>NC_082684.1:160818847-161129946 GCF_949987515.2 Delphinus delphis
AGAATTGATGGAATGTCAGTCGATAATGTTTTTTATTTATTTGAGGACACGATGCAATTCATATTTTTATAGTCAGATCCCAGAATCTGTAGTTTAAAACTCCACAGAAAAACAGCTCTAATGGACATTTGCTGACTGTCACCATGCAATCATTTGCCACGAAGAGAGCATTGTCCTCAAATATAATTGAAATAAAACAGTTACTGCGCTGCAGTAAATCTAAACAGCAGGAAAATAGTAGGCTAGGCTCCCCCAGCTTGCTGAGGACACCTTAATGGAAACATAAATACCATAATCATATGCTTTTTGCATGCATTTTACGACTAAAGAGAAAATGCCGATTTTAAAAGAAAAGACCTCTGTGAACTTGTTTTTTCCCCCATTAAAAACCGGAAGCCAGTTGTGTCAAAAGGAAGTCTGGCAAACACAGAACAAAACTAATTTTCTTAGCTACAGGCTGTTATTAAACAAGTGCTCTTTTTAAAAGGTTGGGTCGTATAACAAAGTGGTATTTGCTATTCAAAAAGTCAAATACAATTTTATTTACTTACATTTACTTAGTTATTTTTTTTTTAATCTCGGCTTTTCTTGAGATGTGAGAAAGTAATTTTCAAGTGGAATCCATCTCATTGTAACATGTGTTTTGCACATGTTTTGCTGATGAACGAGCTCCACCCTGGCCCCATCTAAGTGTCCCCACTACACGTCTCTGACCTTGGCCAGCTCCATCCACCTCCTCTGTCTGTGCCTGGACCACCTCTCTCTCCATGCTTGCTGAGGATGGGTTTTCGTTCTTCTTGGCCGGCCCTGGGAACACTCTTCTGGATCCCAGCCCCACCCCTGCAAGGAGCCTGCTCTGCTCCTCAGGCCCCCCTCCTGGTCCCTTCTTAGCCTGTGTGTCTCTGCTGTCACTTCTGCATAGCTGGTACACATGATGTCTTGATCATGCTGTTTAAAAAAAAAAAATTGTTTCTTAACCTCTGGCTATTCTCTGCCCTATTTTTCCTCTTCACTTCTAATCCAGACTTCTTGAAAGATTAACCTAGGATTGATAGAGACTGCTGTTTCTTTTCTATAGCTTGTTCACTCCATGTGGTAGGCATAATAATGGTCCCCCAAAGATGCCCCTGCCCTCGTCCCTGGAACCTGTAAATATGTTACTTCATGCAAGAAAAAGGACGCTGCAGATCTGATTACGTTAAAGATCTTAAAATGGGGACGTTTCCCTGGATTCTCCAGATGGGCCCAGTGGATCATAAGTGAAGGAGGTGGGAGAGTCAAAGTTGGAGAGAGACTTGAAGATGTAGGCTGTTAAAAAAGAAAATCCTGCAATAGGCAACAACATAAATGAGCCTTGAGGATGTTATGCTAAATGAAATAAGTCAATCACAGAGGAAAAAATACTGCATAACTCAAATTTATATGAGGTATCTAAAATAGTCAAACTTAAAGAAGCAAAGAATAGAATCGTAGTTGCCAGGGCTTTGGGAGAGGGAAATGAGGGATTGCTAATATATGGGTATGAAATTTCAGTTATGCAAGATGAAAAGCTTCTTGAGATCTGCTATACAACATTGTGCCCATAGATCAAAACACTGTATTGAATGCTGGTTGAAATGTAAATTGAAAATTTGTTGAGAAGGAAGATCTCATGTTAAGCGTTCTTACCACAATAAATTTTTGAAATGTGCAAAAAAAAAAACCAAAAAGCAAGAAAAGATGCAGGCTGCTGCTGTGAAGACAGGAAGGAGCCTTGAGCCCAGGAGGGCAGTGGATTCTAGAAGCTGGTAAAAGCCAGAAAGCAGATTCTCCTCTAGAGCCTCCAGAGGGAACCAGCCCTGCTAGCACCTTGGTTTAAGCCCAGTGAAACCAATTTCAGACTTCTGACCTCCAGCACCCAAATATGATAAATTGTAGTTATCTTAAGGTAGTAGGTTTGTGGGCATTGGTTCCAGCAGCCGTGCTGTGTTAGTTTCCCAGTGGCCTCCTGGACTCCTGGTTTAGTGAACACTTCCGTTCTTTCCCTCTGGGTCACTCTGGCCTCCGTGAAGCTCTCTTCTCTTAGTTTCTATGTACAATACTGCTATCTCTTGCTTCCTCCTTCCTTTCTGACTATTCCTTCACTGTCTCTTTAGAGAGTCTCTTCTATTTGTCCCCTAACTTTGGATCCCCTAAGACAATAGCTCTGGACCACTGCTATTCTCTACACGTTCCTTTTGGGATTTTTTTTTTTTTTTGAATTAACACCTTTAATAAAAGAAGACAATTTCAGCTCTTAGAAAAACAATATCAATGTCAGTACTTGTAATGAATAACTCATCCTATTTACATATTATTAATATTAAAAAATTTTAATCAAAATTTGCAATGAAGAAGAAATTATAAAATTAATAGTGAAGGCCATTTTCTTTTTTTAATTTTTTAATTTTATTTAATTTATTATTTTCATACAGCAGGTCTTTATTAGTCATCAGTTTTATGCACATCACTGTATACATGTCAATCCCAATCTCCCAATTCAACCCACCACCACCCCCACCCCTGCCACTTTCCCCCCTTGGTGTCCATACGTTTGTTCTCTACATCTGTGTATCAATTTCTGCCCTGCAAACCGGTTCATCTGTACCATTTCTCTAGCTTCCACATATATGCGTTAATATACGATATTTGTTTTTCTCTTTCTGACTTACTTCACTCTATGACAGACTCTAGATCCATCCACGTCTCTAAAAATGACCCAGTTTCATTCCTTTTTATGGCTCAGTAATATTCCATTGTATATATGTACCACATCTTCCTTATCCATTTGTCTGTTGATGGGCATTTACATTGCTTCCATGATCTGGCTATTGTAAATACTGTTGCAATGAACATTGGGGTGCATGTGTCTTTTTGAATTATGGTTTTCTTTGTGTATATGCCCAGTAGTGGGATTGCTGGGTCGTATGGTAATTCTATTTTTAGCTTGTTAAGGAACTTCCATACTGTTTTCCATAGTGGCTGTATCAATTTACATTCCCACCAACAGTGCAAGAGGGTTCTCTTTTCTCCACACCCTCTCCAGCATTTGTTGTTTGTAGATTTTCTGATGATGCCCATTCTAACTGGTGTGAGGTGATACCTCATTGTAGTTTTGATTTGCATTTCCCTGATAATTAGTGATGTTGAGCAGCTTTTCATGTGCTTCTTGGCCATCTGTATGTCTTCTTTGGAGAAATGTCTATTTAGGTCTTCTGCCCATTTTTGGATTGGGTTGTTTGTTTTTTTAATATTGAGCTGCATGAGCTATTTATATATTTTGGAGATTAATCCTTTGTCCGTTGATTCATTTGCAAATATTTTCCCCATTCTGAGGGTTGTCTTTTTGTCTTGTTTATGGTTTCCTTTGCTGTGCAAAAGCTTTGAAGTTTCATTAGGCCCCATTTGTTTATTTTTGTTTCTATTTCCATTACTTTAGGAGGTGGATCAAAAAAGACCTTGCTGTGATTTATGTCAAAGAGTGTTCTTCCTATGCTTTCCTCTGAGAGTTTTATAGTGTCCGGTCTTAGATTTAGGTCTCTAATCCATTTTGAGTTTATTTTTGTGTATGGTGAAAGGGAATGTTCTAATTTCATTCTTTTACATGTAGCTGTCCAGTTTTCCCAGCACCACTTATTGAAGAGACTGTCTTTTCTCCATTGTATATCCTTGCCTCCTTTGTCATAGACTAGTTGACCATAGGTGTGTGGGTTTATCTCTGGGCTTTCTATCTTCTTCCATTGATCTATGTTTCTGTTTTTGTGCCAGTACCATATTATCTTGATTACTGTAGCTTTGTAGTATAGTCTGAAGTCAGGGAGTCTGATTCCTCCAGCTCTGTTTTTTTCCCTCAAGACTGCTTTGGCTATTCAGGGTCTTTTGTGTCTCCATACAAATTTTAAGACTTTTTGTTCTAGTTCTGTAAAAAATGCCATTGGTAATTTGATAGGGATTGCATTGAATCTGTAGATTGCTCTGGGTAGTACAGTCATTTTCACAATATTGATTCTTCCAATCCATGAACATGGTATATCTCTCCATTTGTTGGTATCATCTTTATTTTATTTTATTTTTTTATCCTTTTGCTTTACGCGGGCCTCTCACTGTTGTGGCCTCTCCCGTTGTGGAGCACAGGCTCCGGACGCGCAGGCTCAGCGGCCATGACTCACGGGCCCAGCCGCTCCGCGGCATATGGGATCTTCCCGGACCGGGGTATGAACCCGTGTCCCCTGCATCGGCAGGCGGACTCTCAACCACTGCCACCAGGGAAGCCCTGTTGGTATCATCTTTAATTTCTTATATCAGTGTCTTATAGTTTTCTGCATACAGTTCTTTTTTCTCTCTAGGTAGGTTTATTCCTAGGTATTTTATTCTTTTTGTTGCAGTGGTAAATGGGAGTGTTTCCTTAATTTCTCTTTCAGATTTTTCATCATTAGTGTATAGGCATGCACGAGATTTCTGTGCATTAATTTTGTATCCTGCAACTTTACCCAATTCATTGATTAGCTCTAGTAGTTTTCTGGTGGCATCTTTAGGATTCTCTATGTATAGTATCATGTCATCTACAAACAGTGACAGTTTTACTTCTTCTTTTGCAATTTGTATTCCTTTTATTTCTTTTTCTTCTCTGATTGCCGTGGCTAGGACTTCCAAAACTATGTTGAATAATAGTGGTGAGAGTGGACATCCTTTTCTTTTCCTGATCTAAGAGGAAATGCTTTCAGTTTTTCACCTTTGAGAATGATGTTTGCTGTGCGTTTGTCATATATGGCCTTTATTATGTTGAGGTAGTTTCCCTCTTTGCCCACTTTCTGGAGAGTTTTTATCATATGTGGGTGTTGAATTTTGTCAAAAGCTTTTTCTGCATCTATTGAGATGATCATATGACTTTTATTCTTCAATTTGTTTTTTTGGTTTGTCACATTGATTGATTTACGTAAACTGAAGAGTCCTTGCATCCCTGGGTTAAATCCCACTTGATCATGGTGTATGATCCTTTTAATGTGTTGTTGGATTCTGTTTGCTAGTGTGTTGTTGACGATTTTTGCATGTATATTCATCAGTGATATTGGTCTGTGATTTTCTTTTTTTGTAGTATCTTTGTCTGGTTTTGGTATCAGGGTGATGGTGGCCTCATAGAATGAGTTTGGGAGTGTTTCTTCCTCCGCAATTTTTTGGAAGAGTTTGAGAAGGACGGGTGTTAGCTCTTCTCTAAATGTTTGATAGAATTCACCTGTGAAGCCATCTGGTCCTGGACTTTTGTTTGTTGGAAGATTTTTAATCACAGTTTCAATTTCATTACTTGTGATTGGTCTGCTCATATTTACTATTTCTTTCTGATTCAGTCTTGGAAGGTTATACCTTTCTAAGAATTAGTGCATTTCTTCCAGGTTGTCCATTTTATTGGCATAGAGTTGCTTGTAGTAGTCTCTTAGGATGCTTTGTATTTCTGCAGTGTCTGTTGTAACTTCTTTTTCATTTCTAATTTTATTGATTTGCATCCTCTCCCTCTTTTTCTTGATGAGTCTGGCTAATGGTTTATCAATTTTGTTAATCTTCTCAAAGAACCAGCTTTTAGTTTGATTGATCTTTGCTATTGTTTTCTTTGTTTCTATTTCATTTATTTCTGCTCTGATCTTAATGATTTCTTTCCTTCTGCTAACTTTGGGTTTTGTTTGTTCTTCTTCCTCTAGTTCCTTTAAGTGTAAGGTTAGATTGTTTATTTGAGATTTTTCTTGTTTCTTGAGGTAGGCTTGTATAGCTATAAACTTCCCTCTTACAACTGCATTTGCTGCATCCCATAGGTTTTGGGTTGTTGTGTTTTCATTTTATTTCATTTCTTTTCAGTTATTCATTGCCATTTGTTTCTAGGTATTTTTTGATTTCCTCTTTGATTTCTTCAGTAATCTCTTGGTTATTTAGTAAAGTATTGTTTAGCCTCCATGTGCTTGTGGTTTTTACGTTTTCTTCTCTGTAATTCATTTCTAATCTCATAGCGTTGTGGTCAGAAAAGATGCTTCATATGATTTCAATTTTCTTAAATTTACTGAGGCTTGATTTGTGACCCAAGATGTGATCTGTCCTGGAGAATGTTCCATGTGCACTTGAGAAAAAAGTGTAATCTTTTATTTTTGAATGGAGTGTCCTATAAATATCAATTAGATCTATCTGGTCTATTGTGTCATTTAAAGTTTATGTTTCCTTATTTATTTTCATTTTGGATGACCTGTCCATTGGTGTAAGTGAGGTGTTAAAGTCCCCCACTATTATTGTGTTAATTTTATAGCTGTTAGCATTTGCCTTATGTATTGAGGTGCTCCTATGTTGGGTGCATATAGATTTATAATTGTTATATCTTCTTCTTGGATTGATCCCTTGATCATTATGTAGTGTCCTTCCTTGTCTCTTGTAACATTCTTTATTTTAAAGTCTATTTTATCTGATATGAGTATTGCTACTCCAGCTTTCTTTTGATTTCCATTTGCATGGAATATCTTTTTCTATCCCCTCACTTTCAGTCTGTATGTGTCCCTAGGTCTGAAGTGGGTCTCTTGTAGACAGCATATAGATGGGTCTTGTTTTTGTATCCATTCAGCGAGCCTGTGTCTTTTGGTTGGAGCATTTAATCCATTCACATTTAAGGTAATTATTGATATGTATGTTCCTATGACCATTTTCTTCATTGTTTTGGGTTTGTTTTTCTAGTCCTTTTCTTCTCTTGTGTTTCCCACTTAGAGAAGTTCCTTTAGCATTTGTTGTAGAGCTGGTTTGGTGGTGCTGAGTTCTTTTAGCTTTTGCTTGTCTGCAAAGCTTTTGATTTCTCCATCGAATCTGAATGAGATCCTTGCTGGGTAGAGTAATCTTTGTTGTAAGTTCTTCCCTTTCATCACTTTAAGTATATCATGCCACTCCCTTCTGGCTTGGAGAGTTTCTGCTGAGAAATCAGCTGTTAACCTTTTGGGAGTTCCCTTGTATGTTATTTGTCATTTTTCCCTTGCTGCTTTCAATAATTTTTCTTTGTCTTTAATTTTTGGCAGTTTGATTACTATGTGTCTCGGTGTGTTTTTACTTGGGTTTATCCTGTATGGGACTCTCTGTGCTTCCTGGACTTGGGTGGCTATTTCCTTTCCCATGTTAGGGAAGTTTTCGACTATAATCTTTTCAAATATTTTCACGGGTCCTTTCTCTCTCCCTTCTCTTTCTGGGTCCCCTATAATGCGAATGTTTTTGCGTTTAATGTTGTCCCAGAGGTCTCTTAGGCTGTCTTCATTTCTTTTCATTCTTTTTTCTTTATTCTGTTCCACAGCAGTGAATTCCACCATTCTGTCTTCCAGGTCACTTATCCATTCTTCTGCCTCAGTTATTCTGCTATTGATTCCTTCTAGTGTATTTTTCTTTTCAGTTATTGTATTGTTCATCTCTGTTTGTTTGTTCTTTAATTCTTCTAAGTCTTTGTTGAACATTTCTTGCATCTTCTAGATCTTTGCCTCCATTCATTTTCCGAGGTCCTGGATCATCTTCACTATCATTATTCTGAATTCTTTCTCTGGAAGGTTGCCTGTCTCCACTTCATTTAGTTGTTTTTCTGGGGTTTTATCTTGTTCCTTCATCTGGTACATAGCCCTCTGCCTTTTCATCTTGTCTGTCTCAGTGAATGTGGTTTTTGTTCCACAGGCTGCAGGATTGTCATTCTTGCTTCTGCTATCTGCCCTCTGGTGGATGAGGCTATCTTAGAGGCTTGTGCAAGTTTCCTGATGGGAGGGGCTGGTGGTGGGTAGAGCTGACTTTTGCTCTGGTGGGCAGAGCTCAGTAAAACTTTAATCCGCTTGACTGCTGTTGGGTGGGTCTGGGTTCCCTTCCTGTTGGTTGTTTGGCCTGAGGCAACCCAACACTGGAGCCTACCTGGGCTCTTTGGTGGGGCTAATGGTGGACTCTGGGAGGGCTCACGCCAAGGAGTACTTCCCAGAACTTCTCCTGCCAGTGTCCTTGTCCCTTGGTGAGCCACATCTTCCCCCCGCCTCTGCAGGAGACCCTCCAACACTAGCAGGTAGGTCTGGTTCAGTCTCCTATGGGGTTACTGCTCCTTCCCCTGGGTCCCGATGTGCACACTACTCTGTGTGTGCCCTCCAAGAGTGGAGTCTCTGTTTCCCCCAGTCCTGTCAAAGTCCTGCGATCAAATCCCACTAGCCTTCAAAGTCTGATTCTCTAGGAATTCCTCCTCCCGTTGCCGGACCCTCTGGTTGGGAGCCTGATGTGGGGCTTGGAACCTTCTCTCCAGTGGGTGGACTTCGGTGGTATAAGTGTTCTCCAGTCTGTGAGTCACCCACCCAGCAGTTATGGGATTTGATTTTACTGTGATTGCGCCACTCCTGCTGTCTCATTGTGGCTTCTCCTTTGTCTTTGGATGTGGGGTATCTTTTTTGGTGCGTTCCAGTGTCTTCCTGTTGATGATTGTCCAGCAGCTAGTTGTGATTCTGGTGTTCTTGCAAGAGTGAGTGAGAGCACGTCTTTCTACTCCGCCATCTTGGTTCCTAATCTCTCCTTTTGTTTTTAATTGCTGTGATGCACTGGTGATGCACAGTCTGCACTAGCCCAGCCCTCTCTGTAAGCCCCAGGTTCTTGGAGCTAGCTACCAACACATGCTTCCTGTGCCTCCCAGGCACCTGAACCCAACCCATCCAAAATGAAATTCATTGTTTCTCAGTCCAGACCTCCTCTAGTATCATCAGTCTAGTCTCAGAGCATGTTGTCACCACCCACACATTTACTCTAGACCAAGCCTTTCTTCTGCAGCCAGCCTCCCTCCCCAGACATCAGTCAGTGACAAAGGCCTACCAATTTTACATCCCAAATAATTCCAAACCCTTTCTCTCCTTCTGTTCCGGTACACGGAAGCTGCCAGTAATCTTGTAACTCTTCCCCCAGCCTCCAGTCTTGTTATTCTCAAATCCCTACTTCACCCCATACCTGGAGTTTTCTATCTCAAATTAAAATCTGACATCTCATTCTCTTGCTTAGAATTATTCTGTGGCTGTTTATCATCTCCAAGGTACAGTCCAAGCCCTCAGCGTGAGGTTTATAGGCCCTGAGACCTCCTGTTTCAGCCTCATCCCTAATTATGTCAGGCTGTGTCATATTGGCTCACATCATACTTTCCTAGTAGAGGATCAGTCTCAAAGTATAAATCCAACTTCATCTAATACATGGATGAATTAAGTGGCTCTTTGGTGTTATATGTTCTGCAAATGTTAAATTTGGGTGAGTAAAAACAAGCCATCACCATTCATTAAGCTATTCTAATATAGTTAGAGATGCAGCAATTAAATTAAAGGCTGAGGTGACACGAACAACCCAACAGCTGAAATCTCGAAAGTAATGAAGCCATAAATAAGGTCATGGCTAATTTTAAAGACTTCTTTTTTAATTCTTTTTGTTGATTAACATTGCCTGAAACCACAATTTATTTGGAGAAGTAATGCGTAATGGGGGTTGTTTATTTATATATTTAGTTTAGCCTTAGAGAAAGTTTAAATATTCTGCAGAAGTATCAGGATAAGCGGAAACTATTTTAGACCTTGGTACCTATCAGGCAAATAGTCCTCCAGCAGAGCGTGCTTGTTTTGTTTTAATGTCTTTCCCTCTGCAAGGCACTGAACTTTGGGGTCTTTGATGATGAGCTGGCCACACTGGTGGAAATTCCCTTTAGCTTCTTGGTATTTCATTTGATTTTAGGCTTCAAACAGAAGCACTAAGATCCTTGTTTACATGCAGCTCAGCACAGTAACTCATCTTTTTATTTTGACCAACTGCTTGGTTCTTCTGTCCTTTAGACTGTCCGAACCTGTGGATTCAAGTGCCAATCTTATTGGTACTTAGTGGTCTTTGGTTGGTGTTTTTTTCCTTCTTGCTCTTGCACCAGGATAGAATATCAATCAACTCAATATAAATTCATGAGGATTTATGTGAAGCCCAGTTGTGAGATGCATTTTCAGCTTCTTGGGAGACTTATCAAGATCTGAATCCGAAATCCATTTTTAAATTAACTTCCCAGATGTTCTAGAGCCTTTCCTTGGGCACCCCCGCCCTCAGTGTGAATAACTGTTTGATTATTCTTTATTTGCCGTTTCATTCCTCTCCTTCCTTTAGTGTGCCATTGGTTGACTTTGTGTAACTTTGTGTAAGCAGTAGTTGATTAAAAATGATGTTTGTTGTCTTTTCCAATCAAGGAAGTCCTTAGATTCTTCCACTAAAATAGATGTGTAGATAGAAATGTGAAAATTCCAAAACTTCTGTATTGTCACAGAACAGAAAATGATTAGATAATTCATATACCCTGTGGATCTGTAGTAATTATTAAATAATTAAATATTCAATATGCATTTAAAATTGCATAAAAGGGACTCAATAAATAGAATGAATAAATATTATTATAAATATACATTTCTGTAAAACAACTTTCTTTTTTTTTTTTGGCTGTGTTACATGGCTTGCAGCATCTTAGTTCCCTGACCAGGGATCGAACCCATGCCCCCTGCAATGGAAGCAGAGTCCTAACCATTTGACCACCAGGGAATTCCCCAAAACAAATACTTTTAAAACTATATTTTCTGTATCACTTTATACCTTTCATTATTATTTCTAGTCAATAAACTATTCAGGGATTATATCGTTGAATCCTTAGGGATACAGAGTTTTGAAAATACTTGTCCTTGAAACAAAATGCCTTGGGCCCAGGTAAGCAAGTCCAAGGTGGTTCCTTTTGGTAGGGCAGGTGGCTCTTTCAGCTTAGCTTTTTTACAAATTAGTTTCGTATAATTTAAAAAGTTAAGCAGATGTTATCGGCAAGAAACTAGCCTTAGCCTGGATTTGCATATCTCTATTGCCCATGTTTTGAGGGAAATTCTTGGTTAGCTCTCAGAGAGGCCTGCCTGGCCCAGGCTCTGGAGATGTAAACCTTCCGTGGGTGGAGCCTGACTGAGCCTGGAGCAAACCAAGGAATAACAGGCCAGTGATCCTGGCTCACATCAAAGCTCAGATTCTCCAAATGAAATGAAGAACATGACATCTCCAGGAGTCTGGAGGATGTCCTGGGTGTGCATGAATCCAAATTAAAACGGGCTTACTTGGAATGGATCGATAATGTCAATCTGAATAGAGGAGATAGCATAAAGCCTGAATTAAAGGCTCTGTTCAAAGATACCATACTTTGAATTTTAAAGAGCACCCAGCAACTCAGATGAAGGGCTACCAGTGATCCAGGGAGCAAACCTTTAGTTTTTAAACATTATAAATTGTTTTTAGTATAGGGGCTGTTATGAATGGAACGTGTCCCCCTAAATTCATATGTTGACATCCTAACCAACAATGTGATGGTATCAGTAGGTGGGACCTTTGGGAGGTAATTAGGTCATGAGGATTAAACCTTCACGAATGGGATTCATGCTCTTATAAGATGAGACAGGAGAGCTTGCTTCCTCTCTCTGCTGTTAGCTATGTGCGGATACAGGAGGGCAGCCATCTGTCAGCCAGGAAGAAGGCCTTCACCAGACACTGGGTCTGCTGGCACCTTGATCTTGGACTTGCAGCCTCTCGAATTGTGAGAAATAAACGTGTGCTGATTAAGCCAAAAAGAAAAGAAAAAAACAATTGTTTTTATTCTCATTTAGATATATATCCAGTTTGCTTAAATTTTGTTTAGATGAGACACACTTTTTGATCTCAACACCACTGGAATAGAAAAGGATTATCCTAAATTCCCTTCAAAGAAATCCTCCTAAAATCCCATTTCTACTATAAATGTGTATTAAAAAAAAATTTACTAGGGGAAAGACAAATTTCTTCATAGTTTTTCAAAAGTTATAAATGGTGGTCTCTAAAATAATTACAAATTACCTGTCTAAGAAAAATCCTGCTATACTTTCATGCAGACTTCATACAATTCTGGAACTGTGAAAATATATTTAAAAAACAAAAGTATAGTGTTGTCTTTCATGAAGGAAAATGTTTGGCGTACTAGAACTTACCGATTATCATGACAAGTCTCTCAAGATAATCTGCGTGGCCACCAAATACCAGATATCTTTTGCTTCTCTTCTCTGGTCTCTGCTTTGATACTTAATGATGGGTCATTCAATGCCAGGTATGAAGTTTGAAAAGCAATAGTTGCTTTGTCTTTTGAAGGTTGTATAATCAATTGGACCAGCGTCAGGCGTGTAGGCAGAGAAGTGGTAAAGTAAAATGTTCACTCCAAGTTTGCTTTAAATTCAGATGGCGCTTAGAATTCTAAAGAACACTGGAAGCAGAGATGGACAGGATGCAGATGGAACTGGGGCTTACTGGGGGACATGGGGTATCTGTGGAACAGGTTACAGACTCCAGAGAGCTCCACGAAACTCCCAGCCATTGTGGATTCGGACAAGGATGGTAACTTCTGGCAGGTGGCACTCCCGTGTCTTGAGGAATGAGGGTTTTCTCTATATTTCACAGTCACATGTGGCCTGTGGAGGAAAGGAGGACCTAGAAATGACTTCGATTCTGTATAATTCTAATTCCGATGCAGGAGGGTTCCAGTTTCGGTTTTGGTTTTGCAAGCGGCATTAGCATGACTTAAAAAATCACCTGCTTTGTGACAGAAACTAAAGCTGAGGATAAATACTTATTTCGAATTATTCTCTTTTCCTTCCATTTCCTTCTTTCCTTTCATCTGGATGTCTAAGCTTTGTGAAATCTTCAAGGGCTAAATCTTTAAGGGCTCTTTGAACAAGCCCCAGATTCTTGTACCTGTTCTTCTTCCAGCCCCCATGGCTGTCCATTCCCCTCCCCAACAATTATTTGGCGGCTGCAGTGTACAGGGACGTGGGAGGTGTCTGGGATACAGAATTGAATAAGAAATTCACCTCCCACTTCCTCTTACTTGGTGTCACGTGACAGACCACGAAACGTATTGTACCCAGAGTGATATGAATTCAATAGGATGCTAAGGAGATTGGCTCAGGTCAGGGAAGGAGGGGCTTCTGAGAGGTGTTGTGCTTGAGCTCCATCCTAAACGGGTCAGCACTATAACATGTATATAATACAGGATGTGAGTCATATAATTATATGTGTATTTATAGAGATTTGACTGATGGTGCAGCCTAGTTGGTTTACGTGCTGGATTTATATGCTCCTGGCAAATATTAAATATGGTCAACATGTATCAATTCCTTGATTCCCTCCTGCCCCCAAGAGCCAGTGGCAGAACTGTTGTAGCTTTTCTCTGAGTGGTCTGTGCTTTGAAAAGCGGTATGGAATATCAGCAAGGAAGGCTTGCCCAGCCCCTAGGGCTCTTGGTATCTTGAACCCTCATGCATGTGGGACACTGAGGGCTGCAGGGTAACAAAATGGAGCCGACATGGGAAGAGATGCTGCAGACCTTACTGGGCAGCAACCAGGTGGTTTCTGCGTGGGCGGCTCAGGTACTGTGAGTGATGTTGACCTCACGAATTAGTTCCTAAGCAGGTTCGTGAGAATAGTGATGTCTTCAATGTAGCACTGGAGGAATCTGAAATTCTAGTTTTGGCCATTTGTGACTCTGAATGACGCGGGATTCGCAATATTGCTACTTCTGCAGGCTTTGCTGGAGCACCGGGGGTACAGTATCTGTTGAGCATCTTCTAGACACAATCTACCTTGCGAAAACAGTTCAGGAAGATGGACAGATCTTGTGGAGTCATCATCTAGTCAACGTTTTCCTTCTAATGTGATTTCTAAGGAATTTTATTTGCCCCTGGGAGAATCCCATTCATCCCTCTTTGTAATGAATGAACCCAAAACATACTACCCCGGTTTCTTTGAAAAATCAGAGCATCTCTGGATTGTCTTGGTTTTACTACAAGATTTCCAGCCTTTTTACTAGATCAAGGCCACCTGGATGTAGGTGTAGGGTTGTCCTTGTTGACTGAGGAATTGACAGCCTCCAACAGTCCCGTCCGCTGATAACTGAAGCAGTGGGTTGATTGATTTGGAAGGGTGGTGATGCCCTGGTGGTTTACTGGGACTTCCTTTACAGCAATTGCATGAGACCATCACTTCTCCACTTGCACATCTAGGCCATTCTTAAAAATGCTTAAAAGTCAAATGACCATGCCAGTTCCACCCACATGTGTGTACGCAGGGGTGGAAGAGGCTGTGTTCCTGGAGAGATGAGAAAACATGGTGAAAGTAGCGATGAGGCTTCCCGTAGGCACTGGTGATAAACTCTGGTGTCTTGGAGGAACCCAGGACTGAGGAAGATACAAGCAGGTCCCTGCCATCCCCCCATCTCTGTGGGGACATCTCAGTGAGGACAGGCCGGTGGAGCCAGGCTTCACCCTTTCCCGTGGACTGGTGTCCTGCTGGAGCGCTCTCTGGGCTGTGCCCCATGCTGGCACTTGGCCAGCACCGTGAGTTTTCTCCTGGGCCATCACTGCCGACAGTGGGAAGGGGGCCACTAGGAAGACGGTTAGTCAGGGAGGGGAAGGTAGGCCAGGTGACAACAAGTCTGTTGTCATTCCAAGCGAATTCTGGGGCATCGCTGGAGCCTCAGGCCTGAGGAGGGAGTGAGTCCCAGGTGCTACCACCTGGAATGCTCTCATGGTCACTTCTATGCCGAGAGCCCACTCCTCTGAGAGACCCAGGCTCTGTCCCCGCAGCAGTGGGGGAGGGGCTTTAGCTGCTATGGGGACACACAAATAATTTAAAATCGCTAATCTCCCCCGTCCTCCCCTGACCTCCCTCACCACCTCCCCTGCTTTATTTTTCTGACTAGTGCCTATGACATGATGATATGGCATATTCACACTTGAAAAATTGTGTTTGTCATTCATCTCTAGCAACTAGAATGGAGTTCCATTTTAACGTAGGAGTTTGGGTCTATTTTGTTCATGGCTGTATTCCAAGGCCTGGCACATAGGCATTCAAATATGTTAAATCAAGGCATGAACGAAGAAACCAAACTCCGCATAGCACAGAAAAGGCAGTTGTCGGGGTGTAGTGTATGTCAGGACAACCGGAAGCGTGTGTTTGGGATTTCAGAGAGGGCGTGCTTTAGAAACAAATGTGGAATTTCTATCAGCCAAATGTAGTTAACCGTTTTAATTGTTAAAATCTCTTTTGCTTACGCTAAATCCATGATGCTTACTGGTTTCCTAGAGCTTATGTAATTTTGAGAGAAAGAGAGAGAGTGGATACCATGCAATGTGATCTGCTAAGAGCGGGTAGGATACAGGTGTGGTTGACGCAGGTCTGGGGCCAGCCTGAGCTCACCTCCCAGCGCCACCAGTTAGCCTTCTGTGCCTCACTTTCCTGCGTATGTAAAATGGGGATGGCGGTCCTTACCTCATCGGGTTTGTGTGAGGATTGAATGAATGAGTCCATGTAAGGCACTTTGAATACTGCCTGGCCCATAGGAGGAGCCCAGGAAGTATTAGTTGCTATTATCATTATGCTGCCACCCCTACCACCATCAGCAGCAGCATTTGTATTCTTGAGTTCACGGGACATTTAGAACTAAGAGTTTGCTGCATAAATTGTTTTTGCACGGGTATGATATTGGATGATTCTGTATTTTTTAAAGCATCTTTTGTGTGTAAAACTTTTAGGTTTCTTGACTTTTAATTTGGACGCTACAGTTAATGCCTGCAGCTTTTTACATTCTATACCAGGGGTCCCCAGCAGGGCCCGTTAGGACCCTGGGCCGCACAGCAGGAGGTGAGCAGTGAGCGAGCGAGGGAAGCTTCACCTGCCGCCCGCCATCGCTCGCATTACTGTCTGAACCATCCCCCCCACCCCACCCCGCCCCGTTCAGGGAAAAGCTATCTTCCAGGAAACCGGTCCCTGGTGCCAAAAAGGTTGGGGACCGCTGCTCTATACTGATGCTAAAGGGTGCCTGGCTGAGGACGTTTGATTGATTTCTGTAATTAGGAAGCCACTTAACCTGCAGAAATTTGGTATAGTATTGAAGCTTGAATAGGCACAGATTCATTTATTTCCAAAACAGGAGACTAAGGTGACAAGGGTTATGATATTTGCGGCCATGAATGAAGATGGTGCAGGCTTGGGGCTGCAGTCAGATCCTCCCATGACTTGTGATGTGACGTGTGGGCGATGCCCACCTTTGGAGATACTGTTTGTGCCTCTTCCTTCTGAAGGTGTGGGCTGGAATAATAGAGCTGTTTTCAATAGCTCTGTGATATACTTAAATAAAAACTACCATGTAATTACATAATGTTAGTATTATAAATGCCTTGTATTCATTATATGATAATTAAAATAGGGTTCAATATTAATAAGTATGTAGTAGAGCATTATAGATGTTTTATTTATGGTACACAGGAAATGTCCCTTGTGATTTTTTTTTATGTCCAACTTGGAAACGATAAATCAAATATGAAAAGGAGCTAGATTTTTTTTTTATGATATGTCTTTTTCAGGCACACTCGTCCACGTACCTGGCATCAGCTACATACATACCTCACAAAATGAAGTCTGACTATACCCAAGGATAGCTAAATGCCCATCAAGGAGTCAATGAATGCTTTTAAATTGTTTTAATTAGCTAGGTGTGATTTAAAGGTTGCCGAAATCAAAAAGGCTTATTAATTTTTCATCAATAATCACTTACCTTAATATTTCATTAGAACCTGCTGATTTGCAGACCTCCTTCTGGGCTTTGATTCGTTATGACTGAAGACATAATTTAACTTTCCCTCTTTTTCTCATTCTGTATGATACTCTTTCATCTCTGAGACACTGTTAAGATGTTTCCAACATTCATGGGGCTGCTAATTGATCCACCCTTTTCTTTTTTTTCAACTGTACTTAAAGCTAAGGGTTCTAGGCTGTGCAAAGCTCTGTGTGTGTGTGTGTGTGTGTGTGTGTGTGTGTTTAGGCATTTTTCTTTCATCATTTGAATATCTGATAATAACGTGCAAATTTTCTGTTTCCTAAGTTCTGAGAGTAAGGGCTGATTTCCCACATGCAGAAGTCGGGAAGTAAATAGTTCGGGCGCCTGCTTAGACTATGCCATCCATCTTCCTCTTCTGAAATTGCCCATTGACTCTGTGACGGATGTCAGCCAGAGACAGCCCATGTGGGGTGTGAGGATCTGATTGGAACCTCTTAAAACCCCACATTCCAAGCACCTCTCCTTAAATGCATAGAAAATCCTAGGTTTTTTGGAAGTCACTAATCTAAAACATGGAAGAATCCCCAACACAGACTGAGATTCTGACGAGCTGTTGCTAGCAATGAAAACATATATGAATACATGAATAGACAGATATTTTCATTTTTCCAGATTAATTATGGAATACTCTATGTCTGTCGCCTATAGGCATGTTAAACAACTTGTATACATTATATATTATTAACTTTCACCAGCTGTACCAGTTTTGAGGCTGAGCAAAAATTGCTTCATGTTAAGAAATAAAAATTTGTGTGCTTCAAAATTTGGTAAATGTATATGTGTTGAAAATTCTAAATATTTTCATTGGATGGGAACCTTTTTTTACCTTTTTTAATATTTCCCAGAAAACATAGTGCTGACTTTCCTCAGGTCCCAGATTTCTATTACAGAAATATCTGAAAAACTTAATAAGCCACCAATAAACATATAAATATCTACTAACGGAGAATTAAAATAATGCTTCTGTGTTAGGAGATATTAGCAACCATTAAAAATTAAAAGTCCTGGGCTTCCCTGGTGGCGCAGTGGTTGGGAGTCCGCCTGCCGATGCAGGGGACACGGGTTCGTGCCCCGGTCCGGGAGGATCCCACATGTCGCGGAGCGGCTGGGCCGTGAGCCATGACCGCTGAGCCTGCGCGTCCGGAGCCTGTGCTTCGCAATGGGAGAGGCCACAACAGTGAGAGGCCCGTGTACCGCAAAAAAAAAAAAAAAAAATTAGAAGTCCTTGTTTGCCCAGAGCTACTCTTTACATCTTGCTTAACTGTGGAATGTTTGTTGAAAACCCTTTCGATAAAATAAATACTTTGATATGTTGGAGTTAACATGACTTGCTTTGGGTGAGATGTAGATTTCAATAATTCTGTTCTGTGCATGTGACTCTTCACGATTCTGGGGGGAGGTTTCGAGGTAGTGTGGACGATGTCCCTTTTCTAGGCTTCTCCTTTACCTCTGCGATCTTCAACCCGCCTGCCCTGCTTTGCAGCCTTTGTTCCTTCTGCACGTGAATGCAGGTCTGAGGAAGCACAGCAGGTGACATTGTCCGCTGATGTGGTTTTAGATTTAGATCTTGGCGCTGCCACTTACTTGGATGTTTGGCAAGTTATTTAACCTCTGTAAGCCTCGTTAAACTCCACTGTATTTAAATTTTTTTGTCCCATTGTTGGACCATATGTCAGCTGTGTCCTGATTTTTATATTTAGAAAATTCATTCTTTATAACCATCCATCATGATCTGTGCTAGCAACTATTGGGGGTAAAAGAGAACTACACGTTCAGCCTCTGATAGTAATGCTCTTCTAGTCTTTTGGGAGAATAACAGACGGATTTAAATAACACAACCGGTTTTATGGACCGTGCTGTTTATTCTAATAGCTAGACCAGAATGGTTTGATTGACTTTTTAAAAATCTGGTATGTTTTTTACCATATGGCCAAGGCCATATCTAGAGTGCCAAGCTAATAAGCCTTCTTTTCTCTGCCAGTGAACCATGAAAGTTGTTAGCAAAGCGTTTCATTTCGAATTGATCCATTTTCCAAGCTCTTGGTGATATAAACACCCATCTTAAGAGATAAGGTGTGGATTATGAAGCATTAGTCATTGGAAATTTGTTGCACCAAAGAGTCATAGGCAACCAGTATGTAAAATGACCCAGAATAGAAGGTACATAGTACGGTTGAGGATGCCTGAAATGTTATAAAACTACCCTAAGTCAGTTGGTTGTGGGTACACAGGACAGGTTACGTTCTTTTGAATGGTGTTCGTAACACAGGAAGAATGTAAAACGTGGGAGTTTAGTAATACTTAGCAATAACATGTTTTTTTAGATAGGGCTTAAAGTAGAATGACTTTGTGCTTTCCTCATCTATATAAAGGGCTCAATGTACAAATTCTTCTGAATCATAACCACTAATTCCTGTGTATAGCATTGCGTAATATAACAGGATTAGGTTGTCTTCTGATCTAATCAGTCAATTCTTAAAGAATTCGTGGCTTCCCTAGCTTCCTGGGTACCAGAATATTTATATCTGGTAGCAGAATATTTGTATCTTCCATTTCTCTCCTCCTCGTTTGTGTTTCCCTTTACATCTTTTAGCATATATACCGTATTTAAATCAGCTTTTAAAAAGTCCTTTTGCCTCTAATTCTATCATCACAGCCCTGTCTGGATCTGTTTCTATTGACTGATTTTTCTTCTGGTTCTGGGTCACATTTTCCTCCTCCTTCTTATGTCTAATAATTTTTTCATCGGCTGTCAGATATTTTGAATTTTAGGATGTAGAGGACTGTGTTTTGTTCCTTCCGGTCAGCATTACCAGAAGTCTAGTCCTAAAGTCTAGTCTGGGTGGCATCACTTCTGCCCCCAAGAACCTGACTGCAGAATCAAGTCCAAACTTCTTAGTGTGGCATTCTCCTCCCAGAGAACCATCATGGTCTTAACCCTCTGTATTTGTCCTCGTCAAAACTCTAGTCACTCCAGGCTGTTTCCCATCCCAGAGTACATCAAGCATTTCCCTACCTCAGTTCCCATTACAGGTACTTTTTTGTTGTTGTTAAATCAGTCTGGAACTGATGCATACAGCCCTCTTTATCTCTATTGTTAAAATCCCAATTCTCCAAATGCCATCTTTCTGCAATTTAGTACAACTAGTTGGACTAGTTGTACATTTGTAGAGAATTTATAAGTGGGTCTGTAGGATGAACGAATGAAAAAATTTTGGCTTCAGGTTGTTTAGTGATTTGATTGATTGATTGCAGAAGATTCCTTTGCCTAGCTTCAGCATGTAAGGAGAATTCAGTTCATAAAAATTAGCTATCTGTAACTTTCCAGTAATGTGTCAATGACATGGAACAGAATAGGATTGCTTTACAAATCCATTCTTACAGTATATTTTTTGGCTAGGACTTTTTTTCCCAAAATAATTATAATTCAGTGTTAATAAAGTTGCATATATATTTTTTCTTTGTACATTTCTTAAGCCAGTGATAATGATATGTTCTTCTACTGATAATGCTGGATTCAAGACCAGGAAACAAAGAGCTTAGGTTATTTTGGGACCCTTCAGTATCTCTGTAGTGTCTGTTTTCTTCCTGTGCAGCTATTCAGACACTACTGGCCACTGTATTTAACTAGGCACAACATTTTGCTGATTTCCTTTGTTTCCTGAGTAAGAAACATATTATCCCTTAATCAGCTTCTTTTGAAATGTCTGTTTACACTAAACAAAGTCCTATTCCAATTTTAATTTCAAATTCTAAGCAAAAGCTCTGGTAATTAAACATTGTCTGAAGGAGCATCCTGTTACTGTACTGCAATGTTGAAATTGAGGTGAGGTAGAAACAATATTAAGCTTATTAGCACATTCATCAATTTCATTGGTCAACCGCACTGAAGGACTATATACTGACGTAAGGAATTTTTTCTCTCAAACTTAAACACTATGGGACTTTGGGAAACTTAGCACTTCTCTCCCCTCTTCTGTAAAATGAAATAGCTACATACGAATAAATAATAATAATCAGTCTCTTGTAGGGTTGTGTGGGGTAAATGAGATAATACAGGTAAACCATTTGGTACAGTGCCTGCTTGCAGTGTTATAAATACATATATTTAATGGTGGTGGAGGTCAAATCTCATGTCAAAACTATATTATGAGGGGCTTCCCTGGTGGCGCAGTGGTTGAGAGTCCGCCTGCCAATGCAGGGGACACGGGTTCGTGCCCCGGTCCGGGAAGATCCCACATGCCGCGGAGCAGCTAGGCCCGTGAGCCATGGCTGCTGAGCCTGCGCGTCCAGAGCCTGTGCTCTGCAACGGGAGAGGCCACAGCAGTGAGATGCCCGCATACCACAAAAAAAAAAAAAAAATTTATATATATATATATATATATATATATATATATATATATATACACACATTATGAGATGCAAACTATCATATGTAGGATGGATAAACAACAAGATCCTACTGTAGAGCACAGGGAACTATATTCAATATCCTGTAATAAATCATAATGGAAAAGAATATGAAAAAGAACATATATATATATATATAATATATATATAACTGAGTCACTTTGCTGTACAACAGAAATTAACACAATATTGCAAATCAAATATACTTCCATAAATTTTTAAAAGACTGTATTATGATAAAAAGCCTTCTAATAAGTAGATCTTGAAAATTCAGTGAGAAGTACAGTTACTTGAATAAGCATTCTGTTTTAGCACATTATAAATTTCTGGACTTCTTGGACTTAATTTTAAATGGAATTTAATCTGTATAAACTGCTGGCTAAACTATGGAGTAAATAAAGTGAGATAATCCCTGACTGTGACATAGTGGGCATATGTCACATATGCATGATAACAATTTTGTATCTCTCTAGTGTGTCCTGAGTATGGTATTATAAATGTTGGCATCTGCTGGAATGAGAGCGTTTCAAACTTGGACTGTCGTTAGATGAACCACTGTAACATTAATTGGCGATAGAATTTATTTCATAACGTGTGTGATCTGTTACAGTGGTAAAATAGATTATTTTTAGATTCCCATATAAAATTGTTTTCTCACTAGATAATTATAATTGGCTCTATGTGTAACATAAATTTTTAAAATTTTATGTTATTAGTAACACCAACATAACACGGGAATTAGCAAGATAGAAAGGCAGATACAAATTTCCGTTTCTTAAACTGTGGCTGCAAAACGGAGAATTGGTTCTGTAAATTATTTTTAATGTGCACACTTTTTAACAAGGCTCTCAAAGCGGTAATCATCTCTTGGTTTCGAGTCGAGGGGTAGTGATGGTTTGACAGCCATACTGTTGCTTTTGTGGGCGATGAAATATTGGTTTTCATTAAATTTTATGTTAAAAACCCTTATTTAGAATCAGAGATTTCTACCATTTTAGAGCAGGAAGGAACTTGATTTAACAGCCTCCTGTTTTACAGAAGTGGGAACAGAGGGGTGGGGCTGTGGAAGAAGGCTTACCCCACCTTTCCAGTTAAGAAAGTCTTGGTACCACGGCAGGAATACCTGACACGGGGGCAGGAAACGTGCGGGCTGGGGGCCTGCTGCCTTGTGTAGAGGCCCAGCCTTGGATGAGTCCTGATCATGAGTAGCCTTTTTACAGATTTATAAAACAGGGATAATCATTCCTGGTTTGCCAGTTACAGAAGAAATATATATTCATCAGATAAAGTATATAGGGCTTCCCTGGTGGTACAGTGGTTGAGAGTCCGCCTGCCGATGCAGGGGACATGGCTTCGTGCCCCGGTCCAGGAAGATCCCACATGCCACGGAGCGGCTGGGCCCGTGAGCCATGGCCGCTGAGCCTGCGCGTCCAGAGCCTGTGCTCCGCAACGGGAGAGGCCACAACGGTGAGAGGCCCGGTACCGAAAAAAATAAAAATATAAAAAAATAAATAAATAAAGTATATATGTGAAAGCATACTTAAAAACACAAATCCCTACCTGTGGGTTGTATCCTTTTTACAGATTTATAAAACAGGGATAATCATTCCTGGTTTGCCAGTTACAGAAGAAATATATATTCATCAAATAGAGTATATACGTGAAAGCATACTTAAAAACACAATTCCCTACCTGTGTGTTTTATCCTTTTTACAGATTTATAAACCAGGGATAATCATTCCTGGTTTGCCAGTTACAGAAGAAATATATATTCATCAAATAAAGTATATATGTGAAAGCATACTGAAAAACACAATTCCCTACCTGTGTGTTGTATCATACTGTTATAATTACCCCTGCCTGTTGACCTCTATTGCAACCTGTAGAATTATGTTGAGTAGATGAATTAGTTCAAAGATGGGTATGACAGCAGCTTTGAAAAGTAGATATACCTCACCATGCCAGAGGGTTATTGGAATAGTCCTGAATTTACATATAAATATATTTTTATAAGCACCATCCAAGTAAGAGTCTAACTGGACTTCAAGTGAGAAGAGATTTTCAAAAAAGAACTCAAAATGCACAATCTTGAGAGTCATAACCAGATTTCCTTCAAAGTTAAATTAAGCAGACACAGCTGTTTGTGAATAAACAGTGCATGTGTGATTTGCATGTTTACCATCCTTTTTATTGAGAACCTGGTAAGATGATCTGGCCTGGGAAGTCCAGGTCTATTTCCTCTGAATCCCATGTCGTTCTTGCTACTTCTGCTGGCCGGGGATCGTGGCGCCCTCGGCTCTGTCCATTTTCAGTCTGTTACAGGTTCTCGCTCAGCATCTGGGTGTCCCTTCACTGCACATGGGCCGAGGCACGTGACCGGCTCTGTATCAGGTGCTCACCCTACCCCACTACTCCCTCCATCCTTCAACCGACTTGGGGTTGCTTCCCACTCTTCTGTTTGGTTCTTTTCTTCATTTCTTCCTTGTTGATGGAGCTCTGGACGCTCTGCTTGACTTCTAGCGAGGCCGGCCTGGACGCAAGTGTTCCGGCCAGGCCTCCCAAGCCCACCCCACGGCCTCCTCGGGCCTGTCGTGCGTCTGTAATCTCCCACACGGTGGCTGGCAAGCAGCAGGTGCTAATGGATATACGTATGTGCGTGTGTTTCATGTATGTATGCAGGTACGGGGTATGTTTATGCTTGTTTAGAATGTGTTTCTGTGGGTTTCTATGTATGTATGTTTGCATGTATGTTTCATGTATGTACTTTGTGTGCTGTGGATGTTTGCATGCATGTCTATTTGTGTGTATGTTTATATGTTTGTATGTCTGTCTGTATGTGGGGTGTGGGCTCCCTGCCCCTTGCTCGGTAAGCACTCTCACTTCCCAAAAATCCTGCTGGGGGTGGGGGTGGGTGACTGACTCCTGGCTGGGCCACTGAGAAGACCATCCCCATCAGGACCAGAGCAAGCCCTCTCCTTGTGATGCGTCCTTTTGCTGGTTTTCAAAGCACCTCCTTGTCACCAAATCTAAAAATCCTACCTTACCTCCAGGTGGCTATATATCAAAGGCTATTTATCAAAGATTTTGCTTTAAACTCTTTTCTTTTTTTTTTTTTTTTTGCAGTATGCGGGCCTCTCACTGTTGTGGCCTCTCCCGTTGCGGAGCACAGGCTCCGGACACGCAGGCTCAGCGGCCACGGCTCACGGGCCCAGCCGCTCCGCGGCATGTGGGATCTTCCCAGACCGGGGCACAAACCCGTATCCCCTACATTGGCAGGCGGACTTTCAACCGCTGCACCACCAGGGAAGCCCCTAAACCCTTCTTGCACACCTTCTAAAAATTATTCTTCAATAGTATAACATGGAGAGCTTCTAGAAGCTGTTAACATGGAATAACACACAGTAATGGTATGATTCCTTTCATGAAACCTGAAAGCTATCTTCCTATGAAAGTAGAACTTTTTCATTTAAAACTTAGAAAATACAGAAAAATTAAAGATCTCACCCCGAGCCAATAATTTTTAACATTTTGAAGTATACACACACAGACTGCTATCTGCATGTGTGTACTTATACACAACTAAAAATAGAGTCATACGACATAGCTCTTTAGAAACCTGACTTTTTACTTAATATGTCACGAACAAGTATTCTCTTACAAAAGCATTTTTTTAAATGGCAGCAATATTTCATTTCATGGATTTATCTTGGTCAAATTGCTGAACTGCCCTAGCCTCAGGTTTCTCATGTGTAAAAGGAAATAATAATAATGCCTTAAACGGTCTCAGGGAAGTAAACGAGATAACACACAGGAAGGACTGAGAATAATGCCTGTCACAGAAAGTGCTTGATTGATTATTAGCTGCAGTTTTTAGTTATCCATTTCCTACTCTCTTTCAAGAACTTAAAATGTACTGTGATCTGTCCTACTATGATTTCTTTTTTATTTTTATCTTTTTCTTTTTGGCTTCATTGGGTCTTTGTTGCTGCGCGCGGGCTTTCTCTTGTTGAAGTGAGCTGTGGCTACTCTTCGTTGTGGTGTGTGGGCTTCTCATTGTGGTGGCTTCTCTTTTTGCAGAGCACGGGCTCTAGGCACGTGGGCTTCAGTAGTTGTGGCGTGCAGGCTCAGTAGTTGTGGCTCCGGGCTCTAGAGCGCAGACTCAGTAGTTATGGCGCACGGGCTTAGTTTTTCTGTGGCACGTGGGATCTTCCCGGACCAGGGCTCCAACCCGTGTCCCCTGCATTGGTAGGCAGATTCTTAACCACTGCACGAACAGGGAAGTCCATAAGGTATTTTTTGCTTTTATTTTTTGGCTGCAGTCTTAACCACTGGACCACCAGGGAAGTCCAGTCCTACTACAGTTTCTTGTGAATCTAAATATGTACTTGTATTTTATCAATTAAATATTTTTAAACTCTAAAAATGTTCTTCATTTTCAAATAGTATTATCAAGGACATTTCTATTTAAGGCAAATCCCAAGTTCGAAACACTTTGGTGTTTGCTCTACGGGTTACCATCTGAAGGTACAAAATCCTCCTACTTCTCTCAGTCTGTCTCATCCTCAGCCTCTGCCACCTCTTCACCCGACCATTGGCTAAAGGTTGATGTTCCCCTAGGCTGTTACAGATAGACGCCCTGGAGTGCCCCTCTGTTGAATTTGGACAGCTCCCCTCCTAGACTCTATTTCCTCTCTCTCTCAGGGCTCATTGGGCTGCTAGCCTCAGAGTGATATTGGACCAAAGAAACTGTCTATCAGAGTTGAGCAATTCACCAATATTCTTTCAGAGTGCACGTGACCTTCAATAAAGAGTTGTTTGATTTAATTTAAACGTTCTTGACCTTCAATAAAAAGTTGTTCTATTTAATTTAAATGTTCTTATTTTGAGTCTTTTCTCTCATTAGGTGAAGTATGTAAGTAAACAAATTTAGAAATGTCGGAATGTTTCTGTTATTTTGAGTTATTTTTTGAAATACTCATCTCTACTTCTAATGAAGATCTCGTTCCCTTTTAAAATACGTCAAAGTTACAGGGCAGACAGCAGAAGCAAGAAGAACTACAATCCTGCAGCTTGTGGAACAAAAACCACATTCACAGAAAGATAGACAAGATGAAAAGGTAGAGGGCTATGTACCAGATGAAGGAACAAGATAAAACCCCAGAAAAACAACTAAATGAAGTGGAGATAGGCAACCTTCCAGAAAAAGAATTCAGAATAATGATAGTGAAGATGATCCAGGACCTCGGGAAAAAAATGGAGGCAAAGATCAAGAAGATGCAAGAAGTGATTAATAAAGACCTAGAAGAATTAAAGAAAAGAGATGAACAATACAATAACTGAAATGAAATGAAATATACACTAGAAGGAGTCCATAGCAGAATAACTGAGGCAGAAGAACGGCTAAGTGACCTGGAAGACAGAATGGTGGAATTCACTGCTGCGGAACAGAATAAAGAAAAAAGAATGAAAAGAAATGAAGACAGCCTAAGAGACCTCTGGGACAACATTAAAGGCAACAACGTTCACATTTTAGGGGTCCCAGAAGGAGAAGAGAGAGAGAAAGGACCCAAGAAAATATTTGAAGAGATTATAGTCGAAAACTTCCCTAACATGGGAAAGGAAATAGCCACCCAAGTCCAGGAAGCGCAGAAAGTCCCGTACAGGATAAACCCAATGAGAAACACACCGAGACACATAGTAATCAAATTGGCAGAAATTAAAGACAAAGAAAAATTATTGAAAGCAGCAAGGGAAAAACGTCAAGTAACATACAAGGGAACTCCCATAAGGTTAACAGCTGATTTCTCAGCAGAAACTCTCCAAGCCAGAAGGGAGTGGCATGATATACTTAAAGTGATGAAAGGGAAGAACCTACAACCAAGATTACTCTACCCGGCAAATATCTCATTCAGATTCAATGGAGAAATCAAAAGCTTTACAGACAAGCAAAAGCTAAGAGAATTCAGCACCACCAAACCAGCTCTACAACAAATGCTAAAGGAACTTCTCTAAGTGGGAAACACAAGAGAAGAAAAGGACCTAGAAAAACAAACCCAAAACAATGAAGAAAATGGTCATAGGAAGATATATATCGATAATTGCCTTAAATGTGAATGGATTAAATGCTCCAACCAAAAGACACAGGCTCGCTGAATGGATACAAAAACGAGACCCATCTATATGCTGTCTACAAGAGACCCACTTCAGACCTAGGGGCACATACAGACTGAAAGTAAGGGGATGGAAAAAGATATTCCATGCAAGTGGAAATCAAAAGAAAGCTGGAGTAGCAATACTCATATCAGATAAAATAGACTTTAAAATAAAGAATGTTACAAGAGACAAGGAAGGACACTACTTAATGATCAAGGGATCAATCCAAGAAGAAGATATAACAATTATAAATCTATATGCACCCAACATAGGAGCACCTCAATACATAAGGCAACTGCTAACAGCTATAAAAGAGGAAATCGACGTTAACACAATAATAGTGGGGGACTTTAACACCTTTAACACCATTTAGCACTTACACCAATGGACAGATCATCCAAAACGAAAATAAATAAGGAAACAGAAGCTTTAAATGACACAAATGACCAGATAGATTTAATTGATATTTATAGGACATTCCATCCAAAAACAGCAGATTACACTTTCTTCTCAAGTGTGCGCCAAACATTCTTCAGCATAGATCACAACTTGGGTCACAAATCAAGCCTCAGTAAATTTAAGAAAATTGAAATCATATCAAGCTTCTTTTCTGACCACAATGCTATGAGATTAGAAATGAATTACAGTGGAAAAAACGTAAAAAACACAAACACATTACTAAAAAACACAAACACGTTACTAAATAATCAAGAGAGCTGTGAAGAAATCAAAGAGGAAATCAAAAAATACCTAGAGACAAATTACAATGAAAACAAGATGATCCAAAACCTATGGGATGCAGCAAAAGCATTTCTAAGAGGGAAGTTTATAGCTATACAAGCCTACCTCAAGAAACAAGAAAAACCCACAGCAAACATCATTCTCAATGGTGAAAAACTAAAAGCATTTCCTCTAAGATCAGGAAAAAGACAAGGATGTCCACTCTCACCACTATTATTCAACATAGTTTTGGAAGTCCTAGCCATGGCAATCAGAGAAGAAAAAGAAATAAAAGGAATACATATTGGAAAAGAAGAAGTAAAACTGTCACTGTTTGCAGATGACATGATACTATACATAGAGAATCCTACAGATGCCACCAGAAAACTACTAGAGCTAATCAATGAATTTGGTAAAGTTGCAGGATACAAAATTAATGCACAGAAATCTCGTGCATTCCTATACACTAATGATGGAAAATCTGAAAGAGAAATTAAGGAAACACTCCCATTTACCACTGCAACAAAAAGAATAAAATACCTAGGAATAAACCTACCTAGAGAGAAAAAAGACCTGTATGCAGAAAACTATAAGACACTGATGTAAGAAATTAAAGATGGTACCAACAGATGGAGAGATATACCATGTTCTTGGATTGGAAGAATCAATATTGTGAAAATGACTATACTACCCAGAGCAATCTACAGATTCAATGCAATCCCTATCAAATTACCAATGGCATTTTTTACAGAACTAGAACAAAAAAGTCTTAAAATTTGTATGGAGACACAAAAGACCCCAATAGCCAAAGCAGCCTTGAGGGAAAGAAACGGAGCTGGAGGAATCAGACTCCCTGGCTTCAGACTATACTACAAAGCTACAGCAATCAAGATAATATGGTACTGGCACTAAAACAGAAATATAGATCAATGGAAGAAGATAGAAAGCCCAGAGATAAACCCATGCACCTATGGTCAACTAGTCTATGACAAAGGAGGCAAGGATACACAATGGAGAAAAGAGAGTCTCTTCAATAAGTGGTGCTGGGAAAACTGGACAGCTACATGTAAAAGAATGAAATTAGAACACTCCCTAACACCATACACAAAAATAAACTCAAAATGGATTAGAGACCTAAATGTAAGACCGGACACTATAAAACTCTTAGAGGAAAACATAGGAAGAACACTCTTTGACATAAATCACAGCGAGATCTTTTTTGATCCGCCTGCTAGAGTAATGGAAATAAAAACAAAAATAAACAAATAGGACCTAATGAAACTTCAAAGCTTTTGCACAGCAAAGGAAACCATAAACAAGACAAAAAGACAACCCTCAGAGTGGGAGAAAATATTTGCAAACGAATCAACGGACAAAGGATTAATCTCCAGAATATATAAACAGCTCATGCAGCTCAATTTTAAAAAACAAACAACCCAATCCAAAAATGGGCAGAAGACCTAAATAGACATTTCTCCATAGAAGACATACAGATGGCCAAGAAGCACATGAAAAGCTGCTCAACATCACTAATTATCAGAGAAATGCAAATCAAAACTACAATGAGGTATCACCTCACACCAGTTAGAATGGGCATCATCAGAAAATCTACAAACAACAGATGTTGGAGAGGGTGTGGAGAAAAGGGAACCCTCTTGCACTGTTGGTGGGAATGTAAACTGATACGGCCACTATGGGGAACAGTATGGAGGTTCCTTAAAAAACTAAAAATAGAACTACCGTATGACCCAGCAATCCCACTACTGGGCATATACCCAGAGAAAACCACAATTCAAAAAGACACACGCACCCCAGTGTTCATTGCAGCACTATTTACAATAGCCAGGTCATGGAAGCAATCTAAATGCCCATCGACAGACAAATGGATAAGGAAGATGTGGTAGATATATACAATGGAATGTTACTCAGCCACAAAAAGGAACGAAACTGGGTCATTTGTAGAGACGTGGATGGATCTAGAGACTGTCATACAGAGTGAGGTAATTCAGAAAGAGAAAAACAAATATCGTATATTAACGCATATATGTAGAGCCTAGAAAAATGGTACAGATGAACCGGTCTGCAGGGCAGAAATTGAGACACAGATGTAAAGGACAAACGTATGGACACCAAGGGAGGAAAGCCACGGTTGGGGGCGGTGGTGGTGGTGTGATGAATTGGGGGATTGGGATTGACATGTATACACTGATGTGTATAAAATTGATGACTAATAAGAACCTGCTTTTTTTTAAAAAAAGGTACTAATAGGGAAGGACTCTAAGACACATCAATAAGAGAGAAAAATAAGGTGTAGAACGGAGAGTTATAATATGCTGCATTTGCATAAAAAATAAGAATGATTTTTCTGCTTTTTGAACTATGTGAATAAATTATATAATTTTGAAAAAAAGAAATATTGAGATGTTGGGATTATATTATCTCTAAAATTACAATAATATTAAAGTTTTATCAATTAAAAAAAGTATGTCAAAGTTAAATTTCTATTCTGAAGTTCCGTATATTAAAAAATCTATGTTCATGGTCGTATAATGCAGTTATTAAGAGTTGGAAAGAAAATCTTGTTTAGGCTTTAATTAACTTGAAACGGTGTATCTGTTATTTTTTTTATTTTTTTTTCTCCATTTCATTAGTTACTCAATCTTTCTTGTAAGAGGTGGGGAGTGAACATCTCTTGCCTGGACTCCTGTTTCCCAGATAGAGAAAACTGAAAGTGTTTGGCATGGCCTCGCTTTTTAAGAGCACTTTTTCTGATTTTGAAAATATTTTCTTATGTTTTCCCTTAAAATTGCACATCCTTTTTCCCCCCATATTTCTCTTTCTTAGTCTAAACCAAGTGTTGGCTGCTGGTTTCTTTGTTCTGGGCCCATATGTGTGGGAGATATTTGGGACTGAGGGAGTTTGTCACCCTCCTGACATCTGTATTGTGGAAGTGGGACTGGCCATTGAGAAAGGCTAACACAAAGACTCCACCATTCCTTTCCCGATGCATTCGAGATCCTGACCACATTTCAAAACCAGGAGAGCCTTGTTGAGCCTGAATCTGTTAGACTCTGAAATGCACCCTGGGTTTTGAGGAAGAAGTGAGCCCATTTATAGCTTTAATTACTCATTTGGGATACTACAGGCTGTTGCCAAAGCCAGTTATCATCAGCTTTGATTAGAAATCAGGAAAGGCAGCTGCTGAAATGCAGAGTGAAAAGAATTGTATTGGATTAGAAAGGCGTTCTTTTGAATCTGAAAGAGAAGGCAAGCATCTTTGGGAAACATCTGAATATGCATTTATTTTAATAATTGAATAGCTAGAGGTATAGTACAGTACATTGTAACTTGGAGTGGTTTTCATTATTAAATTAAGTGCCTTTGTTCAGTTCATCTAGATTTTCCTATTGGCTGCTCTAGTCTTTTCCCTCTTTTAGCTCCATTTTGATGCAGTGTTACATCCCAGTTTGTGGGTTGAAATGTGTCAATATTCATAAACTAAATTCATGAACCATCCTCCTAATCATTGGGGCTGATGAAATACCATTTACCAGTGTGAAGCCAGGCCAGGAGAGGCATATCAAAAAGTGCGTTCAAATGCTAAGCTTAAAAAGACAGTGTTCTTTATTCCCAGTTCTGTGTGTATGAAATACTACTTTGAGTCCTTTTATTTTAGCGATGTAATTTCGGTTCAGAACGTATATCAGAATAATTTCATAAGTAAATGTTCATAAGTAAATCAGTATTTCAGAGTTAAATTCACATGTGTGTGTCCATAGCTTGTAAAATCAAAAGAAGTGTCAGGAAGATTTACTTTCCACTTTTTGAAAGCTCTTTGAGATGCTGTATGGAAACTTAAATAAGGCTTTACCCTCCTATCTTCAGTTAAACTTCGTTAAACGGCAGCATTTCTCCTGTTTCCGCAGAAGATGATCACAGTTGCCTAAGGAAATAGATAAACAATGTATACAGAAGTATGCCTATCCCTTAAATAACTGTGTAAGCATTAAGAATAGTTGGATTTATATTCATATTTGCTGGAGAGTAAACATTTATGCAAATACACTAAGAAAAATGATCAAACACTTCTCCTCCATGTGCTCTGGCTTCAAAGTAAAGCTGAGAATTTTCACCCAATTATTTAACTCTAGGCAGTATAATGCTTAAACAAAACAAAGATAACATTCTGTACCTACACAATGGATCAAAACAGCTTTCTTCATCCTCACTTTGGACCATCTGTTTAAAAAAACCCAAAAACCCTCAGGAAGCAGGCCTCTAATCTGTGGTTAAGGGTTTAAAGACTCAGGCTCGTTCTGACAACCCAGCGCTCTGTACGGAGCGCTGTAATAGGTCTCGTATTAGCTGTAAAAGGCTGCGTGGTTTGACCTCGGCATCTGTCGCTTACGGTTTCTCTGCTTTTAGTAGGAATTCTTCAGTTCCCTTTATGGAGCATCTAAATCTACTTATTTTAATATCCGCTGTTATAAATGTTGGCATTAGCATTTTCCAGGAGTTAAATTATTCTTAAAGTTTCCAAATGCTTTAAGAGTCATAATTCTCAGGGATAAATTGGGAGATTGGGATTGACAGATACACACTACTATATATAAAATAGATCACTAATAAGAACCTGCAGTATAGCAGAGGGAAAACTGCTCAATACTCTGCAATGGCCTATATGGGAAAAGAATCTAAAAAAGAAAAGAAAAGAGTGGATATATGTATATGTATGACTGATTCACTTTGCTGTACACCTGAAACTAACACAACATTGTAAATCAACTATACTCCAATTAAAAAACAAACAAAATCTCCAAAAACCTAATCAACAACAACAACAAAAAGAAAAATAGGGTAGGACCATGCTTCTACAGTCAACTATCTTGAAGTCATTAAAAAAAAATTAAAACAAGAATCGTAGTTCTCAGTCCCTCCCCACCCCCCAGCCCCAGCCAATAACACATCTGTGTGACGGAGGTCACTCAGACTTACTGGAGAACAGACTTGATTGATGCCAAGAGCATTGTGAGATCGTTATCCCACATTAGTCCTTCCTGAATTCCACTAAAACTTTTGAAAGTTTTACCTTGACTCAGAGATTTGGGCATCTGTTAACATTTTCCAAACTGCAGCATCACAATGGGTTTAGGGCCCTTCCTTCCTGTGGTTGAGGGTTGCAAGACAGCCAAGTTGCAAGACGATTTGTACATAATATAAATGGGAAAACAACAGCAATGAAAAGGCTTCTAGTTTGCTAGAGGTGAAAGAACATTTTTCATAATTAAAGCTTTTAATGACTGTCATACTCATTATAGGAAAATGCTATAATATTATTTTTAGTTTTATATCTGACACAGTTAAATGAATGACCTCTTCTTTATTAGAATTATGGGCAAACTCAATATCCTTAGTCAGAATATCCTTAGTCAGAACTCCATGAGATCTGATTTCATGCCGGTCACATTCACACACACACACACACACACACACACACACACGTTTGTTTGTTTATGTAAGTCATTAGAGATCAGTAACTAAACGGCAGTGGTAGTTAATGTGGCATTTTATAAACACATAAATGAATCAGAAAAAAGTGAATTGTCCGCAAAGAGTGACCATTTGTAAATAATGCCATGTCCATTGCAAAAATTCCAGTGAGTAGGAAAGAACAGGACAAAGGCCACTAATTTGAATGCGGTTATACAAAAAAGTCCAAGTGCGAGACTGGAAGGCCTAGAACCTTCTCAGCCCTTCAAGTCATCTTCATCCTTGCACAGCAGGGGGCTGACTTCGCACATCTCTTCTCTGCTTCTTCCTTGTCTCACCAAACAGTCTTATATTTTCAGGATAACTTTTTGTGACATTCTAACCTTTGGAATTAAAAGGATTTTTATACTTCTATAACAGAATAATCTTACTTTTAAAAAATGAATGCAGAAAGCACAGCAAAACTTAATAAATTCACATTAAGTAGAAGAAAAACCTAACTAAATTAGTGGTCTGAATTATAGAATCTTAAAAGATGTAATAGTAATTTAATTACTTTCAGATTCATGGAGTTCCTTGGAGAAATTGCTTTGGTAAATAGATAAGAAAAATTTACAAATAGCATATCAGTGAGTAAATAAAGCACTGTTTCTGAAGAATCCACCATGGACTTTTTAAGTAGTTTTGCTCCCTGAAGTGAATGCATGTTATGAATTTGCCTTGCAAAATCATTCTCTATGAGACATAAGAAGAGATATTCCTGATTTTTAAACTACTTGTGGTGTTTGGAAGTCCTCCATTTACTCATTCATTCCTGCATTCATTCACTGAGCAAATACACGTGGAGGTCATTGTGCTGGGGACCCAGAGGTGAGTTCAACAAAGCCCCTGCCTTCCACATCCTGTGGGTTGGAGTTAAGGAAGTATGGTTTAGTGAATAAATATTTAATTGCAAATTATGTTAAGGACAGAATCAGGGCTCTGAAATACTTTAGGAAGAAAGAGATTTCTTTGAGAATATGCCATTTGGGCTGAATGCCGAAGAATACGGAGAGGTCAGACGTGAAAGATAGAGCAGTCCAGGCAGAGGGAGCAGTAGATGAGCCGGTGAGAGGCAGGGAAACAGTCAGCATGTTCCAGAAATTAGAAGGAAGCCTGTAGGGTCTGGGATGAAATTGGAGAGGTATGTCGAAATCGAACCTGTCCAGCCAAGGCTTACAAAATGAGCTTTATTCAGTGTCATGGGGGAGCCATTATAGTGTTTTCTAGATTGTAAGCACAGTCTGGTTTAGACTTTTTAAATACCCCAATGGCTGCTTCGTGCAAAGTAGATTGTAAGGTGGGTATGTCGGCCGGGAAAACAGAAACTACACTAGACATTCAAACAGGTGGGATTTAGTATGGGGGCCTGGTTATACAGGGGGTGGAGAGGAGGAAGATGACACAGAAGTTTCTAGGGATAACAAGTGCAGGAAGCAGCTCTCACAAGACAGAGTGGAGTGTAAGGTGGCTTTGGAGCAGAGACCATAGAGAAATACCCAGCAGCGAGCTCAGGAAAGCTGTTTCCCTGCTGTGGAGGTGAACCTGTTGCCCCATCCTGGAGGCTTGGACCAGCTGGTGGGATGGAAAGGGAATCGATTTGAGAGCGATTTTGGAGCTGGAACCAGTAAGACCTGCTGTGATGGTGTGGTTTCACTGAGAAGGAAGTCAAGATGCACTCCCAAGCCTCTGACTGATGGAGCTAGGGAAACCAAGAGGGGCAGGTATGGGGAGGAATGTAAGCATTGAGTTTAGAACATGTTAAGTTGGGATGTCAAGTAAACCATTGGGTTTGTGAGTGTGGTGGTCAGAGTTGTGTTGCCAGAGATACAAATGTGGGAATCATCAACTTTCAGACAGTATTCAAAACTATGGAACTGGATGGTGTCATGTAGGGAGGGGATGGAGAGAGAGAAGGGCTAGTTCTGAGCCCTGGGGGTCCCCAGTCTTGAGGGGTCAGTACAGAAATGGGAGAGAGTGAAGGACACAGGATGGAAAGAATAGTAGGGAAATCAAGACAGTGGGATTCTATAGAAACCAAGACCGGAGGGGGGCAGTGGTCACCTGTTCGTAATGGTGCTGAGCGCGTGGAATGAGATGTGGACGGAAGGATGACCGTGGGTGTAGCCACGTGAGGACATTTGGCTACATGCTTGATGGGGTGAAAGATGGAAGATGTCACAGAAGGCCAGGGCCCTCCATTCTGACACAAAGCGTCCTGAGGGTACAGAAAGGCCACAGTGTTTCCTCAGCTCAGGGCACCATGCAGAGATGGGCCAAAAAAATAAACCATATTCCCAGACCATATTCAGATCTGGGACTGATGTATGTGAGTCCTGATAGTTTCCTAGCATTTATTCTCTACCTGCCATGAGATGAAGATCCCATCTACGCCTTCAAGTTGCTTTCTCTACAGTATAACTTGGGGACCCGAGTACCCGGTGTATACATTGCACAGATCCGTTACTTAGTGATTTTTATGACCGGCTTTCTTCAATCGTACTGCTCAATAAATGAGTAAAACTCCATTCACAGGCTAGAAGTCCTCATGTTTGGAAAAATCTCAGAAAAGATGTTGCTGGGAGTTTATTTCTTTTAAGAGCTAATGAGGGACTTCCCTGGTGGCGCAGTGGTTGAGAATCCGCCTGCTAATGCAGGGGACACAGGTTTGATCCCTGGTCCGGGAAGATGCAGTGGAGCAACTAAGCCCGTGCGCCACAACTACTGAGCCGGTGCGCTTAGAGCCCATGCTATGCAACAAGAGAAGCCACCACAATGAGAAGCCTGCGCACCGCAACAAAGAGTGGCCCCACTCGCCACAACTAGAGAAAGCCCACGTGCAGCAGCGAACACAGCCAAAAAATTTAAAAAAACAAAAAGCAAATGAAAGGCTTGCCTTTCCCAAGTGCAAAGTGAAACCACATTGCAGCATTTTAGCAGGTTTTCTAAACTTTGTAGGTCTGCTCTGGACGCCAAAGATCAGCATTGTCACTGTAACCTTTTCAAGCTTTGCTGCCTGCCTGTCACACCCAGGTGAAGCCAGCTTTACCGAACGGTCAGGGGGATAAAACTGCCGTTGATTGGAGTCTTTGGAAACTGACGTTTTGTCAGCTTTATCAGGTCCTAAATATCCCATCTGGACTAAAAGCATAAGTTAGATGTTGCTCTTGTGTACGTATAAGATGTTTTTTCTAGTAACACCTGCCTCTGCTCTTGGACCAGGATTGGGAAGGGGATGGTTTGCTCAATGATCAATTAATATTTGGACCTTTATTAGAGTCTATAAAATGCCTAACATAGCCCTAAGAGTTTTAGACTAGTATCTCTTCTTACAGAAAGTATCTTTCAGTTTGCTTTGCGGCCATAGCTAGAGGGATAAGAGCAGAAATCCTATTTCTTGGTCAAAGTGCTATTTTTATAGTAGGACAGAGCATGCATTGTTTTACTTTACTTATCAACAGGCCACACTGCTGTTCACTCAGGTTGTGTTTAATAAGTATGTTCTCTTGGGCCAAATGTCAGATATATCCCTAATGAGTTCAGTGACATCACGGAGCACGCTTACGTTCTCTGCCAAAGTCAGCATTGTTGGAGCAGATCACATTAGCTGGCCTTCAAGCACAGATGCCAAGGTCAGGGCATTAACAAGCAAAAACAGATGAAGATTTAAAGCAAAGTCTGTCCGTGTCAGAGAACGGCGGCCGGCTGTTTGGAGAGAGTGGCGGAGACTGTCCAGAGGTGGCCTTTGCCTCAGAGAAGTTTTTTGTGTGTCTCTGCCTTGTGAAAACCATTTAAGTCAGTGACAGACCTGAAAGATGATCACCCTTAAGCCACAGCTGCCAGTTTGAATGTTGAGTTTTGGAATATGCCGTGGACAGCCCTGATGTTCTAAACTTGATCGAAATTTTATGACCTTCAGAGGTAACTAATATATTTCCAGTTAGTATGACTTCTAGAAATAATGAAGTTCGGCCACCAAAGGTTGATTCTTCATGGCAAAGAGTTCATGAATAAGTTCTTTATTTGTCTTTTAAGATTGTAGCCCTCGAGCACGTGTCCCATGAAAGGGAAAAAAAAATCTCGTGTTGTAACACACATATTTTTTTCCTGTAAGACTGGAGTTTATTATTTCATTTATTTCAAGAAATGTTGCTGTGTGCGTGTGTATGTATGGATGTCTGAATCTAATTTGACAAACTTCGGCAGTTTTTTGTGGCTGGGATTAGCCTCTCCTTTGGATGCAGGTGGAAGAAACTAAGAAAGAAAAGCAACGTTAGAGGAGATTTATGTTTTTTAAAGTTATTACTTGTACATTTTCTCCTCTGCTTTCTAAATTTCTCATCATTTTAGGGAGACTAGAAAAAGGGGTTCTCGTTTTGCAGGTGGCTGGTTTTCATTGAGCAGTTAAAGGGCAAAAGAAGGCAAGACATCCCAGTACCAAGTTGATTAAAAGAAACACAGTTTCTGGTGTACAGCAAAGTGAATTATTTATATATATATATCTCCATGTTTTTCCGATTCTTTTCTCCTATAGGTTATTACAGAATATTAAGTATAGTTCCCTGTGCTATACAGTAGGTCTTTAATAGTTATCTATTTTATATATAGTAGTGTGTCTATGTTAATCCCAGTCTCCTAATTTATCACTTCCCCCCCCCCCCCCCCCCCCGCCCACATTTCCCCTTTGGTAACCATAAATTTGATTTCAAGATCTGTGAGTCTGTTTCTGTTTTGTAAATAAGTTCATTTGTCTCGTTTTTTATTAGATTCCACAACCCTAACAAAACATTGTAAATCAACTATACTCCAATAAAAAATTTTGTTTTTTAAATATAAAAGAAACACAACATGGAGGAGATAAACTCATTCCAGGGCTGCATTCCAGTGTGCAGAGGGAGTTGCTGGGCGTGGTAAGCTTCCAATCTCTGTCTTCCCTAAGCAAACAAACACCTAGATACTGGCTGTATGGAAGTGTCTTTTTACTATCGCTTTTTGACACATACAAACAAAATGCTTAGCTTTACCGATGTGAGTTTAGAAAGAAATCTGTCTTCACAGAGCAAGCTGGGGTAGAGATACAGGCAAGAATAGGACGGGGATGCAGCGCTTCTGGTACCAGCTGGTGTTGTGGTCTGGACTGCGCTGTGCCTGGTGTATTTCTTTCTATGCAGGAAATCCTGGTGTATTTCTTTCTATCCAGGAAATTGGCAGGTCGAGGCTTTCCTGGTTTCTGTGGCCCGGGTGGTTTATATTCTGTTGTTACGTATTTCTTTATTGGTTGCAGTGTTTGATTTGTGGTTGCTCCATGTATTAAGTAGAGCCCAAAGGCCACATGGTTTCCTCCACTCAGGGCCTCCCAGAGCTGGGTGAGGAGAGGCCATCCATATTTGGCATTACGGTATTTGAACCTCATAGCTGACCAAATGCCTAATTATGAACTAAAGCTATGGTGTTTTCAAACTGTCCAAATGTAGATAGGAATTAATATGAGAACCACGTGATAAGAATTTGTGGATAAAGAGTTTGCACTTAAGACTTTTCTCATGTAACCAAAAGTATTCAAATGGGCAAATTGGATGAATCGTTTAAAACGAAAGAAATGTTTTCTTTGGTGCCTCTGCCTTCATTCATTCATTCCTTTGGTCATTGGTTCATGCATTGCCCAACAACAGAAATAATGAAGATAGATTAGGTGTGTTGGAAGCATCAGAAATACTGGGTAGAATGTGGTTTGAGATTTTGAGCTTTCAGTCTGGTTGCAGACACACACACACCCCCAACTAGAGAAGAATGACAAAAGGACATATGAATAAGAGCAAAGTAATACCGTTAAAGAGACACATGTAAGCTTAATTGTTGTGGGATGTGTTTAAAAAGAAAAATGCTACATCACCTTTGGAGGAACAGACGTGAACTGCCCTGGAGAGAAGGGGAGGTACCCCATGTAGGAAGAGTCCTGTAGCTGATGCTGAGAAGCTGGGCTTGGGAGCCACTGCCCAGGTGCTGTGACATGGAGTAGCTGTTTTTGGGGCTGAGGCTTTAGACCAAAAGTAACAGGGCGCCAGGTACTGGAAGTTTTGAGGCTGGGGAAAATGATAAGGAAACACTGCTGGTAACCCTTGGACTTGGATAATTTGGATGTAAAGGAAGAAAGCACTATCACAGGCAAAGTAAGGTGACTATAGAAACAAAAGCAGAGAGGAGAGAGACCTCAGATTAACGCCAGAGTTACCCTCCAGGCACGAAAGTACCTGTTTTCAACAAAGGAGAAGGTGAAAGAGTTTTACGTGATGGGATATTTATCAGCATATTTTGGGGGCATGATGTTCATTCTTTTGTTTTCCTGTTCATTTGTTTAAATATTTTTATCACGCTCCAGGCTAATCAACTGTCGTGCTGCCTCAAAATCTTTATCTTTCCCTACCTGCACCCTAACCAATAATTTTTAACAGCTTTATTGAGGTATAACTTACAAACCATAAAATTCACCTGTTTTAAGTGTACAGTTCGTGTATTTTAAATAAATTTATAGAGTTGTGCCACCATCACTCTAATCCAGTTTTAGAACATTTCCATCATCCCAAGAGGTCCCCCATGCCTGTTGGCAGGTAATCTCTCTTCTCATCCCCAACCCTAGGCAACCACTTACCTGCTTTCTGTCTTTATAGAGTTGCCTTTTTGGACATTCCATATTTCATCTAAATGGAACTATAAATTACAATTCTTTTACATTTGGTTTCTTTAACTTAGCTTAACATCTTCAGGTTCCTCCATATGGTAGCATATATTAATAGTTCCTTCCTTTTTATTGCCTCCTAATATTCTGTTTTGTCCATATTCTACATTTTGTTTATTCATTCCCCAGTAGATGAATATTTGGATTTTCTTTGGTGTGAGGCTATTATGAATAATGCCATTATGAACTTCTGCTTACAAGTTTTTGTGTGGACACATGTTTTATTTCTCTTAGGCAGATATCCAAGAGTGGTATTGCTGGGTTGTATCCTAAGTTTATGTTTAACTTTTTAAAAGGACTGCCACACTGTTTTTCAAAGTGGCTGTACCATTTTACATTCCTATCAGCAATATATGAGTTTCAATTATTCACATCCTTGTCAACACTTGTTATTGTCTGGTTTTTTGATTATAGCCGTCCTTGTGGATATGAAATAGTATCTTATTATAATTTTAATTTGCATTTCCCCAATGACTAATGACATGGAACATCTTTTCATCTGCTTATTGGCCATTTGTATGTCTTTTTCTGGGTAAACTATTCATATCTTCTGCCTCTGTTTTAATAAGGTTGGTTGTCTCACTATTGGGTTGTAAGAATCCTTTCTATATTCTGGATATAAATACTTTAAGAGATATATGATTTACCAATATTTCTCACACTTTGTGGCTTGTCAGTTTTCTTAATGATGTCTTTTGAAGTACAGAAGTTCTTAATTTTGGTTAATCCAATTTATCATTTTTTTTGTTTTCTTGATCATACTTTTGGGGTCATAGCTAAGACCTCTCTCTCTCTCTAACCCAAGGCCTTGAAGTTTCTCTTACATCTTCTTCCAGAAATTTTACAGGTTTAGCTCTTACATTCAGGTCTGTGATCTTTTTTTTCTTTTTAACATCTTTATTGGAGTATAATTGCTTTATAATGGTGTGTTAGTTTCTGCTGTATAACAGAGTGAATCAGCTATACTTATACATACATCCCCATATCTCCTCCCTCTTGCATCTCCTCCCACCCTCCCTATCCCACCCCTCTAGGTGGTCACAAAGCTCCAAGCTGATTTCCCTGTGCTATGGGGCTGCTTCCCACTAGCTATCAGTTTTACATTTGGTAGTGTATATATGTCCATGCTGTGGTCCATTTTGAGATGACTTTTGTGTGTGGTGTGACATAAAGAACTAAAGTAATCTTATTTGCATGTGGATATCGTAACCAACAATCAACTCAAGATAGGCAAGAGTCTGCCTGGCAAACTCCATTCATTCATTCACCTATTCATCCTTGAGGACCCAGCTTGGATAATTAAGTTATCCAGTGCATCTCTGATGTATTCGATGTCCACTCTCCTCCACTCTGATAGAACTTGCTTCTCCTCTGTGTCTTCGTGCATTTGCCTCTTGTTGAGAGTAAACCCTGTGTGATGACAGTGTTTTGTGTCGGGCTTCCCCATTAGCAGAGGAACCTCTTCATCTCCAGAGCCTCAGTGCCTGAAACCTAGTAGGACCTCAAATACTTGGGGTTGAATTTGACTAAATGTCAACCTCTGCGAACTTTGAACATCTCTTTCTCTCTTTTAAAATTTGAAACACACTAGCATTTGAAACAACAACAATAGTCCAGGGAACCAGCTTGTTCAGGAAAAGGAATAAATCATTCTAGCCGACAGGACCCAGATTTCTGCAGAGCTGCTTTGCAGTTTTTTGAGATACAGATATAAAAAGGGACAGTGATTTGATGGGGCTTGAACAGGGTGATGGATAACTGCTACAGACCTAATGAAACAGCATATCTACAAAAGCCTGGAAACCCTCAGACGACAACAGGCCTGTGACCAGGTCCACCTCTATTATTTACTCGCAGTCCTTCTGTGCTCTGTCCGCTGAGGGCCTTCCTTGTCCCTGTTGATCGAGAGACGCGCCCTTTCTTCAGCTTCCTGTCCTGCACACTTCCTGCTGTGGCCCGTGACACACCGTTTTTCTACTCCACAAGGTGAAACAACAACCAGTGGCTTAAGGATGTATTTTAAATTTGCTGCAATAAAGGTTTGTTTATATTTCTTTGTAATCAGGTGAGAGAGAATCTAGCTCACTTTCTCCACAGATATTTATTGAGGATTTAGTATGTATTAAACTCTATGCCCTATACCCTGTGGAAGATACACACACACACACACACACACACACACACACACACACACACACACACATATTTGAATGAGACCTGGCCCTTCCGCCACAGGGGGTTTTCAGTATGTTTAGAACATTGATGAAAGGAGGAGAAATATTCCCCAATTCCCCCATGTGTCTCTGCAAAATCTGGTGAGATTTTCCCAAATCCAGCTGAGAAATAATCTTTCCATGTTGTCAATGTGAGCAGGATTCGGACAGCAGTGTATCTGGATATTGATCTTCTTAACTATGTCTTATGAAAAGCTTTTAAGTCCGTCTCTTAAGGTTTGTTGTTTTGAGACAGGAACGGAAGGGCAGCAATGATCCTCGGATTCTCCCTCCTGAGGCTAACCTGCTCGGCAGGTTGAAACATATCGAACAGTAGGGATCAAATACATTCTCACGGTTTAAGAACGAGCTTTTTAGTATCTACCTCTATGTCCTCACCTTTCCTCTAGTTTAAAACACACAGTGTGGGATACTGATCAGGCTGGGATTTGGAGCCACGAAGATCTGGGTTGGAATTTTGGGGCTGTGTGTCCTTGAGTACATGACACGATCTCTCTGAGCCACAGTTTCCTGTTTCATAGCGATGGTGTTCACACCTATCTCACAGAGGGGTCGTAAAGATTGACTGAGGGGTATGTAGAAGGTGTGCGGATCTAAGCCTGGTGCATAGCAAGCTCTTATTAGATGGCCGTCGTTATTAACATTTTTGACTACTTTTGTGCTGACTGGAACTCGATTATGTTACACCTGTATGATCTCAACATAGCATTCTGTGCCTCACATAGTGTCCCTTGCTCTGATTCTCTTTTTTATGCTATAGATTTCTTATTAAAGGAATCACGTGTTTCAGATACGGTCCAAGGCGTCTCCCATTCCATTCACCTTCCCCCTTAAAGACATGAGCAATGTCCTGAAATTGGTCTTTGTCCCCTAACCCATTCTTTAAAACTCACCTTTTGATCCAGGATCAGTTCAGTTCTATGTATTGCATTTGCTTGCACTGTCTTTCTCAGATTCTTCCCATCTAGAATGTTCTCTCCCACACATTCCCTTTTCATGTCTTTTTTGACGGTGCCATTTGTGCAGTCCAGCTGGCTGTCTTGTATAATGTCCCGGATTGCCACGTGCCTGTGGTTTCCTCGTGGCCCGGGAGCCCTGGGTGGTGATGGGAAAGTGCAGCTGCAGATTCTTCTACATTTCCTGTACCCTTCCTGCTTTCTCTGTGACACCACGTGTGCCACCCCATCTCTCAGAACCTGCTTTGCATCTCCCACGTGAGACTTGGATTTATTGTGCTGGGCTTTGGCATCCAGAAGGAGCAGGACAGCTGAGGCCTTAGAGCAAGAGACGGAGGCAGCGGATTCCCAAGGGCTGTGAGGACAGAAAAGCTTCTTTAAAGGTGGAAGTTAGGGCTTCCCTGGTGGCGCAGTGGTTGAGAGTCCACCTGCTGATGCAGGGGACACGGGTTCGTGCCCCGGTCCGGGAAGATTGCGGAGCAGCTGGGCCCGTGAGCCATGGCCGCTGAGCCTGCGCCTCCGGAGCCTGTGCTCCGCAATGGGAGAGGCCACAACTGTGAGAGGCCCGCGAACCGCAAAAAAAAAAAAAAAAAAAAAAAAAAAGGTGAAAGTTAGGGAAAGGCATTGCTGGTGGCCTCTGTTCCCAAAGCCAATCTGCTGGTCCAGTCCTGGCAGGCCCTTTCTAGACACCAGGGATGCTCTTGGACCCAGTGTAGCCTTCAGGTAAGTAAGAAGTGCGTTCTCTCCCTTCTCCACCACGAGGTGGATCCCTCCTTCTCTCCATGTGTTATTATCTGGTGGTGCCAGAAAGCTGCTACTCTCCTGTTGCTTCTGTTATCACATTTATTGCCAGAGCAGTAGGGTCTATGGAGGGTTCCTGAATCTTCAAGGCGTCTCTGCATTTGGAGCCTGGTGCTCTCAGCCCCCAGTGGGAGGAGCCCTGAGCTCTGCTTCCTGCAGGCAGGGCAGCTCTCGTCCTCTGTGGGCAAGCCTCAGTTTTTCCCAGGTCGTGCCCAGGACAAAGACTTGTGCTCAGACACCTGGCTCGTGGTCAGGGCCCGCTGCATGCCTGGTGAGGCCCAATGCAAAATGGAAACATGGGGCCCCTTATCTGAAATGCAAGAAAAAAAATGCTATAAAAGTCACGAAAACTCAAAGCGCCTTTCTTCTGTAGTCTCTCTTCTGACTTGTCATGATGTTTTCAATTTGCTTATTGAATGTTTTTCCAAATAAAGAAACACTGACATTTTAAATTATTGGCATGAATTTTACCATTCATCTTTATACTGCGCGATGCCAGCCTTTTTATTGTGGTCAAAACCACAAAACATAAAATTTACCATCGTAACCATTTTTAAGTGTTCAGCTCAGCAGTGCTAAGTACATTCACGTGGTTGTGATCAATGCCAGTAATATAAGAACATTTAACTCATGCACAGAATCACTGAAATTACATAATTTGTTTTTCATAAAGCATACACGCAGGTGTATTGCATAGTTGGCAGAGCAGTGAAACGCTGCACAAAACTAACTCAGCTGTTTGTATCTCTTCTTGATGAGTGTGTGTTGTACCCACACGCCCTGCCTTTGACTCACTGATGAGTAAGGAAGGATTCAAAGGAAAAGGAACTATGGTTGTCTTATCTCTCCCTTCCCTTCTCTGCCTCCTTTATATTGTATGTGGTTAATTACAGGAATTAACGCGAGTAACAAAGGATACAGTAGGACTCCTGGGTCATTCCTGTTTCTTAGAATGTTACCTCCTTTCTGCATTTGAAGCAAGTTCTGGTTTGAATGGCAAGCGTGGTTTCTCAGGACTATCAGCTCCTGTGCTCGGGGAGCATTCACAACAGGACATGGAAATGGGGCAGGATCTCCTGCCCTCACACACGTGATCCATTGTCCCATCAGACGTCACTTCCACAACACAAGCTCAAAGATAAATGATCAAGACAGTCAAAGCAGAGCCCTTGTGCAGCACAGGCCCTGAGTGCCTGCTCAGGTCACACACCCGTGGAGCAGGTCCCGCTCTTGGTTGATATTTTACACATGGTTGCAGGAAGGGAAGATTCTGGGGACTGCGTTGCTCTTGGAAGTTCTTAAATCAGACCACTTGGAATCTTGAAATCAGCCTCCCAAAGTCTGGCCCTGTCCCCACCTTTTTTCCCTTTCCTCATTTCAAGAGCTCTTTCCCTCTTATCCCAGGTGTCATGTGTCAGCTCCAAGAGGTGGCACTGGGTATGCTTTATTAATCAGAATACATTTAATTAATTCAAACTGTTTTGTGAATCACAGAACCACAGTCTTCTAAGATGCGTAAAGCATGGTTATCCAGTGAATATTTTATTAAATATGTGCTGGGAGGTGCCTATTCACAACTATGACCTAAGAAGAAAGTATCATCAGCCCATTTTACAGCTGAGGAAATAGAGGCCGAGGGCAGGTGAGGTGGCATTTGGCATTCCTCATTTACATTACAGATCCCCATATTCTGATTTCAGAGCTTTGTCAATAACCCCCTAATGTGAAGGCCGAAAGAAAACTTCCTTCTCTGCCAAGTCACCAGTCCCCTTGAAGCAGTTCGTGTTTGAGCATTAAAACATACGGGTAGGGCTTCCCTGGTGGCGCAGTGGTTGAGAGTCCGCCTGCCGAGCCCCGGTCTGGGAAGATCCCACATGTCGCGGAGCGGCTGGGCCCGTGAGCCATGGCTGCTGAGCCTGCGCATCCGGAGCCTGTGCTCCGCAACGGGAGAGGCCACAACAGTGAGAGGCCCGCATACCGCAGAAAAAAACACAACAAAACAAAACATACGGGTAAAATGCACTCTGGGTGTGAGGAACCAGGTGGTATCCAAGTGGAGAAAAGCACTCATTAGTTTGAAGGTTGCAAGTGGATTTCAAAAGTGGGACTGTCCCTTTCCGCTTCCTTCTGGAGATGAAAGTGTACAGTTTTCACAACATATTTTTTTCAAAAGCTACATGAGAAGCTTCATATTTTTCTTTAAGATGCAGCATGCCCCTCCCCGTCACCTCTGTAGTTCCCCTGTGGTTGAACATTTTAATCAGCTGTTTTTGTGCTTTAAAGATTTTTCATTTGATTTACAACTTGTAGGAGTGGAGCGACAGTGAGTAATCAGGAAGAATGCCACACAGAGGACAAAAGGAAGGTGAAACACAGCGTTAATAATTTAGTTTCAATAACCTTAAAAGGTTCACTGTTCACTTTTAACCTTGTATCCCAAAAAGCAAGCTACTGCAGTGAATCAGAAAAATGTTTCTTTTAATTTGCAAGTCATTTATTTAAGTCCGCTTACAGGGACTGATGTATTCCTTGAACAGAAAGGTTGGGAAGCACCCGCAGCTGCTGGAGTCGATTCTGGCTATTTGAGGTTGCTTTGCCCTTGATGGGAAAGATCTTAGGGTTTAAACTCTGCAGAGATTTGCCTTCAAAGTGTATGGATTATTATAGCGTCAAATTATTCATCTAATAGCATTTTGGTTAGTGCCAGGCAAATCAAGAGAGACTCACACTGGCGAGAGGCAAGCAGGGAGCGGAAGTGACTGTTGCTGAAGGCAAATTGACTAAGAGGTTTACAGGTGATGTTTATTTATTTTTTATTTTATTTTACTATACATCTTTATTGGAGTATAATTGCTTCACAATGTTGTGTTCGTTTCTGTTGTACAACAAAGTGAATCAGCCATAGGCACACATATATCAGAGGGTGGGAAGGAGGCTCAAGAGGGAGGGGATATGGGGATACAGGTGATATTTAGAATCTACTGTCAAGACTAGGGACGGGCTGGGGCCAGGTGGGCGAGGAACTTTGAAACACTTGCCAACTAGAATTTTAACATCTCAGGATGACTGTTAATTTAGCAGAGAGATGTTTCACCCAGATCTCAGTCCAGCCCTATTAAAACAATCCCTGTTGAACATGGTACTACGCCGTATCCTAGAAAATCGTCAGGTGCGTAAAGGTGCACTTGGTTTCATAATTAGGGGGAGATGCGTAGTCCAGCTACCATGAAAGAGCTAATGGCATATTTCTTTGGGGTTCTTCCTCATCTTTAATTAAGAATATGTGCCATAATAAATGGAACCAGTTTCTTACCAGGATTCTTCTTTTGTGTCCGGTTTGTAGGTATTTCGTTTCTCAGTTTCTTGGGAAACATCGTGTGACCCTTCCTCCCTCGCAGTTGGGAGATTAGCCTCCTAGGATCGCCTTGTCTGATTCGCCCTGAAGAACAAGAGAGGCTGAGATTATTTAGAAATCCAGAAGAAAGTTTACTAGATGCTTCCATTTTGATTTTAATATGTTAAATGGGCAGACCCAGCTGAAAAGGGGAATTAATCATTCCTAACCCTGCCTGGATTTTGACGTCTAAGGTGAACCTTTAAAGCGGTCTGTTTATCTTTCTCTAGGCCTGTGAATGCTGTGTCTGCAGCTCTGCCTCTGCCCTTTGGCCTTCAGTACCGTTGCTGAATCTCTCCTCATCCCCACTCACGACTTATTCCTGGGCTCTTAGTCTGGGCACCAGCCTTGACTTAATTTCTTCCAATTGGACTCTCAGCTCTTTCGACTGGAACTTTCTCGGATACTTCAGCGCTCGTGTGAGCTTCACCTCCAGCCCATATTTGGCCCGGCTTCCCTGCTATCTTGCCTTAGAAAGTGTTGGGCTGGTTTAAGTTATGTAGAGGAGCCCTTAATTAATTTCCAAACACAGACCTGATCTTAAAATATCCTTACACTCTGTCATTCTTAGATGCCTCTGATCACAGAATGAATCGCTTTTTCACCCTTCCCCTTCCCCTTTCTCCTCCTGCATCCCTAAATGCTCCTTTGCCCCCTTCTTCCCCGTCCTCCATGCCCTCTCCACCCATAAGGTGGGATCACATCTCCTGTTATACTTCTGTTGAAGGTCATTTTAAGGATGACTGTGATAACGAGTTGTCATTTCCAAAGACTTACAAAAGTATGGAGACTTGTACAAATGGAGCATTTTTACACGTGTGGAAAGTGGTTTGTGCCCTTCCTGTTCTAAGAGTTGAAGGACAGCTTGCACCAGCACTGTGGGCACTCTCAGGTCCTTCGCACTCACCGCCATCTCCCAGGTGATGATGTGGTATCTAGTCTGCCTTCCTGGAGAGTGTGATGAGCACTTAGGGACAGTAGGGTAGTCGGGTGGCCCACCCCAGCCTGAGAGGGTGAGGTCTCAGGCAGGTCTAGAATTCAGAATTTCAGATTCTCATCCTCCATGGCAGAAACATTCCCTTCCCCCAACGCACCAAATCTTATCACCCACACTCTTCTGAGGAGTAAGAATGATGCTTTGATGGGTAATTACTGGAGGTTTCATAATGGCAGAAGTCACTTGTCCAAAATATAGTTAAAGAAGAAACAAATATGTATTTAAAATGAAGAAGAATGCCATCGACTGGGGGTGGGGATAGAGTTTAAACGTGACGTTAGCTCAGAACGTGTGAACCAGAGCAATTTCCTCTAAAGTGTGATTGGCTGTGGTGTTAATCGCGATGTCCACGGTCAAGGAAATCACCATTATAATTTTCACATGGGAGGGAAGTCAGAGTGCCTTGTTTACATTACTGCCATTTAAAAAACATTTAAAACAGCTATTCTGCTAAATAAACATTCAAGAGCCTAAAGGATAAGCATATCACTTAAACTTCTTAAGACTAAACTTTCCAAACCATTTCCTGCCAGAGGGACCCAACAGCAAAATTGCAAACTCTGTGCCCCGAGATGAGATAGGCCGAATTAGATTAAGCTGCTTAACTGTTGACATGTCTATTGATCTGGGTTCAGTGCAGTTTCCTGTCCCTGCCAGCAGTCAGATTGCTGTATACAATAACACAGTGGCCTGGTTTATGTGAAATTGGGGACTCCAAGCATCAATTACTCCAGGAAGGCAGTGGCACTGGGAGATAAGGTTAAGCTGCTTGCAGTGATTAAGACCGCTAAAATCCAAGCAACATACTTGCTGTCTAAAATGTTGCTTATAAATTTGCCAGTGTTCCATTTATAACATTTCCAAAGAGATCATCCAGTGTTATTCTCTGCAGGTAGTAGTACAAATAGCATTGTGAACGGTTATTGTTAAAGCAGTGTAACCCACTGGCTCAATTTCATGCATGTTTCTTAAATATTTGCATAAAGAGATTGAACTGGGTGGCGGGACATCAGAGGTTTTGTGGCACCGTCTTAGACCACGGCTGTGCCCACATGAGAGGATACAGGTAGCGCCAGAAATAAGTGTCAGCCATTTGACATGGATTTTTTTCTTCTTCTTCTTCTTTGTGGGGGACCAGTCGAGTAGATTGAGTCAACTAGCCTTCTTTGTATTTCTAATACCTACTCATGTTTTCAGAGAGCACTTATTTCCCTAAATACTAAATACTACATCTTTAATGCCAAAAGCATGGAGAATACAGAAAGGCACAGTGTAAAACACAAGTATCACCTTCATTGATGACGTTTGTGGCTTTGGATAGCGTATTTCATGTGTTATTCTTGAATACGCCTCTCTCCCTCTTCCCTTTGCCTCCCCACACATGTACACACATGCAGACATTTCTCTTCTTCACTAAACGCTCATTTAATTGTGCATATGATTTGCTTCCATTTTCTTTCTTTCTTCTCTCTGGTTAAAGGAAATGTGGTTTTTCCTGTCTTTAAACATCATGGAAAGGAGAGTAATTGAGCATATGTTTATATACTTCTGTAGAGAGCGACAGAAGGGCCTTTTTATAATCCATGAAGTTGGGACTCTTCAAAAATTCTGGATGGATCAGCTCTTTGAGGCCGTTCGCACAAGTTGTTAAGTATCATACTTAAAATGCAACTCCTTTTTCTTGTAAGAGACGTTCACATGGCAAATCCCATGCTTTCTGGTAAGACATATGTGCTAAGAATTGGATAAAAGGAGAAGTTTTTTGAAAGTGACATTTCAGTATGCTTATCATGACATTTTATGTATTTTTCAATATGTGTATTTATCTCAGAAATATCTCCCTTACTTTATTACAGGTAGAAACAGAGTTTCATGTAAAACAGGAAATCCCTTAAATGTGGCACTGATGAAAACCAGACCTGGAAATTTGACAAGTCTGGGTACATTTCACTAATTTAACTGTATTTTCCAGGTTGACCTGCTGAGATCGGCACCATCCTCAATAAGGCTTTGCCACATTCACACCATTCTTTTCCATTTGATACCCTCCAAGAATGATGAAAAATGAATGCATTTAAAGTGTGTTTAGCATTTATTGGCATAGTTTTAGGTTTTATCTTTTAATGAGATTTTAATTGGTTTTATCGCAGGGTTTATGCAAGATGCCTGGAATGCCAATAGGTGAGGGGGACCCAATAAGTCAACGGACCTTTAATGCTAATATGACATCCGTCAGCAAAGCTCGTGTGTTAGCGTCCTTGCTGGGCTGATCCCTAAGGGAAACCAAGCCTGATCCTTTGAGGTTTTTCAAAAAGTAGCATAGACTCTCTGAAGTGCTGAAAACTCATCTCATAGTTTTCCTTTCCTGAAAAGTCCTGACTTGGTCAAGTTTTTAATTATCTTCGAAATGTCACTTTCTGCTATTAGACTTCTCCCGAGGAAGAGTTGTTTAAAGGCCCGTCTGTATATGATACTTGCAGGCATTCATTAAAGGAAAACCAATGTAGACAACCACAGCTTTTCCCCCTTTGGGCGATGGTGGTGGCAGCCAGAAGGAAGGGCTAGTGGGAGACCCACGGGCTGGTCTCTCTTGTGTGCACAGAACAGACACACCTTCCTACCCACCCCACTTTGCTTGAAACCGCAGACTCCTCTGTGGTCAATTTAACTTGTCACTGACGAGGGGGAAGGAAGAATTGCTGAATTCTTTCATACAAATTGCATGTATGGCTAGATTAATAATGCCAGTGACTTCACTATGGCTTCTGAAATCATAAACACCCACCCCACTCCCAATTTGTAGACCCCGAAGGGCTATAAATTAGGGCACTCTACTTAATCAAAAGAGTCCATGTATAAAAATCATCATGAAAAGTTACCCTGTAAAAAAAATCACAATAGGTTGGAAAAGGTATAACAGAAAAAAAATCAGCAGTTTGTCATCATCAAATGAAACAGTTCTAGGATGTGGAGTACCACTGGCTGCTTTCCCTCCTGTTCTCTGAACTGCTGGTTTGTCCTTTGACCTTATCCCTGTTATTTATGTAACCATCTTATCTCTCCCTCGGGATGTGAGCCCTTGAGAGCCTCTCTCGACGTCCTCTACACATAATCAGACCAACAGGAGGCCTGCACTTAGCGTCCTCAGCAAACATGTACTTGAATCGAGTTAGGCCAATAGGTTTTCTAGGTCTCAGTGGAGAGTAGGGAGTCAGGATGAAATAAAGGTGGGCTTCATCTGATAGAAGACCCTGGGGCAGTTTTGGAAAGGCCTGAGGTCGTGTGAAGAATGAGAAGCCAGGGAAATTTTAAGTTGATTTAAGATGATTTCAGGAGTGGGATAGAAGAGGAACGTTGGAGATGAAAGGGCTTTCAGGAAGAATGTCCCGATGGGTCTGACGCACCTGAGGTGGGAACAGTGTTGATGGAGACGCATCTCTTTCATGGACTCTTGCAAGAGCTTCCTAACGGGTTTAGTCATGAGTTTCTGGTCCCTCCAATCCATCCTCAGTAATATGGGGGTTTGCTGATTCATGAATAGCCTTTCTTAGCCACCCCCCCCCCCAATTAGTTAAAGGATCATATGTAGACATCTCAGCCTCTTACAATGAACTGAGGCCCATGCATGGTCCATGATCCTCTCCTCGCACCGTTGTACCCCATACCCCCTGTGAACCCTCCCACCCACCTTCCCATCGTTCCCTCCTCCACGGGGGGCTGAAGGACATACACGACATGTCTTGGTCTTGTTTCCCTTATATATATAGTTTTTTCTTCCAGTTTCGAGATATAATTGACACACAGCACTGTACGAGTTTAAGGTGTACAGCATAATGATGTGATTTACATGCGTCATGAGATGATTATCGCAGTAAGTTTAGCGAGCGTCCGTCATCTCGTATGCATACAAAATAAAAGGAATAGGAAAAAAAATTGTCCTTGTGATGAGAACTCAGGGTTTACCCTCAACTTTCATATATAACGTGCAACAGTGTTAATTGTATTTATTGTATCGTACATTACAAACCTAGTACTTATTTATCTTATAATTAGAAGTTTGTACCTTTTGACCCCCTTCATCCAATCCCGCCTCCCTCAACGCCCTGCCTCTGGTAACCACAAATCTAGTCTATTTTTCTATGGGTTTGTTTGTTTTGGAAGTATAATTGACCTACAGCACTGTTAGTTCCTGTTACACAACCTAGTGATTCGATATTTCTATACATTTCAAAATGCTCACCACGGTAAGTCTAGTTACCCTCTGTCACCATGCAAAGATAATACATAGTTATATAAAATATACATTTTATACTGGGACTCATTTATTTTGCATCTGGAAGTTTGTACCTCTTAATCTCCCTCACCTATTTCTTGTCTCCCTTATATTTAACATTTTATGGTTATACCTTGGGAGTTATTTCCCTACCTAAGTGAGGTCCTTGTCTGGATATCTTTCTAGCCCTCACAGCCTAGCAGAGTATTCTCACTTTTAATGATGGAAACAAAAAGCTGGAAAAAAGAAAGCAGAGAACAAAATAATGAGGCTCATTTGGGCTAGAAGAGATTGCCGTCAGGGATCAGGATAGAACAATGTGGACATTGCAGGGTCACTTAGGGAGGCAGCCACAAGGTCCAGAAGAATGAGCTTAGATAACAGGACTTCACATCCCGACGTGAGTTTATTAAAGAGGTTTTAAAAATATATTTTGGCGAATTGTGGGACTCTAGGGCAATAAAAGCATGGGGGGAGGAATGATAATCTTGAGTGTTGGATTCCCCAGCATGGTTCGTCTGATAGTGTCCTAAATTCAGCTAGGATGGTGGTGGTTTGAGCACACTGCAATAGGAAACACAAGAATGGGACGAGTGGGCAGAAATATACATGGGAGCAAAATATAGAGCAAAAATATCTGGGAGCAAAAAAGAAAGGTAGTCTAGGGCACTGACAGATTCTAAAGAAATAACATCTTACATGGAACACCAAAAAGTGGCCTTTTGTGATGATGGAAAAGGGGAAACTCAGCATCCCCAAACTCCTGACAGCAGGAGTGGGGAAGGAGCTTCGGGTAAGGGGAGAGGGGTTGCTAACAGAGAAGGGGGCTCTTGGGAAAGGGACCAACATCTCTACTCAATTTTCCAACTGGAACTCTGCTTCCTGCTCTTTTTTCTTCTTCCTCCCTCCACCCCTTTCTGCTTCGCCTTTGTCCTCACCCCTCCCCAGATTCTAAGCATTTCTAAGTGCGCAGTCATCTCCTGATATCAAGACTCTGATCTTAAAGAGGATACACATACTTTGGAGGAGCTGCCTTGGCAGAGGGAAAAGGGCCTGCTCACACTTGGGGTCACATGGGCCCAAACTGGACCTTACCCAGTGACTTCCTGTCTTGAGTACCCGGGATTTGTACGGAGATACACATTTCTGTATCTGTGGGTTGGGAGTGATTACACTGACGTCACGGAAGGGTAAGAATTAGGGGTCAAGAGCAGAGAAGGAATGTTTATCTCTGCTTATAATGTGCCAGTCAGAGGCCGAAGGGCTGTGCATGCATTCTCTCTCTTTCTTTTATTGTTAAAGTATAGTTGATTTCCAATGTTATGTTAATTTCCACTGTACAGAAAAGTGCTTCAGTTATACATATATATACATTCTTTTAAAAATATTGCCTTCCATTATGGTTTATCATAGGATATTGAATAGAGTTCCCTGTGCTATACAGCAGAACCTTGTCGTTTATCCATTCTATATGTAATAGTTTGCATCTGCTAATCCCAAACTCCCAATCCACCCCTTCCTCAACCCCCTCCCCCTTAGCAACCACAGTCTGTTCTCTATGTCCATGAGTCTGTTTCTGTTTCATAGACAGGTTCATTTGTGTCATGTTTTAGATTCTACACATAAGTGATATCATATGGTATTTGTCTTTCTCTTTCTGACTTAATGTCACTTAGTATGATAATCTCTAGTTGCCTCCAGATGGCATTATTTCATTCTTTTTTATGGCTGAGTAGTATTCCATTGTATATATATCCCATATCTTCTTTATCCATTCATCTATCAGTGGACATTTAGGTTGTTTCCATGTCTTGGCTCTTGTGAATAGTGCTGCTCTGAACATAGGGGTACATGTGCATGCGTTCTCAATCCTCCTGACAACCCCGTGAAGCAGGCATTCAACGAGATCACACACATGACCACCTTGACACAGCAAATAGAAAGCAGTACACTGTTGCCTTCTCCTAATAGTGGGGAGAGGGGATCACAGCAGGTCTGGCACTACCCCTCACTCCCTCCCTGTGTTGAAAAACTAAGTCAAGAGGAAATGGTCAGTTTGTGAATGGCCATTGTGGACTGAATTCTAGTTTTCTTGGGGATCAGGGGGTTGGGGTCATCCCAGACCATCGCAGGTCCTGGGAAAGGAGTCCAGGCTGTAGCCACAGTGGCACAGCTGTAGCCACAGTGGCACAGAGGTGGGTCACTTCTGTTTCACAGTCACAGCATCTTCACAGGTAGCAAGTATGTGATAATTAATATCTATTATGTCAGTCATGAGAGAATGATAAACTATTTCCGTTTTGTACTGCCGGGTAGATCCTTCCTCATTGTGTATGGAGGAGCCATAACGAGTGGAGCTGTTTCAGGTGCTACAGGAGCCCTGGGCTTCCAAGCAGAGGTGGTACCCTACCAGAAATACTTTCTGTCTCCTCTGGTCTCATCAAACGCCTCCTCCAAAATTCACAAGCAAAACATGTGGGGCAATCCACCCATGAAAGAGCCATTCTGATTTCAGTTAACATGTCACTGAGGTTGTAAACCACAACCTTCCTGAACAGAGTAAAGAAGCAAAACCCAAATACTCTTAACTTTGTTCCAGTTTCTCTTCTCTTCACCACCTCCAAACACACACACACGTGGACAACACATATGGGCTCGCACACACAACCCATCTTTACATTTATCATGGTAACAGAAGTGACATGCGAGATATTTTCTTATGTTATATGTTGGGGAATCCTTAGTCCTGGTCCTGCATTGAGCACATCGCAGACAAAGACAATATCATGCAGATGTTCACAATTTGGTATGAATTCTAAAAAATCCTTCTATCCTTGCAATACGTGGATAATTTTAGAAAGATATATGTTATAACTTCAGTGAATCTAATCTCCACTAGGGAGGATTTTGGGGAACTGAGGCTGAAGGTTACATGTGATTGATAATCAACTGGGTACCTGTTTTGGATTTCTATCCATGAATATCTCACCTAATATAGTTTTATCATTACCACAACTTTGTGGTAAAAATGAGAATGTTAATGATAACTAATAATAGCTACCATTTATTAAGTGCTTTCTTGTGCAAGAATTTGCATGCATTTTCTCATTTTGTTTTTGCATCTTCCCTGGGCGGTGGGCACTTTTTTTAAACCACTTTATAGCACACAGAGTTTACAGAGACTTAGAGAGGTGACTCAGCCAAGCTCCCATGGCCACTAAGTGGTTGAGGCAGCATTTGAACACGGGTCCCTCTGAATTTGGTTTCTTCAGTCTTGGTTAAGAAAACTGAGTTGAGAACTATTCTCCCTATTTATAAAAGATGTTAAATGTTTACTCCCATGGTAGTTCTTCCCCAATACATTAATATTAAACATTAACTTAATTTTGTTTTCATTTTTTTTAATTGGAGTATAATTGCTTTACAACGTTGTGTTAGTTTCTGCTGTACGATGAAGTGAATCACCTATACGTATACATATATCCCCTCCCTCTTGGACCTCCCTTGCCCCGACCCCCATCCCACCCACCTAGGTCATCACAGAGCACCGAGCTAAGCTTCCTGTGCTTTATAGCAGGTTCCCACTAGCTATCTATCTAATATCAGTTATCTCACAAAGAACAGAATCGGCCAGGCTTTGCTTCTCAGAACCCTTCCCTTCCAGGTCCAGACTTTAACCCTGGAACTGACAACATCTCCATGTAAATTCCACCCCTCCTTCACCTCTAGACTATTTAATAGCATGATATTAAAAGAAGCTAAGGAAGACCGAATCCTTTTGGCTCCCAATAACTACATAATCCTCCAACTAAATATTCTGCTAGACTTTTGATGAGAAGATGTTTCCTGTGAAATGAAGTTTGTTTCTCATGAAAACAACCAGTGCATTCATATATTCTTCCTCTCTTGACCCAAGAAATGGAATTTAAAGGAATCTGGGATTCTTAGGTTACTGAAGTAGAAAGAAAATCTGAAGTCATTTTGTTTTCCTTCTAGTTAATTTTAAGTGACAGGATTGAAGTTTGCTTTGTTTCACCTCTTTTTTCCGGGAGGGGAGGTGTCAAAATATCGTATGTGAACATCTAGTTTGCATTAAAATGGTCATCCTCAAATATTATTGCTTTTCCCCTTTAACTGTTCCTGTATATCAGACAAGTATATTTCTGAAATATGGTCAGTAAAGGACCGATTGCTGGGTGTACAGTTTCTGCTCACTACCCAGCTGTCCTGAGGGGGGTACCTTGGAACCATCACGTCCTGCCATCTTTGCTGTGATTCTTCTCTGCTTTGTCTGTTATCTGTAACCTGGTACAAAATGAAACTCACAAGAAAGCAGCCTTAGGTGAGCCTATGCCATGAGGTGTGATGTATTAGTAAACGACCTTGTTAAAGACGTACTTAAAGACCTGGCAGCCCCTGGTGGTGTTGGCAAGGATTTTGAAGATTTAAGACAAAAGGGTCATCGTTAGTAATGTTAGATGAGAACTCAAAAATATTACTGTTCTCATCTTGAACAACTGAATAGAGTCATGCAAAGCCTCTATAATTTGGTTCAGCATCCCACACTCGGGCCACCTGCAGGCAGTCTTCACTTACGCGTCATCCTTATGGGCAGTTACTTTTCTTTGCTAAAACACTTCTTCTTTAATGAATGCTGTTATTTGCACTTTAGAGAATGTCTCATTAGCCCTGATTTGACTTGTGTCCGTGACAAAGACTGAATTTTTAAAAAATGATACATACACAGAAGAGAAGATGTAAATCTTATGTTCATGGCTGTGTGTTTCTAAAACATGCAATTCTGGTGATTTATAGCTAAAAGCAGCTCATTAATTAGCAAAGGTACTTACGATTGTTTTACACCATAGAGAATATTCAGGCTTTGAAAAACTGGAGCAATACGTTCTTTGCATGAGAATCCCAAGCATATTTTGTCCAGAGAGAGCTCATTACTTTTTTTCTTTTATAAAAAGTTAGACCACTGCCTCTTTTAACATCAAATTTCTATTTTCTGAAAGAAAGGACTTTAAAAAAAAAATCAGATATTTGAACTTTTCTGATTTATATCATCCTAAAAGCTATGATCATACTGGTTATTTTATTGAAAGTTGGAATTCAGAAATTTGAAATGAAACCCTTTTGATAAATATCAATTGGAAATTCCCATAAGGTTTACCATGTGTCTTTAATAGTGTGTGCTTTGGGGGATTTGTAAAAACGGGGGAAAAGCATCTTTTCTTGGTGAAAGAGAAGGTGGAGCATGCATTTAACCCTTTGGTGACTCTACGCCTTATTTATGTAACCAGCTTTGTCCTGAGAGTGAAACTCAATCCGTGGTGTCCCAGACTGTGGTGACCTCTGACACTCCCTCCCTCCGAGGACCGGGGCGTTCTCCACACACTCAGGAAATGCTTCTACCAGGAACCCCACGGCTGGGCTTTCACTTTCTCTAGTCCTGACTTGTTGACATTAAATTAGCTTGCAGAAGATCAGTCCCACCTCCCAGCAGTTGATGTAAGGGTTGCTTATTGAAAACACTCACTGCTGTGCTTATTTTTATTTATTTTATTATTGAACACTTTTCTTTTTACCCGAGAGATGCAAAACAAACAACTATCTGAATGAGAAATAATCAGAAGACTAAATCTTAATGAAGTATGAGTCCCTCTATAAGATAAAGGGGGAATATCGTTCAGGAGCGAATTGCTGATGTAAGCTTTATAAGTCTTGTTTCTCCAGTTAAACTGTAAACAGGGAGACCTTACCTGTCCCAACTCTCCCGCTACACAGACCAGCAAGCACACCTGCGGGCACTCACACACCGTGGCAGATGGTGGTTTCAAACTGGGCGCAGCGCAAGGGACAGCTGGATGCCTGTTGGTTGATGAAACTGTGTAGACTCCCGCGTCGGTCCTCTTGAATTACACGGAGATAGCACAGGTTTTCTCTAATCTCAGGAGGACTTCCTCCAGAAACATACAAATGGGACAGGCCTGGACCTTGACAGGTTCCCAATAGCAGAAGGAGGGGCGTAAGCAGGGCTTTAGGGGCTCACTCAAGGCAAATGTCACCTGTTTCCTGCTTACAGACAGTGCTGGATTTGCTGGAACTCTGTCACGACAGCCAATGCCACCTGTGAGCCTTAGTCTAGTTTCACACCCTGGTTACTAAAGATCTGCGATTAACAGCCAGGGGGCAATAGAGCTCTTGACCCGCCAGCACGCTGTTCTGCCCTCGTGGTCTCTGGGCCATCACGGAGGCGCGCGTCTCGGTCCTTTTCAGGCACAGCCACCTCTCACAGCTGCTCCTGGACCACCCCCTTCTCCTCTCTCCCATGAGCCTGAAGTAAGCGTCCCGTGAGATGCTGCATGGGATTGGCGATCAAGTTATGTCCCTGTGCGCAAGTTCTCTCCATCATCCTTTCCTCCCTCGCACCCCACCTGCCACCGTGCGTGCGGCTGCCCCTCCTCCCGTGCTCAGCATCAGTCCTCAGCCGCAGCCCATCGGGGTTTGGTGACAGTAGCCCTCAGATGCCCAGCCCCGGGGGGTGGGGACTCCACCCAGGGCAAGTGCCTCCTCGCAGTCCAGTAGCCAGAGCAGAAACAAGCCAGAGAATCCTTGGGACCTGCTGCCTTCACTGGACCCTAGATGAGGTTTCAAAAGCGGGGATCCCTGAGGAACAGTATCAGGAGGTGAGTCCTTGCATTTCTCCAAGGTCTGGTCTCTGCTTCCTTCAGCACGTTACCCGGGCTTTGCCTTCTCTGTCCTGGTGCCCTGTTTCCCTCCCTTTCCTCTTTCTTCCTTAGCACTCGGCATCCTTCTCCAAAATCCAAGCTTTTGCGTCTGACAGCTCACCAGCGTCCTAAGTGATGACTGTTCATGGATTTACTTCTGAAAACGGATCAAGAGAATAGAGTTGGAAGAGTTTGTTTTTTTTATAAAAAAGTTTTTTAAAAAACACTACAGAAAGATATGAATACTTTATTAACTTTTTTTCTGATACATTGAAAAGTTTTCCCTCGTGGTACCTGGCCTATGTAGCATTTCAAGAGAATTTAGGCCAACATAGGAATATTTTAAACTTGAGTTCAGATATCAATATAACAGACTAACTATAGTCAGATTAGGCAAGTTCAACAAGCAAGCGTTATAGTTCTCAGCCCCTGTTGATTCTCACCTGAAAGTTCCAATGACTTCAGCATCAGATGTCTCTCAGTTGAGAAATACAAAGATTTTTTTTCCATTGTTAAATATATAACACAGCTAATTGATTTCACTGGAGCCCTGAGGCTGCTGTTGATGAAATGTGCTTATGATGCAAAAGGTGTTTTTTTCAATTTTTTTGAAGATGGTTGTCCCCAGACTCAAATTATGCCTTGCATTTGCCAGTAATGATGCTGGTACAATCATTTTGCTTAATTATGGTTGACTGTCTAAAACTGCCATTCCCTTGAGTCATTGAAAGTTTTATTGGAGTTCTTTAATATGATTGTAAAAATTAATGGGCTTGTAGTTAGATAGAAGAGAAGCACATCCAAAGTTTGCCAAACAAACAGTTTTTCTACTTATAAAGTTACATTTCTGACTATATAGATGCCAGAAATATACATGGCATGAGCTGAAAAATCTTATGCTGGCTAAAGTCCACATCAAGAAAGATAATTTGAAAATCAATCCAGATCCGCCTGTAACTTTCATTGTTATCATCATTGAAATCAGTACCATCAATAAATGTTGATATATCAAGTTTTACTTTCCATACCCTTCCACTTTCTACATGAGATCTAGGCTTAGTCAATACATTTACTATTTGGAAACCTCTAATCAAGGGATAGAACTCTAATTATGAATATGATAACTACAATCTAGCTGCCATTGATTTTTTTTTAATTTATTTATTTTATTTATTTTTGGCTGTATTGGGTCTTCGTTGCTGCATGCAGGCTTTCTCTAGTTGCAGCGAGTGGGGCTACTCTTCACTACGGTATGCGGGCTTCTCATTGCAGTGGTGTCTCTTGTTCCGGAGCACGGGCTCTAGGCGTGCGGGCTTCAGTAGTTGTGGCACGAGGGCTCAGTAGTTGTGGCTCGCAGACTCTAGAGCGCAGGCTTGGTAGTTGTGGTGCACGGGCTTAGTTTTTCCGAGTCATGTGGGATCTTCCCGGACCAGGGCTCAAACCCGTGTCCCCTGCATTGGCAGGCAGATTCTTAACCACTGCACCACCAGGGAAGTCCCGCTGCCATTGATTTTTAATCATAACATGAGAGGCATCTTTGACTTATTCAGAACATTCTTTAAAATAGATCAGACATCTCCCCAAATTCTCTTGCATATAAACAAAACATATTCACATCATTCCTATTTCATAACTTGAGTATACTTTCGACTGTAGCAAAACCAGTCATTGCTAGATCAGCAGAACTCAGATGTGTGGATTCCAGGCGGTGATTTCTCTGATGACATTTGGGAATGCTGGCTTCAGAAGCTTTGCAGATGATGAAGAAGGCTAGGAGTCAGGGGGAGTTTTGCCAGCCTCAGAGGTGCCATTCATTTGATCTGAGTCTAGGAGAATTTCTCTGGAGGAGCTGTTGGCGATTAGTCCATTTTGCCTTCATTCTTCAGGTGCTTGGCTCATACATTGAAGCGTTTTGCTGTTCTATCTCTTGGTAGAGTCAGAGGGAAACAGAGCTCCCTTTCGTATTATAACCACCCCCAAAAGGACATTCAAAATTAGGTTGTCCTGTTGTCTTGACACAGGAGAAACTGGAGATGTGTCCCATGGGTTTGCAGATGACAACAGGGCCTGGGCAGTGGCAATGTTAGAAATCCCTGCCTTGGTTGTCATCAAGTGCAGACCTTGGTGGATTCCAGCTCTGGCCCCTCAGAATGACAGACATTCTGTTTCAGCCAGCTCAGGATGGCCACTGTCACTGAGAGGACTCACTCTTTTCTTCTTTTCTGGATCTAAGCCTTTTATGTGTGTTATCACGATAAGAGAAATTGAATCATGTATTATGGCTTAAATATTGCCAGGAAAGTAACATATTAAACACATATTTCGACTATTTTCCTTTTTCGTCTTCTGTCATTAAATTGGAGATAAACTCGTAAATGATAAGTAATGGATTCTTTGATGTAATCGCATCAATGCATATAAGCAGTGCCGCCATATGCAAAATATCATTTGAAATAAAAGGAAGAGAAGGTTTGTCTTGTTGAGTTTTCAGATATGTCGGGAAGGAGTTTGGTCTCCTGCCAAGGCCCTGGTTCTGGATCCACTGTGTGAGGTCACTTAGCTTCTCTGTTTTAGTCTTCATGATACAATGTGATGTTTGGACAAGAGGTGATGCTTTCTTCTTCCAAAGAGTGGATATCTCAATCTTTGTAAGCTCTTTCTCGCTTCTCATCTGTAACGTGGTCAAGGGATGTGTAATGAATATGCTTGAAAAGTCTTTCAATATTTTGGAAGCTTTCTGGCCTTTCTCACCAACAGCAGCGATGCTCTGGGGTGCGGGTCCCCATCCTTCAGCTTCACGTCCCTAGTTACCCTAGTTAATACCCGGCACACCCAGCATGAGTGAGCATTCAGGGAGTGTCTGCTAAATAGACCACACTTCTCCCCTTTGAATTTTTAGGCTGAAAGACCCTGGATCCTGACTGTGGGATACTTACACGAGTCTCTTGATGATTAAAAGACATTTTTAAAATTAATTCCTTTTACTATAAAAACGGATTCATTTTATTTTAAATTTCTTTTTGATGTATGAAAAGGCATTTTATTTCTAAAATTATTTTAATGAATTTTATTTTTAAATTAACTTTTAATGTATTTTATTTTTAATTAGTTCATTTTCTCTTTTAATTTTATTTAATTTCTTGATGTGTAAAAAATTAATTTTCTTTTCTAAGAGTAGAGTTGACATTTTGGTGTATAGCTCTATGGATTTTAACACAGAGAACCACACAAGTCAATTTTACTCTATGTTGATTTAAAATTTTAAAAACAAAGTCTCCCCTTTTGAAAGCGTCACTGTCAGCACGCTGAAGAGATGAACCAGCAGCTGGAATTTCTTTCTCCAGAATACGCCAGCCCTCTTAATACACGTGGCTTTTCGTTTCTTTCTAATTTTAAATTATATTTCTCTTTGGTTGTCTAATAATTTATTTAAATAAAGTTTTACTTATGCTGAGATAAGGGTCTTCCTTTGTGGTAAAATGTTGTTTTTAAATAATGAGAGGATACCTGTTTTCTTCCCGGAAGGTTCTCACAGTGGAAATAGAATGTGATGTATCAGCATTTCCTGAACAGCGGCTCCTAACAATAGTATTAGTGGTAGCAGTCACTGAGTGCGCTGTGTGCATCGTGATGTGACTTCATCCTCAAAGCTCTCTGCAAGTAGGTGAGCGCGTCCTTCTTTGACAGGTGGGAGGTGAGAGACGTACAGCATAGTCATTTCTGGGGACAGAGACCAGACTGGAACCCAGTTCTCCCTCTGTCTCCAAACTCACACCTTTCCTATTCCAGGCTGTCTCCCGTGAGCAGATACAGGGCTTAGAGATAACTTGGCAGGTGTGTGTGTCTGTTTTACACACAGACACTCACACATCTATTGGAGGGAGAGAAGGGGAGGTTTGCCAAGAAGCTGCCAAAGAGTTTGTACAACGTCTGCCCTGTTCAGGAAAGAGCAGAGCCTGATGCAGGGACAGCCACACTCGTCCTGACACCTGCGTTGACCTCGCAGCCAGCTGAAAGCCATCTGCTGTTGTGGTCCTGCTGTCTGTCTGGGACCATGGTTCCATGAGGCAGCAGCAGCCTCGGGGTAGACAGAGGCAGTAGCCTACCAACTAATGCTCTGTCCCTTCCTTCCTATTGTCACTGCTCGGGGTCTGCTGATACTCAGCCCCCTGGCTAGCCTGTTCTTTATTGCACATCTAGCTGAGCAGTTGGCCTAGCCCCGATGAGCTGTCGATACCTTATTGGAATTCAGTAGGTAGCAAGCTGTGTGATGGAGGAGCAGAGGGCAGCTAACAGCTTCCTTTTTCTGAGACAGGCTGAGGCTCCTCAACTAGAGATGAGCAAATAGCAGATAGGTCCCATGTACTGACACAAATTCCTTTCCTGATGTGTTTCTTCTCTCCAGCGAGGTTTTAACTCCCTACGTTTTGGGCAGAAGTTCCACAGGGCAGCAGCCATGGTTTTATTGTTTGTTTTTAAGTTTATTTTATTGAAGTACAGTTGATTTACAATGAGGTGTTAATTTATACTGTACAGCAAAGTGATTTGGTTATACATATATATATACATTCTTTTTCATATTCTTTTCTATTATGGTTTATCACAGGATAGTGAATATAGTTCCCTGTGCTATACAGCAGAACCTTGTCGTTTATCCATTCTATATGTAATAGTTGGCATCTGCTAATCCCAAACTCCCAATCCACCCCTCCCCCACCCCCCTCCTCCTTGGCAACCCCAAGTCTGTTCTCTATGTCTGTGAGTCTGTTTCTGTTTCATAAATAAGTTCATTTGTGTTATAGTTTAGATTCCACATATAAGCAATATCATATGGTATTTGTCTTTCTCTTTCTGACTGACTTCACTTAGTGTGATAATCTCTGGGTCCATCCATGTTCAGTAGCCATGTTCTTTTTTTTTAAATTTTTTTAAATTAATTTTTATTGGAGTATAGTCACTTTACAATGTTGTGTTACTTTCTACTGTATAGCAAAATGGGAACGAAATCCAAAACAGGGGAGATATATGTATATCAGCTGTGTTCTTTTAACTTCCACTCCCAATCAGTGAAAAGATCGCCCATCTCTCAATAAGTTAACTGTCTGCAGGAAATCTGTGGTTTGCTTTTCCTGTTGTTAAGAGGTTGGAAAGTCAACACTCTTAGGGGCTCACTCTTCCTGACCATTAGACCAGTGACTCAGCCCGTCTAAGCTGTACTCCACGAAAGAAGAATCGTGATTCTCCCTGTCTCCTGGGTTGATTTGGGGATTAAGTGAGACAATGTATAAACTGCTCAACATAGACATAAGTTTTTACTGTCATCACTATGTGTAACAAAGATCCACACAATCATAGCCTCAAAGACAGTTCATTTATAAAATTCCGCTTTTTTTGAGCAGGTCTTTACTTATCAATTCCGTTTCATGGCTGTCTTGACTTCCTCGCCTCAGTGAAATTCAGGATATACACATAATGTCCAGGAATCACTAGACCATTTTTCATGGATTTAATATTCCGACTTTTGATGGGGTCTGCCGTCGCTACTCACATTTGAAGGGTGGTCTTTGTTGTTAAAGAACGTAGGAGAATACCTGGGTGAACTAGGTTGTAACTAAGAGCTCACACCTTCTTTTGACCCAGCTACTGATTCTCCTGTTATGTAATCAGGAGAATTGGCTCACAAGAGAAAGTCTGCATCCTCTGTGCTCAGAAGTACGAGAGGGGTGCTTTATTCTCATGTTGTTATTTGGGCTTCCTGAACACGACAGGCAGCCTTTGCTGACAGGTAACTGGAGTTGGGGGTGTTCTCAATGGCTGTGGAGCAGAGCAGACTGCTTGGTCACCAGCTTGAAGCCGTGGCTGTGGCCTCATTAACTCTGAGCTCTGCCTGCGCTAACTAGCCATGGGGCATGGATGTCAGCTTAGAGCATTCGCGGTTACCTGGTAGTCCTCACACCTGTGCACCTGTGCTTCTGGGAAGGCCCTCCTTCCGGGCTATGTGTGGCATGTCCGTGGCTCCGTGGATCCGGCCTCCGTGTCTGTGGCTTCTTCGGGCTGGGGCTGGTCCTCTCTTTAAACAGCCCCACCTGGGGAGCAGGGCATCACTCACGTTTGTCTGAGCCCAAAGCTCTCAAATCCTGCCCAAGTACTTTCAAGGTCTGGGGTTCAGCCTGGCAATTTGGCTTTCCCTTTGTGTTTGCCTATTTTATGACACCTTTTGAAGGAATTAACTGCTTGTGACAAGCTGTAAAGGGATATCAGGGTGCATCTGTGGTTCAGTTGACTGTCCTTCCCATTTTGCTGTACAGTGGTTCAGTAGAAAATTTTCCACCATCTGGAATAATTTTTTAATAACAAAAGGTATAGTGTTCATTATAAAATTCAAAAATGCAGAAAAGCATAAAGAAAAAAATAAAGATGATCCCATATCCTATCAATATCCTTGTAGGGCCATCCTTCCAGATATTTTCCTTATGTGTGTATACACATGCCAACCAGTGATTTCAAATGGGCATTCTTCTAGATTTTAAGTTAATTTTAGTTAAAATTGGTATTCAGGTGGAATTTATTGAAATATGATAAATCTTCATTAAGTCACCCATTGAATGTTGATGACAGGCATTCCTTGGAGGTAGTATGGGCTGGGTTTCGGACCACTGCAATACAGCAAATATCACAATAAAACAACTCACAAGAATTTTTTGGTTTTCCAGTGCACATAAAAGTTATGCTTACACTATACTGCAGTCTATTAAGTGTGCAGAAGCATTATGTCTAAAAACCAGTGTACATACCTCAAAAATATCAATACTTTTTTGCTAAAAATTGCTAACCATCATCTGAGCCTTCAGCAGTAATAGTCGTAACACCAAAGATCACTGATCACAGATCATCAAACAAATACAGTAATAATGAAAAAGTTTGAAAGAGTGTGAAAATTACCAAAATGTGACACAGAGACACAAAGTGAGCAAACGCTGTTGGAAAGATGGTGCCAACAGACTTGCTCCAAGCAGGGTTGCCACAAACCTTCAATCTGTAAACACGCAAAGTGCAATAAAATGAGGTCTGTCTGTATAAGGAAAAAAGACCCAAACATTAAAATCATGATTGCCGGGATTATGAATGATTTCTATTTTCTTCTTTTTATATAGCTGTATTATCTGAATTTATTATGGTTCTTTGATAATCAAAAAATAATTTTTAATGTAAGTTGGCCAGAAAATATGCACATGCTTGGCTTATAGAATTTGTTTTTCACAATTTTAATTACTGCACCATCTTCTAAAAATTTGCTGCTATCATTATTGTTAAGAGCTGTATTGTGAATGTCAGAGTCCAAGAGAATTTCTCATTCTTTCATGAAATAATCACAGATTTACATTCTTCTGCAGTAATAGCTAAGGTTTGCATGGTAAACAATAGTGGAGAATTCAAGCAAGTAACTTGTTAGGTTATGTTTAAAAAATCTTTGATGTGTTAATGTAGAATCCTGGATTTGTTAGTTCACTCCTCATGCACCTGGTCTAAGTAGGAGAGCAGAGCTGAGCAATTTTTGTGTCCCAAAGGAATTAAACACAAACTAATGATGTTTACATTGTTGAAGGGATCCATGCCAGGAACTTGGAGGTTGGTGGTGGGGTGTTTCTTTTGTTTGTTTTTTTGTTTTAAGTTTGGTAGAGGCAGGCAGGTGGTCTGCATTTTTTCTTAGAGGAAAACAATACATTGTCCTAAGAGTTGTCTGAACACAGTGCTGATGGAACAAAAAACAGGAGGTTGAAGGTTTCATTCCAGTTCTGGTCCAGTCAGTCCCTCAGACTGAGTAATTAAAACATGAAGACCATCTGTGAATACTCAGAGGCCAACTGAATCTTAAAAACAAATGTTTTCCTAAGAATACATATGTAGTGTTTGGTCACTGCAAGAAATTGTTCAAGATTGTGTGCTAGATGTCTGTGCATCTGTGTGTGTGTGTGTGTGTGCAAGTGTGCACACTTTTTTTTTTTTTTTTTTTTTTGCGGTACGTGGGCCTCTCACTGTTGTGGCCTCTCCCGTTGCGGAGCACAGGCTGCGGATGCGCAGGCTCAGCGGCCATGGCTCACAGGCCCAGCCGCTCCGCGGCATGTGGGATCTTCCCGGACCAGGGCACGAACCCGTGTCCCCTGCATCGGCAGGCGGACTCTCAACCACTGCGCCACCAGGGAAGCACCACACGCTCTTTAAATTTGGAAAAGAGCACATTATTTCAAGACACTGAAACAATTTTCAAATTCATTGAACTTAGTTTGGAGCTATTTCCCCATCTAGTGAGTACAGGTGGGAAAGGACAAGGAGATGAAGTATGATGTCTACCTGCTTCCAGGCACAACCAGCCGTTTCCTGACGGGGACTCCCAAAGCTCAGGCTGCCAAGTTACATCAAGAACAGAAGTAGACAAGGGGGGGGCACCTCACAGGATTTTCCCCAGATACTGGTTTTAGCTCTGGTCTCCCTCTTAACATCATTAGTAATCAGAACAGAAAGGGTACAAAGTATTTGTAACTTAAAAGGTAATACAGGTCAAAAATAAGTAACATGAAATGCTAGTATCATGAAAATCTATATGACAGAATGAGTTCCAAGCTTCCCGTTTATTTCACGCATTGTTCAATTTAAGACAGGAGGTAGGATCATCCCTGTATTGTATCAAAAATGGTCATAAACACAAGAACCAGTCCACGATATAAGGAGATTCAAAGATCTTAAGAATAACAGTGATAGAAAAGTGACTCTCACCCTAGGGTGCTCTTTAGTTAGATTTGATTGGGGATAGATGGGTGTGATTGCACCCGTGTCCTCTGTCTAAGGCCGTGTGTCACAGAGCTGAGTCATCCTGTGTAACTGCCGAGCACCGACACCGAACTCTGCCTGGATCACTTGTTTCTAGAAAGTGGAGACAAGGGGCTCCCAGGCCAGCTACAAGACTGATGATGAGAACAAATCAGATGACATAAGAGTGAATAATTGGGCTGAGAGGGGTGAGGTAAGTTTAATGTAAATCAGTTCTGTTACAGCTAATAGTTCTCGAAAGCGTGGTCCACGTACCAGCACCGTGTAAGTGCTTTACACGGATTTAGGTGGCTTTTTCTACATTTCGCTTTCACAACAACTCTGTGAGTTACTACTGTGATCCCCATGGCCTAGATCGGGAAACTAAGGCTGAAAGAGATGGTGGATGAGCTGGCCCAAGTGTTCGTGGCTCGCGAGTGGCCAGCTTTTCTGTTTGTGAGGATGTGAGGATGTTTGTGTGTATACGCAGAGCCTGTCCTATTTTGTTTGCTGACATCACACACCTCTTCCTGAGATTCTCTTTGGGATATTTGTGCCCATCTGCAGGACTCTAAATACATTTTTAAGCATTGCTGCTTCTGGCATCTTCTGTCCCTTCTCTTTTGCGTGTAACTTATGATGCCTTATATTCTTAGTAATATAAATAGATCTTGTCTCCCAAACTGGAACTGGTTTCTTGCGGATGGTGAATGTGTCTCCTGCCCCAGTACATAAACACTCCATAAATGTGTGTTTATGATGCGTAAACTTATGATTTGTCTCTTTTAAAGAAATTTTCTCTGACGGGCACCAAGCGTGTTGTTGTGTATCATCAGTTAATACTCATTTTAGTACCTTGAGGTGTGTGTGTGTGTGTGTGTGTGTGTGTGTGTATTCATAGCAAGCTTTCTGTGAATGTACATATGGTACATTTTATTCACGGAGTACCTGTTCTAAGGGCCAGACACTGCTAGAACAGCACAGAAAAGAGCAGACGCCTTGCTCAGTGTGGTGAAGAAAGTCCACCGTCAGCACTGAGGATCTTATCATTTGTCTAAATCTGAAAATGACACATAAAAAGTCAATTTTATTTTGAGGTTGGAATTAGATAAGATGAAAATTGAAGGAAGAAGCCACAAACATTGGGTTAATTTTATTCAGTTCGTTTTCAGCTTATTCTATTTAATTGATTATCAATATGCGTTTCCGTAAGAGACATTGGCATATTTATCTGTAAAATAAAACGTCTTGGATTCTCCCATTTACTAAGCATGGAGAAATCGCTTTGGCGCCTCTTGAGGTATTTGAACAGACAATTCAGGAAGTTATGAAATCAGGACTGGGGATTTGGACTGCTGGACCAAACATAGCAAATCTGTTTTATAAATAAGCATAAGTTGACATTTTAACTTAATAGATAAGTTCATCAAATTTTACTTTCTCAGATGTATGTAATCGCACCTGCTATAAAATTTAAGTTCACAAAGTTTTCTTAAGCACTTAGATAAAAATGGTGTTTCTTTTTTCCTCTGCTACAATTGCACTGGTACCCTTCAGGGGCTATGGTGATAACTTAGACCTTTAATCCGCAATCCATCTCCCATCATCCACCTAAGAGCGCCTTGAGAAGGGAGGGAGAAAAGCTTTTTTTTTTTTTTTTTTTAAGAAAAACAACAACATAGCTTTGGCATGTTGCAGGGTATTCACAGTGATTTCTTGAATTATTTTAGGAAACTCAGTTCTTGCTGATTTCCAGAGACCACAGCTGACATAAATTCCCTAATTTGTTTACTTTAGAGAGATCATCTTAAGTGCAGCATCTGTTTTTGCTTTCTCTGTGAGATCTTGGTTTTCCATCAGGAGGACTGAGGCACAGGGGAGTCATGTGACCAGCGGAGCCCACACAGGAAGCGGCTGGAGCCTGCTGCGGCGGGAGCCGCCTCCAGCCGTGGGCCCCCGGCCTCTCTTACTAGCTCTACAGAGGCAACTTCCACCCTGGCTTTTTGATTGTCTTTCAAGGATAAACTCCATCTGCCGGTTCCCGTTATTTTACAACTAGAAGATTGTCAAAACTCTCATTCTGCTTAGGTACGTCTTCTTTCGGACAGACAGCTTTCTTTCCTGAAGCTCAGAGCAGTAACCTAGAATTACTTTCAATACGTAGAGGGGAGAGCCTTCTGGAAGCGCAGTGGTTATATGAAGCGTGGGTCGGGGCGGCTCCCTGCCGTGTTCCAATGAAATTAGAGAGAGAAAATTTTAATGTGGAAGGCACTTATATTTTTAAGTGTGTGCTACCATTTCTCTCCCTCTGCAGCCCTGCAGACGTGGCTGCCTCAGGAAATCTCTTCCCAGAGCCCTGGCAGACCCCATGCTCAAGGTCACAGGGAGAGGAGCACCCCATATTTTGTGATGTTAGTGGAAATACATTGAAAACCAGGCATTGAAAACCAGGGAGGTATCAACAGCTTCCACCTCTACAAAATAACCAACTGGAATTTTCTCACATAAAGAGTGGCCCGAACCGTACCTCCAGCTTCTTGTAAGGATGGTGGAGTTATTGTGAATATAAATTTAAGCTCAAGAGGAGAGATGTGGAGAAAAATCCAATTAACTGGAGTGAAAGTCCTACAGAATAAACTACCCATCGCTAAAAGAAATAGTTTTAAAATTGGATGACTCTTTAGAGGAGAATTGATAAACTATGTCCTTATTGTATGAGAAGATGCACTTTGCAAATAATATTTTTCAGGAGACATTATCCGCTCGAGGATGTTTCATGTTCATATTAAGAAGGCGATTAGAAGTTTGGAGGCTTTTTCGTCGTTCTGATTAACTTGCAGGAGAAACTCTTCCTATTGCAGCATTCATTAAATGGATCTCTTTGTGTGTACAAATATTAAAAGTAGTCTTGAAAGTACTATAGGTAAGCAAGGGAAAAATGCACTGTTCGTTTCCTCATAGAGTTGACATTTTTATTTAGGGAAAAAGGCCCATGAACTTACCATCTCTCCCTTTCTAGGTTTTTCAACATTTCTTGCAAATTGTATGTAAATGAATGCAAATAAGCAATCCTCACTAGCAAGCTGCTTAGAAGTATAAAATGCATAAAATTAAGATGCTGAGAGAAACGTGCATCTAATTAAGGTAGCATGTAAAGAAATGTTTAAATTCAAATTAGATACTTCAGTGGGAAGAATTACTTGTTTAATTCAAAAGATGTTTTGTGTAATTAAGGGAAGGCTTCTTCTTAGCAGTGTTCCCATTTCCTTCAAAAATCAGTTTTAGGAGCTGTCACTGGCTCAGCCAAACTTCAAAACTGAGTTTAACCGAAGAGTGAGAATACTATCAGAGTGCATTCTGGTTGTAATGCCTTTACCCCTAACAGAGAGTGAGGGTGGCAGTGTGGAGATCACTGTTTCTACCCAGTCACACGAAGCTCCCATGATGCTTTCAAAGCCTTGAAACGCAGACCACAGCCAGTCATCTATCCCTAGATCCTAAGGTTTTTTACACAAGCCAGGAAGGATGCCAGCCTAAGCCATCAACAGGCATCTTCCAGCCTCACCAGGGACAGAAGAAGAGGAGAGGAATTTGATCTCCGGTTGGTAGCCCTTAAATAAATGGAAGACATTTTTGCAAAGCATGAAGCGATAAGGAAATTATTGAGAAATGTGAGATCTGTGTTGAGAAGATATGAACTATCTTCTAAGATTAGTGCTGTTTCTGCCTCAGATACATCCACCCAAAGGGCAGACAGGAAAGTCATTGATGCTTGATTCTGAAGCGTTCCACTTCCCATGGTGAAGTTCTAGCTTCCTACCGGCTTGTGTGTTCAGACCAAGTCCTCTGATTTCAAAGGAGCCCATGTGTTAGCCCAGAGTATATATTTCCTGGCTTCAGAGATAAAAATAGTTCCTTGTTATGAAACAGTTTGGATCACATGTCATGTACAAAAATCTCTCTTGGACTTGGGTTCCCTCACCTGGAATCCTCCATGTCTGACACAGGGAATTAGCAGGTGATGCTGCTACTGTCATTCTTCATTTGGGGGTTTGGCTCTGTTCCCTCTTTTCAGCAGGGGCAGAAATCCTTCTGACTCCATGCCAGCCTCTTTGATCCTTCCCTCCCCCTTCTGCCCCAGACCCGTCCTCACCCCACCCACACCCACAGTACTGAGCCACATACTACACTGAGCCTTTGGGATTGTGAGTTGGAAAACATCTGGTTGGTAATGTCCATCTTCCATCCAACAAGTCAATTCAGGTTTAATCAGAAGGGTCATGGTTGTTGCTGTTCCCTCCTAGGACCAGGGGATATTTGTCATATAGAGCTTGGAGTATGCCTTCCTGTGTGTTAGCCCTTGTCCTTCTTTTGCTCTGATTCCTTAGTACTTTCAGTGACTGCCTCTCCATCAATTGGTTGGTTCAGTGATTGGTACAGTCAAGCCCAGAGTCCATCTAGCTGCCCACCTTTCCTGCAGGTCCCACATTCAACACAGTCAACATGTGTTGACTCAACTCGGTAACTTTCCTCCAATCTGACCCCTTCCCTACCCAGTCTCTCCTGGCTACTGATGCCCCGTCTCCTCTCCTCTCCCTCTGAATTGTCCATGCCATCACTTGGGCTGTTCTATTTCTCACCTAAACTTTTGTTTTTGGAGTGCAGTTGCTTTACAATGTTGTGTTAGTTTCCACAGGTGTACAGCAAAGCAAGCCAGTTGTATATATATGTATGCATACACATATATGTATGTATCTATTCTTCTTCAGGTTCTTTTCAATTATAGGTTATTACTAGATATTGAGCAGAGTTCCCCGTGCTATACAGTAGGTCCTTGTTAATTATCTATTTTACATATAGTAGTGGGTATCTGTTAATCCCAAACTCCTAATTTATCCCTCCCTCCACCACCTTTCCCCTTTGGCAACCTGTTTGGCAAGTCTGTTCTCTATGTCTGTGAGTCTGTTTCTGTTTTGTAGATAAGTTCATTTGTGTCATATTTGAGATTCTACATATAAGTGATATCATATGGGGTTTTTCTTTCTCTGTCTGTCTGATTTACTTCACTTAGTATGAAAATCTCTAGGTCCATCCATGTTGCTGCAAATGGCATTATTTCATTCTTTTTCGTGCTCTCTTCTGTTGCATCCCAGGCCTCTGGTCACATGCTCATTGCACGGTGCTCTAAGCTGCCACCTCCTGGTCTGTCTCCCCATTAGGCTGTGAGCTCCTGGGGGCAGGAATACTGTCCAGTGAGATGGTGCCCAAGGAGAAGACTGGAACAGTGGTTCTCACGCTTTTTGGTCTCAGGATCCCGTTATACTCTTAAAACTTAATGAGGCTTCAAAGAGCCTTTTGTTTCTCATGTGAGTAAACAGGTATTGTTAGTTACCATATTTGAAATGTAAACTGAGGCATTTAAAAATTATTTATTTATTCATTCCTTTAAAATCAACAATAACAATCTCATTACGTGGTATTACAAATGCTACATTTTTATATGAGATAACTATTATTCAAAATAAAATGTACTAAGAAGATGGACATTGTTTTACATTTTTTCAAAGCTCTTTATGTTTTTAGAATGTCTGGCTTATTAAGAGAAGACAGCTGGCTTCTCGTAACTGCTTCCACATTCAACCTTGTTTAGTGGGGGGGTTGTTTAAAGTATATGAAGACAGTGCACGTTGACTGTGGGTAGTGGTCTGCACCAAAGCTGACAAGTGGTGGTTTCTTTCATGGGACTGTGATGTGAAACCTGAAACCACAGGGATGAAATTTTCTCTGTTACCTTGAAACTTTTGATCTCTCCTGCTCTTAAAAATCATTTTTTTTTTGACCCCTGCATGATTTAGTTACACCAGGCATTGGTCACTTTGAAAATACGGGTCCGCTAAGTTCTAAAGATCTTCCAAATGATGATACATTATATTACATTTCATTCAGCTTTTTTTCAAAAAGCTGAAAGTATTAGGAAGCTATCAAACTCATGGTGAGTTTTCCAAAGTTTGAATGTTTACTGAAAAACCCAGATTTTATCATTGGCCGTAAATATTGTCAGTTAATTTGCCTCAAAGGGGCAAATCCATACTTTGTTTATTTTCAGGAAAATGCCTTTTAAATATCTAAGTCTGAGTAACAGGTTTTTGTCACTTGTTCTTTTTAATTAAAAATGGTGTTCTGTTGCGGTGGGGTGGGGGGGGCGGGGCAAGCCTAGTTCAGCTTTCAACTCCATCCCATAAGCGTTTTTACTTGAGACAAACATATACTTCGGTATGTATGTGACACAGCTGCTTTATGCATACTTGCTTTCTCAGGAAAGAATATTAAAAAGAGGTGTACTCAGTGTCCAGAGTTACTAACGTTAATAGTTACTGCTTCATCAGGATTATGCCTGAGTGAAACTGGCACTCATTTTCCTTCAAGTGCTTGGAGGGGAAGAACGCAACGACCACCAGTATGGTCTGGTGTCTTTGCCTTGATCTGTGCCGATCGCCAGCTGTTTCACCAGCTCCCTGGCGCACTGTCTTTGCACCATCAGTGCAAATGTTAATCCGGTGAAGGAAGCAAGTGAGGTCTTAGTATTATAAAATAGTTCTGACCTTGTGGACCCTTTGAAAGGGCCTGGGAGACCCATGAGTGCACAGACCACACTTTGAGCACCATGGGGCCAGAGGGGGAGGCCGAGGCCCTTAGCAGGGGCTGCAGGATTAGTCAGTGCTGTGCCGGGAAGGATGGGAGGGGAGAAGCCACGTGGTCAGATTTGTACTTTAGAGTGACCGTGGTGGCCGCAGGGTGGAGCAGCTTCAGGGGAGCTGGGAAGTTGGAACTGGACATCACTGCCAAAATTAGCCATGTTTTTTTGAGTTGCCAAATGCATGTGTAAGGTTAAGTAAGCTCCCCATTTTTCAACACTTTGGAGTGGTGTCTTTATTCAAATCACATTCAACTGCATGAATAAATTAGGTTGCAGGTATTTCTGGGTGTTCCTGTGTCTGCTATGTGCGGGTTACTCGGTGGATGAATCCTAGGCATATATTCACGTGTCCGTGTGTATAAACTTAGATGTACAGGCACCGTTGGCTGGTCAGCCTCCCAGCCCATTACTTTCTGGCCCAGTTTGTTTTATCGTCAGCAGTACATTCCTTGGACTATACACATTCATCCTGTATCATATGTGGAAAACATTTGTTTACCATGGAGACCTCCCAGTCAGGGGAAGTGTGGGAGACTCATTACTTAGTTAAAAGGTCCAGGTCAATGTATATTCAGAAGTGATCGCCCATCATTCGCTCAGGCCAGCAGTGCTAGCCTAGGATTCCATTCAGAAACCCTGCCTCTCTGTGGGTCTCTTTAAAAATACTAAGCAAAAGACAATGGCTCTTCAAACTCAGCTGATTCCATTGTGATTGATCTCAGCCAATTTTTCAGGTAATTGATGATATTGCCTTAGTTGAGTCTGTTAGTGCAAATAATTATTAATCAATATGCTCTCAGCTCTTACTTGAGAGGATAATTCGAACACATGATTTATTCTGAATCATTTCAATTGAGCTACCTTTACAGGAGGAAAATCAATGGGCGAGTGGTCTAAAGCACTTTAATTATCTGCTGCTCCGTCCTCCTTTCCCAGCCGTATCTACCCGGTGGTTGGCTGTCCCACTCTGGCAAGGGTGACAGGAAGGTTTTCATTGCCGTGGGAGGAAGATAATATATAGCTCATCTTTGATTGACTAGGTTGATTAAAGTGAATGAGTTAAATGCCTTAAAAACAAAGCCTGGTGGCTTCACTTTCGGAGAGTGTAGTTAGTGCTGCCCTAGAAAACGAAGGAACACATCGCTGGTTTCCCTCCAGTTGGAAAGCGGTTTACTGTTGTGGGTGTGAATGTCGTGTAAGTCAGTTTACCCTGAAAACACAGGGAGACCAGGATCACAGAAGGAGATTCGGGGGGAACATTTGGGGCTGCGCTCATATGGCCACCCCGTGGCCACGTGACTGCTTCCATCAGTTGTTGAAGATGCTTTGTGCCTTCCTTATGCTAAAACTTTCCGACCTGGGGTTCATTGTTTTGCCCTTTCAGGCAGTGTCTTGATGAATGTTGGGGTCTGATATTTTTTTCTGTGGGACAAGATGCAGAAGAAAATGATCCACACCAGGACTGATGCTGCCTCCGTCCCTGGAAGAGCTTCCAAGCATCTGTTTTGGTTGTGCTTGGGAAGGGTACAGGAATGTGTGGGTCTTGGCCGGGGACTTTCAAACGTGATTCTCACAGGTGGGAATTTTCAACGACACTTCCCTGCATTTTCCTTGTAGAAGCATCGAGATGTTCTATTACATTTCTTGCCCAATACCATGCCTCTTGCTGCTATTATGGTGTCTCTAAATGGCCAGCTGTGAAGGTGTCCAGCAGCCTTCAAGACCAGTCCTTGAAGCCTCCACTCCCTCCCCCTGCCCCATGCCCTCCTGGGACCAAGACTCCACACACCAATAAACTGAAATCCAACTCATTGGTAGCCGCTGGCGCAGGGTCCCTTCTCCAGAAGGAGATGTTCTTACGCATTGAATAGAGTTCATATTATCAACTAAACAGTAGGAGAGAGCAAAGGTGGGTTCTGAAAGGACTTGGGGTTTTTCAACTTGGAGTTAGTACACAGGGAAGACCAAGAAAAACGAAGGCCTGCTTCTGGCCACAGGAAGTCACAGTACCGTTGGGAAGGGTTGGAGCGGAGAGGGGAGACATCAGATGTTAAGGATACAGGAGACAGGGGCTGACCCCAGAAGGGCAGCGGGGAGGCAGATGTCTGGACCCTCAACACCCAGCGAAGAAGAAGGAGAGGCTGGTGGGTCACATGGACCCTTGAGGTTGACACTGCTCTGTGCCCCTTCCCACCCCCGCCCCAGCTGTTCCACTCAGTGTTCTCTGGGGATAGCAACTCACTCTAGGCTGATCAGAGAGCAACATAGGCATAAAATCTGGGGCCAGCCATGGTCTCTGAGATGACTTCTTCCATAATGACTCTCAGAGTCGCCTGTGGAGGCCAGGGGACCAGAGTGAGCTGCGACTGAGGGTCAGACCTCATATTCCAGCTCATATAAGCAGATCCACGTTGGAAAGTCTTTCTGACGGGGGCGCTGGTGGGAAGCTGGCGGGTGTCTGGAAAAGTTGAGTCTCCTTTCCTCAAACATTCCCCGCCCAGCTCCGCCTGTATTTCTTCTCTCTTACGTTGTCTTCCTCCGTGCGCATCAGTTGAGTTAAAGCGTGAGAGGCTGACCGCTCTCCACTGCTCCCTGGAGGAGCTCCCTGGTCCAAGTTCGGGACGGGCACCTTGAGTGGCTCTGTGCTCTTAGGCACAGCACCCACTCCTCGGAGGCAGAGTTTTCCTATCTTTCAAACGGGTGTAATGCTTTACTTGGGGGGTTGTTGTGAGAGTTAAATGGGGCACATCTCAGTGCACCTTCTAAACTATGAAACTCTACAATATAACATACAGTATGTACACATGCGTGTGTATGTAATACAATATGTAAGGTGTTATTTTATCTTTTCAGTCTTACTATTCCTCCTTACCTACTCTGGGGCCCATCAAGGTTCCCGGTAATTGTTCCGGTTCCGAGATGAAGCCCTGAGTGGGAGCTGTGGTCACTGCTTGCCCTGTCACCTTGTCACCAAAGTTACTTAAATGTCCTAGAGCTGAAAAGTGAGAGAGAAAAGTATCCTAAAATAAATGCCATGTCTGGTTGCATAGAGAAGTTCAATAAATATCCAGCAAATGAAGGCATTACTTACAGTGGTTCCTTTTTTTCCCTTTGTTTTTGTTTCTGTTTTTAACATACGAGAAGACTCGTTTAAAGCCTTGTCTCCTTCCTCTAGTGTGTTTGGAGATCTATATGACAGTGTGCCCTAATGTTGTGTAATAGTAATGACGTGATCCAAAAGAGTGTTTTTCAGTACAAAGGAATGGATTTCTCAAAGAAGGCCGATAAGAGTTGCCAAAGATATTTGTGGATCAGAACTCTGGGTAATGGTTACACAACCTCCCAACTGTATTCCCAGGTTTAAAGTGAAAAGAACAGAGATAAAGACAGAAAGTACATGTGTAAAGATGCTATATGAATGGCTCCTCCAATCTACATAACAAAATAAGCCAGGGGTCTAGGCCCTAGAAGCGATGGTCACGGTGGCTTCCCTCATTCCAGAGGAAGGGCTGTGGTAGGTGGCCAGCAGCACTTGTTTAAGCAGAACAGAGGAAGGCTGCAAAGCATTCAAGGCAGGAAGGGGCAATAAATACTACCCGCAGCTGGAACGGCAGGAGACCTTGAGGTGAGCAGAACGTAATCGCTCAAAGTGGAATTCGGCCCGGGCCTCCACCAAGGGACACAGCCAAGACCTCTGTCTCATCTCCTCCCAGCGATGAGAAAGTGAGATGTGTAATTCCTTTCTGGAGGTGGGATTTGCTTTTCATGATACGTTCTGATCTCTGTTGCAGGCTTTGAGTCTGATAACCAAGGGTCCCAAAATAGATCCTTGAGAAAAAAGTTAAAAATCCAAAGCCCTGCACAGAGTGATGTGCAGGCGTTGGTGATCTGGGTTGTATGTAAATCCACAACCCATTTAACAGAGGAGGACCTAGCTAGGGAGACTTGGTTTTCTTATAAGGCGTGAATAAGTGCTCTGGGTAGTCTGCCCCTGTGGAAAACAGAATAATGCTAATAATTTGCATTTATGTAATACCCCTTGGCTTGTGGATCTATAAGCACTTTGCAAACATTAATTAATTCTCTAAACCCCCTGTGAGCCAGGGGTGCCTTCGGTAGCTAATCACGAAGCGGGGGCCAGAGATTCTTGCCGGAGTGGAGATCCAAGTTAGTCGAACACTGCAGGCCTTGGGAGCCAAGGAAGTTGCATGGAATTTTTATGAGAAAGAACCACAAAGGTAGAATGTGTGGGAAATACACCTGGATTTTATGACCAGGTTGAATGAAGGTCTATCCACTAAGAATTTAGTTTCTCTCCTGTGATTCCAGGCGTTTGTCGTGCTGTGTGAGTCTTTTGCCTCTCGCTGTTCCCTCTTCGTTATGAAAGCTCTGCTTGTACTTGGTCTGAAACCCCAGAGATCTGGGTTCAGTTCACCTCTGCCCAGTATAGGAGGACGGGTAGCAACTGGGCCATACTGGAAATCATTATTTCCTTAGCGGTTTTAATAGTCAATTCAGGGCTTCCCTGGTGGCACAGTGGTTGGGAGTCTGCCTGCCAATGCAGGGGACGCGGGTTCAAGCCCTGGTCTGGGAAGATCCCACATGTTGCGAAGCAACTGAGCCCGTGCACCACGACTGCTGAGCCCGTGCTCTGCAGCACCAGAAGCCACTGCGATGAGAAGCCCGTGCACCGCAACAAAGATCCAATGCAGCCAAAAATAAATAAAAAAAAAAAAAAAAAAAATAGTCAATTCAGAGACTCATTCATTCATTGATTTATTCCCTCAATCACTGCTTTATTTGGCAAACACAAGTTTTTGAATTTTCACTTCCTGTTAGACATTGGATTTATCCCCAAGGACTTAACTATGAGGAAAGCAATTCCTGCCTCATGGTCTACCGACTCCGTGCTATTTTCTTTATTCTCCCCATGTCAGGTGAGTATTTTCGTTTCCCTAGCTTGCTTATCTGACAGAGCCTTAGGATCATTGAAATGTTTTTGCAATTTGGATGTAATTTACCAATAAACATTATGGAGTTGAATTTCTTATGAGAAAGACACACTTTGCATGGAAGATAGCAATGGTGTGGCATAAAAGATCCCATTTACTTGTGTAGTGAAATCTCACTTATTCTAGCCTCTTGGAAAGAGTGTTGGAAGTTGTGAAGTTCAAGTTTTAACTTGTTTTTTAAAGAAATATAATATTTTTTAAAAAGAAGTGCATCAATAGTTTGAAGCTAGGTCAACAAAGTGTTGCTTATTAGGGGGACTGGGAGTTTGCTTGTACTGAATAGACAAGGTTTGTTCGTGAGCTTCTGGCCTGCATCACCTGGAGCAGATGGGTACTTTTTTTTTTTTTTTTTTTTTTTTTTGCAGTACGTGGGCCTCTCACTGTTGTGGCCTCTCCCGTTGTGGAGCACAGGCTCTGGACGTGCAGGCTCAGCAGCCATGGCTCACAGGCCCAGCCGCTCTGCGGCACGTGGGATCTTCCTGGACCGGGGCACGAACCCATGTCCCCTGCATCGGCAGGCGGACTCTCAACCACTGCGCCACCAGGGAAGCCCAGATGGGTACTTTTGAAGTGCTTTTTCTTTTTTATTGACTTTTTTTTTTTTTACTGGAGTATAGTTGCTTTACAATGTTGTGTTAGTTTATACTGTACAGCAAAGTGAATCAGCTATACGTACACATATACCCCCTCTCTTTTAGATTTCCTTCCCATTTAGGTCAAGGCAGAGCACTGAGTAGAGTTCCCTGTGCTATACAGTAGGTTCTCATTAGTTATCTATTTTATATGTAGTATCAGTATATTGGGAGATGTCAATCCCCATCTCCCAATTCATCCTACCCACCCCCTTCCCCCTTGGTATCCATACGTGGGTTCTCTACGTCTGTGCTTGAGAGCTGGTTATAGCAGTTGTTTCCTATGATAGATTCCCATTGTGTTTGATTTTTTAAAAATACAAGTAATTGCACAACAACTCTTTATAGATTAGTGCACAAGCCAACCTCAGTCTGGCTCTCTTCCCAACTTATAAGAACGAGCGATATATGAATTGCTGAAATAGATCCTGTGTTCACACACGTGTGTATCTGTACCGTGGTGCAAATCAGATGAAATGGTTAAATCATTGTGGGAGAGCTAAATCATGTTTATGTTACTTTCAAGTTAGCTAGCATATAAGGAGAGATCTATTTGGGGGAAAAAATGTATATTTTTTTTCAAGTACTTTTGAGCTCTAGGAAAAAGAATGAGGTTATGCTATTGCTCCCAAAGTCTTTGCTGAGCTGGCTGCCAAGACAGTGAAACAGGCGTGGACTGAGGAAGAAGAGAGCTCTGTTCGGTGTGTGTAAAAGATCAAACAGGCCCGGACTCCTCCAAGAAAGACACACAGTTTCTTTCAGGATGTTGCCAGCTGGTTTTGCTGTGCAGTGGTGTTAAGCTTTACGGATTGAAAACATCTGGCTTTTCACCAGCCGTGTGTACTCAGAAGGAGAGCAGTGTTAGCCGAAGTAAATTCACCAAATTCTTATCTGACACATTTAGTTGACCCTGATATGATAAGTTGGGGCCATTTTTGAGGATGAATCATGTTTCCAGCTGTGCAACTTTTCCCTTCGATCCTTCCCCTGCCTTTGGAAGAATCTGGGTTTTAAAATTTGGAGCTATGCCTTTATTGGGGGCTTTCAAATGCAACTGTCAGGTCAGTAGCCATGTCTGAAAGTACCAATGTGAGTTGCATAGAGGTCAAACAATGTTTCCTGTAGGGACGTCCTGAATTATGAAGCTGCAAAGCAATGACACGTAACCAGGTGTCAGCAGGTTTCAGGAAGATGGCTTGTTACCTATGGCTGTTAAGATTTCTGGTGTTAACTGATTTTGGAGAAAAGAAAGCAAATTTGTAGATAGTAGAAAAGTTTGTATGTATCTACCAGACACATACTGGGAAACAAGAACAAATTATAGTGATGGGACTCTTGGTTGTGTTTACCTTCTGAAAGCATCCTTTATGGCTTGGAGGCCCTTTCCTTCTTCAGCATTTTACAGAAGTGGTGGGGAGATGTTGAGGCTGAAACTTCCTCTAAGTCTCTCTCCTAATTTTAGCATGTGAATGTGTTTTAACTTGCAAAATGGACATTATACAGGTTTGTATTTTTGAACAGCGATCCACACACCAAATGTTGGTTAATTGGATCATAGCTTCCTACTGAGTTAAGGCTTCAGAGCTGACTGATCCATGTTTATAATTGGTCTGCCCTTGTCGTTGGTCTTGGCACTTTAGCTTTAAGTGTCTCCAGAAGTTAATGACCTGTTAAAACAAAATCCACTAGAGAAAGTTCTTAAAAGGAGACTGGTCAAGCCAGGAATATTTATATTGTGTCAGCAGTAATTTTGCACACCTATTGTGTGCCAGGCGTGTATCCGCACAATAATCCCATCAAGATGGTAGCAATTATCTTCATTTTACATTGAGGCTCAGAGAGGTGAAGTAGCTGGCCCCAGGTCACACAGCTAGTAAGTTCCTGTGTTAGTTGCCTCCCTGGTGACCAAAAATATGTTGGAGTTTAGGTAATCGTCTTGGATTACTTAGCCTAGCCCCTTTTCCAATTTTAAAGAGCTCAGAAGATGAAAAGGAAGCCCTTGAGTATGCAGGGTGAGTACCAAGCACTGAGCTGAATACTCTTCCCCTTGCTAATGAGGCTTTTCTTGTTCCACAGGCACATTTCTTGTTGCCCCAGGGCCTTTGCACTTGCTCTTTCGACTATGTGTAGTTCTGTTTCCCCAGATCACCATGTAACATAGATGTACTTTTCTCCTTCTTGGAGAGCCCATCGGACCACACTGCCTCAACAAAACTTCAGCTCAAACCACTCCAGAGCCTGTACTCCCTGTGGATGCTGAGAACTGGCTTCTCCTGTTTCTCTAGGTTATTGGCATTCTGTGCTAGTAAGGAGTTTTAGCCACAGACTGGCCTAAGCATACCTGCCCCCACTGCACACATACCCATTCTTCTTTTTAACATGTTCCTAAAGGAAGCAGTTAAGAAACAGGCTCTATTAAAAATATGGCATTGTTCTGTTTGGTGGATATAGTGATTCTTTTCATTGATTTTCATCCTGGACTTCATTTTCGCTATTCATAAGCCTGAATATGTGTTTTGTGTAGGTTTGCTGGATTAGAATCAGATAACAACTGGAAGATAATTTCATTGAGGACAGATGTAGCCAAGCATGTGGTATTCGCATGAGTTATATGGAGAAAGTCAAGTCACGTTAGGAACAAATGAGTTCTGAGTTTCTTTTGAGTCTGGGGACATTTATTTATCTTGGATTGTTACAGAGCTTTTCTGGACTGTTTTTCTGTAATTACCTTGATTAATATTTAAGTGGTATGTTTACATTTTGAGTTGATTTATGCGACGCTTTGCTTTTCCTCCACCGAAACACCCAGGTTTCTCACGTTACCGCATGATAGAAACCATCTCCCCACTCCAGGTCTCCAGTTGAAGGATGGCGGCACACCCACGCGGATATTCTGAAGCAGCAGTCTTCCCACAGCCGAAATGTTCCACCAGAGGGCTGCCCTTCCAGATCCCCATGCTATTTATAGATACCTCCACTCAGGGCCTCTGTGACCTGCAGTAAATTTAAAAATACACTCCCTAAACTCGGTGTGTGTGCGCGTGCCTGTGTGCACGTGCTATAAACGAATCACCTGTGTGTTACTTTTCTGTTGGAAGGGCAGGGGGAGATATTGGCGTCTCCCCCCTCCTCCACCCTGGTGTTTTCCTGGCTTTGCTCTCCCTCAGTTTCTGTGGGAGGGGGGCCTTGGGGCAGGGGCCTTGCAGAGGCCACCAGCCACTGACAGCTCCAGGAACCTGGTATCCAGTCCTGATTCCAGTGCTTTCATATCACATTCTAAAGAAATCATCTCTCATTCCATCATTAGTGAAACAGTCCTAATCATATACTGTGCTCTTGTTAAAGTTACGAAAGCACTGTGTTAGCTGACCACCATGCGGGTTATGGGAAGTGAAAATGATCATATCTGTGATCCCCCAATTGTTTTTTCCCTTCCTTCTATCCCAAAGCATTCTTTTTTGGAGCTGGCGATGTTCATCCCTTTATATACTCCAACCCCTACGCCTCAAGGTCCAGCGTTTCATGACGAATTTAGATGGAGGCAGGTCCATCCATTTCTACATGGTGATTGCAGATAATTCCATAAAAGCCACTCAGTAAGAAGGACCGGTGAGGGTTACTTTCTTATCCCTGTTTTTCCTTAGGAGACTTTCTTACGCTAAAGGTCAGTGTTTGTGAAGCATTCTGGCTCATGGGTTTCTTTTTTCACAGAAACATGAAAACTCATTATCTTGTCTTAAAAAGAAAAAAATGTTGGCATCCACGTCTCTGTGCTCTGGTAGAAAGTGGGCTGTGGGCTGAGCTGACCTGTCCGCTGGATGCCTTGACTTTCATAATCTCTGTTTTTGCCGCTGAAATCTTAGGTTTTTCCATTTGCTAAACTTGGATGTGAATAAAGAAACCAACTTTGCTGTAGGTAATTATCTTAGAGGAGAGTTGATTGGTGACATGTTATTTTGTTAGAGAAATCTCAGCCTATTCACGATGCATCTTTTATCCCCTTGTCTCTATAAATGCACAACTTACAGAGATCTGCAACCCAAAAGGTATTGTTCTAATTAAATCATCTTGATCAAACATAAAAATTTTATATATGTTACTTTTTACAGCAAAGACAATAGAAGATACTTCTGCAGAAGTATTCTTCTGGATACTTTAGGTTATGTTTTATTACTACAATACATTCTCAGGACCAATGATAGTAGTTTGTGGAAATAACTTTATAAGGTTGGAAGCACTTGAAGACCTTAGAGTGGCCGAGGGCTGCAAGCTCCCATAGGGGAAGAGCTGCCGCAGCAGATGAAGGGGCAAGGACCAGGGAAGCGAGGACTCCCTCTTTCTGGTGTCGCTCTGTTAACTGTGAGGGCGGACGTTGCAGCATCTTGAAAGCGGCTGTGATGTTCCCCAGCCCCGTGCGGGGCTTGCTTTCACGGGAACTCCTTGATCAGGCGTTCAACTAAAACGCGGCGGCTGGAAAGCAGTGCTTGTGTTCTAATTGCCCAGTGGGCTGAGGTCTGGGGACAATAAGTGGATATCAAGGAAGGGTCAGGCTTGAAAGCTGGCGGCCCAGTGAGCAGACCAAATCGGAGAGAAGAAAGGATGACTTTTTTTTATTTAATTTATTTTGTCTAAGATAGAGGTTTTCTTAAACATTTTGAAATCTGCTTGATGAAGACTCGTCAAATTGATTTGGGGGGGGTCTTTGTCTTATTTTTTATCTTCTTCCAGGATCTGTTTGGGGGGGCGGGGAGGTGGGGGGAAGGCGCAGGTCAGAGCAGTGCCCGTCGCTCGGTTATTTCCTGCTCCCACTTAACGTCTGCGGTGCCAGAGTGCAGTGTTAAGTATTTGGTGTATTTTTAAAAGACTGCATGTCCTTCTGCTACTTTCTTGCCCTCCATATGCATATATATAATGTAATGTATATATACATATGTGTTTATACATGTTAATATACATAATGTCTATGTGTGTATATATGTATATCCGTACTAGCCTTAGATTTTAAGATCAAGACATTTATAATAAAAGCAAATGATGGCACAGATTCCTCCAACCCCAGTCCTTCTAGGAAGGATTTTTAAAGAAAAAAACCAATTTGTGCACAATTCCACATCACCTCCCACTGACAGTCTTGTACCAAGGAAGGCCCAGTGACTTCAGTTGCTTTGTCATTTAGGGTCTTATGATTGGCCGGCTTTCATCCCTATAGCGGGGCTTACCCCTTGCAAGCTTTTTTTTTCTTTTTAATTGTAGTCATTTTCGGATCTGATTGCACCAGCCTTTGCCACACCGAAGTCCCTCACCCCAGAAGTCCAGACCTTTTCCAAGGCGTCTGATGGTGTAGAGAGTGATTGGCAAGCCTAGGGTGGACTTGGGGGTGGGGTCTGCAGTGACTGGTACAGGTGGCAGGAGCTGCCCTAGAGACTAAACACAACACCACTGGGCCCATTATTTTGGTTGGAAATAAGTAAGAAAACCTTTCCTCAGAGTGGAAACAATAAACAAATTATCCACTTCCACCATCAGCTACTTGAGGCTGTCTCTCAATAAACAAGTGGATTTTCTGCTAACAAACACTTTTACGAATTTAATCTCCAGTGCTCTGCTGCCCTTCCCCCCATTTAATTTATGCCCACTAAAATTTTTCCTAATAACATTACACATTAGTGATACTGTCCCGATTTTTGCATCCTCATGGCTTAGAAGTCTGTGACTGTCATTTAATTGCCAGACACTTTTTTTTAATTGGAATTAAAATTAAATTGATTCAACTCTTTTATATTTTCTTGAATCTAATAAATCAGGAAAGGGAAGTGGCAGCTCCGGCCGTCCACATGCAGACAAGCCCCAGTCACTTTAGGAGCATGGTGACAACCTCCTGTTTTATAATAACCTCTTATTTTAAAATCATGTCCAAGAGATGACTTTGAGTCCCAAAATATGAAATAAAAGTTTAGAGAAGTGTATTTGTTGAATATTTGAATAAGAGAATTACCTTCTCTTTATCTATTTGTGGGTTGTTTTCAATCACCCTTGTATGAAGGATGCTCAGCAACTAAAGTCACTATTTGAAAATTATCTTAATACAGTGAGAGGAAAAGAGTGGCGTAAGTATGAAAAATGTAGTATAAGAACTTAAACACCTCTTTTCTGTTTAGCAGTATAAGGGGATTTGAATGAACTGACACATGGGGATTTAACACTTACATTGTGAATATAATTTTGCTTTAAAACTCTCAATCACTCCATAAAATTGATTGTTTTAAATTCCCTTTCTTATATCTCCTGTATTCTTCACTCTGTATTACCTTCTAATACAAGGGAAAGTAGTAGCTTTATTAGACTTTTTAAAATCCAGAATGTTCATTTATTAGAAACTGTCTGATACTTGAACATCTAAATAAAATACCCCATTGCTTGTCTGAGGAATATTTTTCCCCAAATGGAAATTTATTTTATGTGACTGTGATGATGAAATTGCTTAGTACACTTTTTGAATCAAAAATTCATGGAGACCATTTAAATGTGCAAGTTTACGATCAAGTCTCTGGGGCCCTGGCACTGGCATATGGAAGCGTATTTAAGTTTATTTTTAATTTCCTTTATGGCTGGCATGGTTTCTTTGGGTACACACACACACACACACACACACACTAGCAGAATGCATAAACAGGGCTTTTCCAAGTTATCAAGGCAATTTTCTGAATGAGCTGCAACAGTGAAATTAATATCTTTCTGTAGAGTCATCAGGACAAAAGCCCGTCATCTGCCAGCACTGCCTGATGCTTAACTCACTGTGACATTAATGTGGGTCCTGTGTATAGAAGGAAGTGTGATCAGGGGAAACAGGCGATTCCTTTAGCCTGCGTGCAGTTAAATCCCATTATGGTACCTATTCCGTCTTAATTAGTTCTCATCATATAATGTGATGTGGCCAGATTGATCCCATTAATAATGATGATGCTGTAATAACTTGGCCATTATAGGTCCTAGGAACTCCAAGTGTCAAATGAAGCATTTGTATTATTTTAAAAATACAATGAATTTTAAATTAATTTTGAAGTGATTTTGTATTATAAATAAAACACAATCCTTGAAGTTTAACAAATGCTGTTCTTTCCTGCGATAACTAAAAAAGGCAGCTCTCCCTTATCAGTTATTCTTTTTTCTCAATGAAACTGTATGTAGAAACTTAGTATATAAAACTAATCAAAGCAATCGTATTTTATTAACATAAACTTTGTTTTAAGGTCAAAGGTATTACGTTTATTTATTCTTAATGTAAGTCATTGAGAATTTTGAGTCACCTCTACAGAATCTTAGAATTCTGAGAAATATTTTTTGGAAAGCGTCCGCTTACTGGCTGGAATCCACACTCTTTGATTTGATGATTTTCTTACTTTCGCCACAACCTAAATTTCTACCTGATGTGTCCCTCTTGCACCAGCCAGACAGGTGAGCATCAAGGTTCCAGGACTGCACACCCTCAGTCTGGAATGCTTTTCCCTCCTCGTTCTTTCCACATTTTTCCTGACCTTCAAGAATAACTCAGAACCTTCTTTCTTGTAATTCGTACCATTTCATGACATCTCTTGCATTAATATCCTTGGCTCTGTAAAGCTGCTTAACTGCTTACATGTATGTATCTCGTCTTCCCACCTAGATTGCAAACTTCCACAGTTCAAAAATAAGAAGAAAAATTAGCACTGTTCCCATCTCAGCCTAGCATTGTGCTGTGCATATAGTTGCTGTTCAGCTGATACTTGAAGGGTGAATTTGATAGTCGTATCTTCGAAAAGTCCATTTTGAACAGTCCTACTCAAATAGATAGCACTTAAGTTTATTTCCGTTTGGCCGTGTGTAAGTTGGGGTACATTTTCCTCGAGAGCATCATTATGCTTCAGGACCCATACTTGGGTCAGCCACCCAACCAGCACAAAGGACATTGTTTCCATGACCAAGAGGCCAACCGTGTAACATGTTGGAAGGAGGAAATGCTTCCTATACCTGCCCGAAGGATGGGAGGCTGTGGCCTTGGGGCCTCAGCTGCAGAAGAACTCAGAGCAGGGATGGGAGCCCATAGCTAGGACTCTGAGGGCCACTCTGAGGGCTGCCCTTCTTCACTTGCTGTAAGAAGAGGACCTTTCTTGGAGCCCAGGTGCTCTCACGTGGAAAATGAAGGGCAGTGACCGGGTGGCTCCTTCAGTGGCAGGGTGTGTGCATGGGTTTTCCAGAATCTGGGATGACCTCGCCCAGATTCTGGATCTGCATCTCCAAGATGCAGTCAGGTCTCCAGATCTGGACCCACATCTCCAAGATGCAGTCAGATAGCATGGTTTGGAAGTTGGAGGGCTTGCTAAGTCCTTTTCCTAGCGTTGCCATTGTGGTGGGATACTCAGAAAGCTTCTTCTCTTCTTTCGTTTACCTGAGAGGAGAAAGGTAGCATTCTTCATCTTAACAAGGTTCCTGTAAAGCTGCATGTATGAAAAGTGGGCCCATTCACCCCCTAGGGGAGGAAAGAAGGTACACGTTTTTCATCAAACCTTGTGTGCAAGTAGCGAATGTTTTCTCAGAGCATGTGTGTTTCCTTACCCAGCTCCAACCTCAGCCTCTGCCCTCAGCCCCTCCCTCCAGGTGACAAGTGGAATCAGCGTTATTGCATACTGAGCAGCATGAATTCTGACATTGTATAGAAACGGCTATGGCTGTTGGTACAACCTTGTAAAATTATCAGCTGAGATTTACCAGGACCCTGTAATATGGTTATAGAGGACGTGCAGGTGGTTTCGTGGTCAACTCAGAAAGCATGCTGAAGGTTCTGGACAATTCAGGAAGGAAGGAGACAGTCCACACCCTCACAGAGGTTAAAATCTAGTTGTGAAAATAAGGCGTCCATATGTGCAAAACTCAGGCGTGCAAAAGACCAGCCGATGTCTTAGTGATTAGTCATGTGGTAAACAAAAAGTGCTTGAATTCAAAACAGGCCGTCTCTCCGATGTCCGAAGTGATTTGGAAGATTTTGTGAAAGAATTCCCCGTCGGATTAGGATGTAAAGTGGTAGCAGAGCTGGTAATGAGGAATATTTACTGTTTCTTATTTGTTTTCTCATTGTTCGTGTGTCATAATGAATACATTGCTTCTAATCAGTGAATATTGTTATGTAAATTTCAGAGCAATTATCTATACCTTTTTAGCAGGGTATTTTAATTCTCATTTATGTAATTTTGCTTGTTGTTTTTTTTTTTTTTTTTTGTCACCAAACAAGTAGGAATCTCAGGCAGCCCCGAGATCTGTAAACATGGTATTAAATGACTTATGTGACGAGCAGCGTGGGTGGTTACATCCTTGCTGCTCTAATGGGGTCCATGGACCAGTGGCATTAGCATTACCTGGGAGCTTGTTAGAAATGCAGAATTTCAGGCCCTACCTGAGACCTGCTGAATCAGAGTCTGAATTTTCACAAGGTTCCCGAGTAACACACATACAGTTTACTCAGTTCCATTCTCACCGATTCTGTGGGAGCTTTTTACAACATTGTGAAGGTGGGTGCTTCTCCATATACATATAATCACTATATGTGTAGTTTTCCCTGAGCCTATGACACATCATTGAAAAGAATGAAGTTTTAGAGTCTTCTGGATGACTGATTTCTGGCTATAGTTAAAAGTTAAGTGAGTACCTAAACTATTTCCCCAGCACTTGAAATTTTTCAAAACTCAAACCATCCTTTGGAAAACATTGTTTTCCCTTTTATATCTGAGTCCACATGAATTCAATTTTTGTGGGAAATTTAAGCCACATGTTTCTGATTCATTGGCACTTAACCCTTGAGAAGGTTGTGTTACAACAGCAATTGCCTGTCCAAAAAAATCTCAGTCTTGGAGTAAATCCTTTGTAAGGGCAGAGAGAAATGGGGAAAAGTCACTGGAAAGACCCCGGAGAAGTTGGGGTTTGGGTTCCAGGCTCTGAGCCTGGAGACAGATCTGTGCACCCTCCCTGTGTGGACAGCTTCTGTTTCACACATCCTTGGTGGGGTGACGTCAGAGGATTGTACAGGCTTAGGTGCTGAGAAGGAACAGGACACGTGTAGGTCAGGCAGCCTAGCCCAAATCCATACTTTTACTAACCATACATTGACATTTCCTCTCCCTTTCTTCTACAAATTGAATTTATATCATTTTGTGAGATTTCTGTGTTTTGACCCCCCGGCAGGAACCTTATCCCTATTTCCTATTAGCGACCTCTTAGCCATGCTGACAATGTGGACAAAGGCCGCTGGGGAAGCCCCAGTGGGCGATGAACCTACAAAAAGCAACCTTGGTTACCTTTACTCTGAGTATTATAGTTTGAGCTGATGTGTACCAGAAAAATTTTAAGATGCATTAAAGCTTCTTTTTGCCTCTTGGTAAAGCTTGAGTTCTAGCTTGCCGAATCATATATTCAATGTGACACCCTTTTTTCCCTGACTGATGGCTAGTATGTATAAACAATGTGTCCACATACGAGACTATATGTCGTGAATAAAAAGTTGAGTGTTTACAGTGGGAGAAAACAATGGTCAGTAAATCATGTTTTCTGTTTAGGCATCTCCCCTTACATTTAGCGAGTTTTGTTTAGATAAGAGGACTTGGCTGGATTACAGTTCTTAGTAGCCATTGATAAATGAAAGGGCATTTGAATTCCGTGTCTAACACATTATTCTAAGGAGCCAGCAAATACATATTCATATGACAGATGCTCTAATCAAAGCTGAAGGTCTTACTTAAATATTTTAAAAAGCAACCTTGGCTCTGGAAGGCGGAGAGAATGCTAGCTGAGATTGTGATGGTGATTTGGCCAGATTTCCCCATGCTGTAGGCTTTCGCACAGTCGTCCTTTGTGGCAGCACCTAGTACCTTCAAACATGCCCTGCCCGTTCTCTGGAAAGAAACCTTTTCTGCTCTGTTGTCAGCTGCCTGACTCTTCCTCCCGGGATCACTCCACGTCCGCCTGTGAGTCTTCCGTGTACCCTCTGCCTAGGGTCGGTGTCCACCATCTGTGCTCCCCACACATTCTGGGCTTCCCTCTGTCCTAACATGTGTCACTCTGGTGTATAATTAACTGTTTACGTGCCTGTCTTCCCCAGGGTAGTGACTCTGTGTTGCCCTGTGCCTACCACCCAGATGTGTATCTGAGTTGCTGGATGGATAAACCTGTGACCTCAATAGTGTGTATATGTGTGTGTGTGTGTGTGTGTGTGTGTGTATTCTTTGGCTGTGTTGGGTCTTCGTCGCTGCCCGCGGGCGTTCTCTAGTTGCTGCGAGCAGGGGCTACTCTTCGTTGCGCTGCACGGGCTTCTCGTTGTGGTGGCTTCTCTTGTTGCGGAGCACGGGCTCTAGGCACGCAGGCTTCAGTAGTTGTGGTATACGGCGGTCTCAGTGGTTGTGGCGCACGGGCTTAGTTGCTCCATGGCATGTGAGATCTTCCCGGACCAGGGCTTGAACCCGTGTTCCCTGATTGGCAGGTGGATTTTTAACCACCGCACCACCAGGGAAGTCCCTTCAATAGTGTCTTAAACCAGCTCTTAAAAGCTAAACCTCTTCTAAGGATGCCGGACTTAAAATTTGAGCCTGTGGATTAAGTTTGTGGAGGATTCTGCAAGCAAATCTAGTGTTGTCGGTTCACGTCATACGGAAGCTGAACCTTGGTTCTCTGCGTCTAATCTGGGCTCTTCTGGGCTGGTGACCTCTCAGATGCCCTCTCTGGGTCGTAGGTCACTGTGAAGGAATGTGGCGGCTCACTTGGACCATCAAGACTAGAGAAGGAATCCAAGCAGAAGTGGCCAAGGAGCCTTTGTTCTGGCCTTGGAAGTTAATGCTATGTGGTTTCCATTCAGTTATCCCACTCCATACCTCACTGCTCCATTCTTTTTTTTTTTTTTTTTTTGCGGTACGTGGGCCTCTCACTGCTGTGGCCTCTCCCTTGCGGAGCACAGGCTCCGGACATGCAGGCTCAGCGGCCATGGCTCACGGGCCCAGCCACCCTGTGGCATGTGGGATCTTCCCGGACCAGGGCACGAACCCGTGTCCCCTGCATTGGCAGGCGGACTCTCAACCACTGCGCCACCAGGGAAGCCCCAGTGCTCCATTCTTTAGGTTGTTGGAAATGTATCCCAATTTTAAAGACTTTCACAGATGACATTTTCACAGTTTCCTTCTCTAACCTCTTCCATTATTCACTTAATAAGTCTCACTGCCGGAAATGTATTCTCTTGTTCTAATCTAAATCCCTCAATGCCCGTTGTCCTCCATTCAGTCCCCAGCAGAGAGGTGGAAGCAGCTGGCCACCTCCAAGTGGTCTTCCCTGGCCATCCCTTGGATCGTGTATCATCTCCTTAGGATTTCCAAAAGTTTCTCATTATATTTGTGAGTAAAAACAAAACTTGAACTTTCAGCTCCAAGTTTATCACCAGAATATGCAGCTTGCTTTGTCGTCTCCTGCTCTCCTATGAGTCTTCTCCCAGGCTATTTTCCTGTCTCCTTTTGTCACCATCTCGGGACACCAAACTTATTCCTGTGCTCTGTCCTGCGTCTGGTCTTGCCCTGCAATTGTAAGCTTCTAGAAAGCAAAGATTGCATGCCTCCTCTTTGTGTTTCCTGCTACACATAGTACGTTGAAATTGAATTTGCAGCAGCTGTTCCTTTCTTTGACATGCGTGGCATCAGTTCGTCAGAAGTTAATTACAAAATGTAGCTGGCAAACTTAATTCCTACTCACAGGGAAAAGTCTGTATAGAGAAGAGGCATTTTAGAAAAAGAAGTTCAGCACCAAAATTCAATGTGAAAAGTGCAATGTGGAACAGATAAGATTCTGTGGTATGCGTTTCAGAATTCTTTGTTTGTCAACAAGGCAGCAGACATTTCTAGACAGCATTAAAGCGTATTCCATTAAGTGTATTTCCACGGTGCAATCCAATATAGAAAGTGGATTTGTCGGTATTATGGATAATTAGGATACCAGTAACACCAATAATTACTGTGAAAGGATTTTGTATGGCATAATTAATGCCCTCAAACTATTAGAAATTCTTGGATGAAAGAAGTGGGAGTTTTGGTATCGAAAAGACAAAAGCAAACCGTGTTTGAAATATGTTACCGAACATCAGGTTTTGTGAGCACAGGTTGGCAAAACATCAGGACACAGCTGTTGATTATAGATGCTCTTTTTAGTAACTACCTCAGGGAGAGCCCGTCAGGACAATCAGAGCAAAGCACATCACCCTTGCAATGACTTACCAAATCCTATGCCTGTCCTGGAGATCTCCCCCCATCGCTCAGAAAAGTATTTGGCTAAATGGACCACATAGCAATGTGTGGGCTTGAATATCTAACATCAACACCAAGCTTTGGCAAGATGCGTTGGCATAGCCCAAAAACATGCTCTCGGTTCTCTGGATTAAAGAAAAAAATAAAAAAATTAGAAACTCATTTTAAAATGAGTGTTTACTAACACATCTTTTATGCTAACGTAATTTTGCAGAAAAAGCCCACCATTTTAAGTAAAAGTGTACATCAAGGGAATTAACTACTAAGCTTTCATACCAAATACAAAGATATTACTAAATAACTATTTCTGAAACACAGTGTATAATCTATCATGTATTAAATTATTAACATTTCTATTGGAGGAGGCATTTTTCATAAAATATTTAAGCTACAGATCTCAGAGCTATATTTTGGCAACTAATACCAAAGCTATAAAATGAAGATAGCGCACATGTTACAGTTCTGTCAAATATTCAGCCTTTTCATTAAGGAGAAAAGAAGAAAAGAAAAACCGAACACCAAGCCATTACTAGTGACGTGACCTTTGCTCCAAAAGATCAATGTTTCAACATCATACTCTTGCACCCCTGGGAGCGGTGAAGGCTAGAGGGCAGCCCTTTCTGTTGATGGTGGTACATGATTTTAGGACACAGGGTCAGTGGATATGTCAGTACCAAGAGTCTATTATTGTACCAAAGGACACAAATGTGTAGCTATTAAAATAATTAAATTAGAAAACAAATTAGAAATTCATGTCTTATAAAACTACCTTCCATTACTAGAGTAGAAACATGTCAAGCATAAACAAGTTATTCTGTTTGAAATTGACAGAATACGTTTAGAAGATATCACAGATACATTACCCTTAAGGAAGACACTTTTCTGTTTTCCTTAGTTCTGCTCTCTCTGTGCTTGCTATTTTTTTTCATTTCAAAAGATGTTCTTTTTTCCATTTACCCGAATATTGCTTTTTTCCATTTTCTACTACTAACCATAGGAGTAGTTTCTCGACTTGAGAGGTTTTTTGTTTTGTTTTTTTTAAATATTTCCTTAAAGAATGAAGAAGTCTTTTCACTTATGGAGCACCTTTTCTTGAAAATGCTCAGTACTTCTCCTAGTATGGAGTGTATAGTGAAAAGGCCTTCCTGGGAGCCTAATTGTGCGTGACACGGCACGCATTCAGGCGCTACAGCCCATCACACCAACATGCACGTGCTGGTGGAAGCCAACAACGGTGGTGGACTTTCTCAGTGACCCTAAGGTGCTCAGTGTAATTTTGCGCTAAGGATACTCTATCATCGTCAGACTTTGGGTAAGTAAGATCTGGATGAATAATTGTTAGTGAACAATATTTAATATGCCTCCGTGGAAAAATGGGAGCTTTCTGTAGCCAAGCTCAGCTCCTCCCCTGCCTGAGGTTGCTGCCTCAGACAGATGTAGCCCGCCAGCAGCCGACGTGAAGGCGGCAGAAAAACTGAGCTGACACCGCAGCAGGTGTGACTCTTTAGCGGCGACCAGGTTTGTATCATCGCTGCCCAGACAAATTGGCCAGGCTTATCTTATTTGTTCTCACAAATCACTCTTTTAATTGGCATGATAGTTTTTTTTTTTTGCAAATAGTGACCCCAACATAGTGCATTGTTTCAGATGGAATGTTCAGAATGTTGATACTGAATTATAGCAGCCACCCTTCCTTAACTAGAAATGGAGGGAAACACAGGTCCCAAAGATCTTCAAGGTTTACTTTTAGTTTATGATTTTAAACTTCCAGTTACAAGATAAATAAGCTCTGGGGATGTAATGTACAATCTGATCTGTATAAAAGTTGTGAACAGAGTCAACCCTAAGAGTTCTCATCACAAGGGAAAATCTTTTGTTTTTTTTTTTCCTTTTTTTCTTTCTTTTCATTGTGTCTGTATGAGAAGATGGATGTTTGCTGAACCTATTGTGGTAATCATCTCACAATATATATAAGGCAGACCACCATGCTGTGTCCCTTAAACTTATACAGTGATGTATGTCAATTGTTTCTCAATAAATCTGGGGAAAAATTAAAAGAAGTGTTTAAGGAGAATTATAGGTTAGGTATTGTGTGTGTGTGTGTGTGTGTGTGTGTGTGTGTGTGTGTTGTGGCTGTGTTTATCCAGTGTTCTGTGACTGTTCTCTCTTCTAGAGGGCTGAAGAGGCCTCAAGCTCCCATACATTGTCTCAGAGTATTTGAGACTTTCTGAGCTCTCTTTAATGCAAGTGAAATTTCTGGTCTTTCCATTCATTAAGGTCAAAATAGAATTTTTCCTTGAGACTCAGGAGAAGAATTAACATCCACCAGTACTTCTTAAGAAAGAACATAGTCCATACTTTGGAAAACACCAAGCGTTATTACTAAATTTAACTTCGTTTTCCAATTAATTTTACCCAATAGAGCAACTGTTTTTCATAGCTTAATGTTTTATCAGCAATAAAGTAAAATCCCTTATTCCTACTTCATGTCTTTGAGTGTAGCTCATTGAATTTGTGAGAGGGATTAGGGAAAGAAATTTTAAAATGGCTGATTTTAAAGACAGAATATAGGGATAATAGAAGGAAGGGAAGCTCTGGGGAGAAAGATTTCATTTTTGTATGGTTATCCCTGGGTACCCATGAGGGATTGGTTCCAGGACCCACCACTACAGATACCATAATCCACAGATGTTTAAGTCCCTGACATAAAATGGCATAGTGTTTGCATATAACCTATGAACATCCTCTGTGTACTTTAAATCAAGTCTAGATGACTTATAATACCCGGTACCATATTAATGCTATGTAAATAGTTGCCTGTGCATAGCAAATTCAAGTTTTGGTTTTCAGAATGTTGTGGAATTTTTTTTTTCCAATTTTTTTTGATCCTCAGTTGGTTGAGTCCGCGGACATGGAACCCGTGGATACGGAGGGCCGACTATGTGTAACAGGTTCGAAATGTTGTCAGCATATGCGGGTGAGACGCCAGCAAGCAGGCAGTTCATTAGAATAATGGATGTGGGTTTTAGGAGAGAGGTCAGAGCTGCATGGAATGCATGGGCCAGCCTGTGGATGCAGCAAATAAAGATAAAAGATGAGTAATAGGGACTTCCCTGGCGGTCCAGTGGTTAAGATGCTATGCTCCCAATGCAGGGGGCACGAGTTCGATCCCTGGTCGGGGAACTAAGGCTGCACGGCACGGCCAAAATAATTAATTATTTAATTTTAAAAAGAGATGAGTAATAATTTCCTCAACAAATATGGGGAATTCATGTTTTTGCCAAAGGAAGGGAGTCAGCAGCGTCAAATTTTGCAAGAAACAAGCCCCCAAAGAGCCCACTCGCTGCCGTAACTATTAGAATGTCATGTGAGGATGCAGTGGGCACGGCCGAAGCCAACCCGCTGGGCGCTGAGAAGACAGTGTGAAGTGAGGGAGTGGGGGTTAAGTGGCTCTTGGGCAACGCTGGGCACGAAAGGGTAGAGAGGGAACTGGGCACCTATAACAATTGAATAGGAAGGTCAAGGAAACGCTATTAAGCTGAGTTAAAGCAACCAGCAACGAAGGAGGCATTGATGATGCAAGAGGAAAATAACTCAGGTAGGGACGTCCTAATTGCTCATCCAGAATGAGCAGGGGTGGAGAGGGCAGTGTGCTGGCAGGTGGGTGGAGGAGGGTATAAAATAGAGACACAAAAGAGAATTATTTGGGGGGAGAAAAGTCAAAGACGATTTTTCCTTTGAGCCATGATTAAGTTTGTCTCCAGACAGCGTCTCGCAACATGCGAGATATTCTGTATGGTTCCAGGAAACACAGAGTCTGGCTTTTTACTTTTCTGATTTTACTGATTATAATAGAAGGATGTTCTGGCACGCTGGAGATGTGATGGAAGGCCAGAGTGAAATTTGATGTCCGCTTATCGAAAGCGGCTAGGAGGAAGTGGCAGGTTTCACCGGCAGGGCTGAAGGAGTGGAGGAGAGGCTTCATGTCAGAGCTGGAGAACTGAGATTTACTCAGCTTATAAAAGAGGAAACTGGATGGAGATCTAGCTCTTATTCTCAGAAACACAAAGAGTTTTATGAGGGTGAGTCTGACCAGTTTTTTCCTACACTTCTGGAGGCCAAAATAAGGGTGAAATGAGTCTAAATGAAAGAAGATTTTTGTTTTGTTTTGGTCGTGTCTTAGAACTTGATGAAAATGTTAGGGTGGGATTTTTTTTTTTTAAAGAAAAAAGACTCATCTGTTTTAAATAACTGCTATTCAATTGGCTGAAGTCAAGGGTCAAGGCCAGGTGATTTCTTGAAAACTTTCCCTTTAGTGACTTGATAACATCTATGGATGTTTTCAGTCAGTTAGTTTCAGAAGTGCTCCCATGTGCCTTTTTTTTTTAAACCCAAAGGACTATGAAATTAAAATACTGTGTGTGTGTGTGTGTGTGTGTGTGTGTGTGTGTGTGTGTGTGTCTCCATCCAAGGAGGAGAGAAACTAGAAGTAGTACTTTGTGAATTTTGAAAAAGTACAATTTCTTTATATGTAAGTCAGCTTTAGACTGTTTGCCCACAGTAAAACTACAAGTCCTCTTCAGCAGTGGCTGTAAACCGTCTGCAAAACTTGTTGCTGGAATTGGCTTAATGTTCCTCAGAGTTAAAAAAAAAAAGGACTGGTCTCCAGTTCTCTCTGCCTCCGACTGTGATTCTTTGTCTTGCATCGTCCTGTACTTTGGTGAGAATAATTCAACAGCTGCTATTCCTCGTTGAAAGCTCTGGCATATTCCTTTCTAGAACATTCCGACATGTTACAGAATATATTTATTATAAGTGTATTCTTACGGTATTGAATGACCTGAAAGTATCCCTGTTGGGTTAATTCCTGGAAATTACAAGCATTACAGCAGTTCACGCAGAAGCTGTTCGCACTTGCCCACTGCAGCAGTAAACCGCGATCATGCTTGAATGTGTTCGGCGATGTGAACGGCTCAGCGGAAAAACTGCCCATTTGAGATAAACAGAAACTTTTCCACTCATCTCTCACAAGTTAGTCAAAAACAGAAGGAATGGCTTTTATGGCCATCTCATCGTTTTCTTCGTTGTTTGGTAGCTCTCTGTCTGGAATACAAAGCCTTCTACAAGCTACTTCTCTGCTTTACGGAAGGTCTGTAGCAGTGATTTCCATTCACTGCCTTCCACAAGTCGAACAAGGTGTGTGGTGTTTTATTTAACCATTTTGGGGTCTATGTTTATTCTTTGTATATTAAAAATATAATAACTAGGCAAAGTAACATGGAGTAATCACCCACTTTAGTTCCTTTGCCCCTTGTTACCTCTTTCCCTCGGATACTTATTGTTTGGGGAACCCTTTGGTATATGTAATGACAAGAATCCTTACTTCCGAGCGTCAACGTTACTCAGTGGACACACCCCCCTCTCCGGGTCTTACTGCAGAATATCCCTGATTCTGATCTGCTGTCCCCGTGGCCCTCCCAAAGCTGTGCTGAGCAGATCTTCTCTCTCTGAAATCCTCTAACACAGGGCCTGCCAACTATGGCCACAGACCAAGTGTCCCGCCTGCCATTTGGGGGGATATCGTCTGTTTGTCTGTGGTAATTTGTCTCCCACAGAGGCAGAGCTGAATAACTGAAACAGACAGTTTGGCTGAAAATATTTGCTATGTGGCCCTTTATAGGAAAAGTTTGCTAGTGGTTCTCCATCCCACTGTACACGATTTGTCCCCTGTGCCTTCCCACTTCTATCTCCCACTCTCCTCTCTCTCCATTTGGGCCTCATGTGTCTCAGGCTTATTTTTGGCCGACATTCCTTTTTTTATCCAACCACATCATCCTATGTTATCTTTTCATCTCATGTCCTTTCCTAATCTTTTCAAATTCTGCTTCTAAGATCCAACACGCATGCTACCTCACCTAAGAAGTCTCTGATTCCACCAGCAAGGATTACTCTACTTTTAATCTAATTTTCTATCCTGCACTTTGTGGCACTCCCTTTCCCAGCCCATAGAGTGTCCAGGAGCTCCGGCCTCTCCCCCAGACTTAACTTCCAAGGTAAGGGCTCAGCCCTTCCCGAGGGTGGCTGCTCTGAGCCCCAGCCTGGGTGTTGGGCTTAATCCCCTATCATCTGTAGTCTAGTGAGTGATACATCACTTGCTTCTGAAGTCCAGATTTGATCACCTGATAATCACAGAAGCATTTAAATTAATTTACAGTGATGTGAAAAGCTACCCTTCATGGGCGTCATAAAGTGAGAATTTGGAGTTGTTTCGGCTCCGATGGTTCATATGTGCCCTGCATCCCCTTAGAACTCAACTTGCCAGTTTGGGGACGTATTTCCAGCTCTGAGATTATGGGGTTTCAGATTTCCACGTGGTGGTGGCCTCTATCCGAGCAGCCCACTCCAGGGTTGGGGGCATGAGTCTGAATTCTCACAGTCCTGTCAAAAGTGTATGGCCGGTAGCTTTAAACGCCCATCTGAGAGCACTTCCATTGCTGAGGGGTCCTTCTAGCCTATCAGGGCAACATTTAGTGGAGTTTTTTTTAACTAATCATTTCAACCCATTTCATGAAGTTGGAATTCGGGTGACGTTGGAATGCCGGCTCGCCTCAGTGCAGGCGCGTCTTGTTTTTCTCCTTCCTGGCACATAACTCAATTCTAGGTAAAATTTATTATGGGCACAGTTACTCCATAGGGACAGGAAACATACCTGATCGAGGCATCACTTTATGCTCAGCACGTAGCACACTAGGTTCTGCTGAGAGGCATGTAATGACAAGCATACGTTCACACACCCAAGCGTGGACCTTTCCTACTCTAGCGACTGTGTCTTATTCATCTTTTTATTCCCCATGGGTGTAACACAGTGCCTTTCACTCGCCATATACCGTAGAAATGTGGGAGTGAATCCCATTCCTTAGCCTCTTGGCATTGAATTTCAGGTGAGTACCACCCCCCCCAATTCTCCCTAGTTTGCACTGGCCTAAAAAGGAAACTCACATGGGGTGATAAGCCTTCTCCATGTGCTCTCTCAGCTGGGCCCGCCTCCCAGAAACAGGCTCCAAAGGCACGCCACTCCTTTTCCCAAGAGCATTGCAGTAAGTCCTTCCGTCCAGCTGGTCAGTTAACTGCACATGGAAGGGGCAGTTTCCATCTTGGAAAGAGGTCTGGGGGATGCACACCATCGTTCTCTTGCTTTCTTCCTCCACTGGAAAACAATGGTGTTGAACACCCAAAAATGATGACAGAAGATGATGCCTTTGAAAGGCGATACCTGCACCTTGTTCAGTGTGAGAACACAGCCGGGGAAATGGGGTGTGACTAGCACAGCAATTACTCACCTCGTTAGATCTAATTTCAGAATGCCTCCATGGCCCATTACTTTAGCACATTTTTTAAAATGTGCCCAACAGCAGTGTTGAAACTGCAATTCTCTTGAAGGCTGTTGTGTTGGCGCCTACTGATTGCACCAGGCGGTAGACTCTTTTTGAATGTAAGCACTTAGAGGACACTGAATCCAGTCTGTTTTGTTTATGGAAGTCTTGTTTGTTCTGTATAACTACTTCATGTGTTCATGGGTTTCATGTGGATAGCGAATCTTTCAAATAACCAAAGCTTACCATTTTTCAGAACTAAAAATGTTCCCTATATTATCTGCAGTATTGAATGGGAATTCTCTTTAAGTAAATGTGATGATTTCCTAACTTGCCCCAGCAGTTATTCAAATGATAATTGAACCTTACTTAATGGTTCTAGGTCATCTAGTTGCATTAATGTTTTCATTGGATTTCTAAGATACAAAGAACTGATGGCCTTTATATTAAATCACTTCAGATTGTTAAAATATTTTAGCCTGTTTTTATAAGACTTCTTCTATAGTCATCTACGATTTCTCACTTCTACCATTGTGCCCTTAATGCAGTTTAGATGCTCGCTTATTTTAAATACAACTTCCTGGGTGAAAACGTTAAGATGACTATACTCCATAAAAACCCACTCTTTGTGTAAAGGCAGTTTTGTGTAGTGATTAAAAGCCCACACCCTACGTTTCAATCCCTGTTCTGCTATCAGCTAGGTGTTGATCTTGGGCAAGTTACTTACTTTTTCCATTTCTTTTCTCACTGTCTCATCTGTTAAATGTGCATACCTGTTCTCACTTCCTAGAACTGTGAGGATGAGGTGCCTAGGACAGGCCTCATGTGTGGAAAGAGCTATACGGCCGTGTTAGCTGTTTTTGCTGTGGATACACTCATGGATAAGGTAGTGCAGAGAACTGATTTTGGCCAGCTGTATTCTAGGTTTAGGGATTTGCTAATAGTGTAAGATTGTAAACTGAGGGATTTCTATTCGGATTATCCTATGTCCTGCAATTTTTAGATGACCCTCCTTTTTTCTAGGAGTTACACAGATGTCGGATAAAGTCAGCCTTCTTTCCACCTGTGATTGAATCGGTAGTTATCCTGAAATCGACTAAGAATTATTACCCACCTGCCTGTGCGCACACATTGTGGAGTTTTGTGCTGTAAACCACAGCGTTGTGCTTCCCTCACACCGACTTTCTTCCTGCCCCCAGCAGCCCCTCAGCATCCATGGGGCTAAAAAGAGCATTCGGAACATCTCTGGGTCTTAGAGCCAGTAAGTGACAGCACAATCTAGACTTAGGTCCTTCTGAAACCTTACTGTGAACTAGATGCTGCCTCCTCTGCCCCTAGAAGCACACGCAGCTATTCCTGCAAACACCCTTCACCACAGGTGTAGTTGGAAGGAACTGCTTATTACTGATGACAAAATCCCAGCTTTGAAACTCTGCGGTCGTTTGGTGCCGTAGACTCTGTTTCTCTTTCAAGATTTGAGAATGCAAATGCCACAGTTCAATCCTCCATCTTGGAAATATCTGATGGAACGATTGGGATCAGTGTCTCCAAATTCTTACCCGCTCCTAGGCCTTCTGACCTCACCTCTCAACCCACGTTTAATAGGTTCCGGGGTCTCGCTGTCCAGTATGGAAGCCACCAGCCACATTTAGCTCTTTAACTTCCGAACAATTAAAATTAAATGAAGTTAAAAACACAGTTTCTCCACTGAGTTACCCAGCGTCAAGGGTTCAGTAGACCCACGTAGCTAGCGGTGACCATACCGTCCAGCACGGATGAACAGCCCTTCTGTTACGCTGGAGCTGTGTTGCATGGTGTTGTAGAGGGATAGTCACAGAGGCACGTGGCACATACACACTCTAGTTCCAGCTGAGGTCTGGCCCCTGTGCTGTGGAACACAGGACAGGTCTCAGGTGAGCTCTCAGGCTTCCTCTGGCCTTTGAGATTAAAGCCTGGAGTGTCCAGAGTCAGACCTGAGCCCAGGCTGCTCTTCTACTTCCCCTGGGCTCGCCTACTTCCTGCTTAGTCTTAACCACATGAGCAACATGAAATGGAAGAGAAAAGAGAATCAGAAGTTATCCAAGAACCACATGAGGCGTGAAGATACCAAAGGGAGAAGAAGCATGAGTGAGATTTCTCCAGAAGATTCTAGGTTTTTAGCTTCTTCCATGAAAGTTATTTCCTACCTCCTGGGTCTTAAAGACTCTCTATTGGTTTTGAATCATATCAAAACTTCTCTCTTGAGACAAAATGAGAGATGGACAACTTTAGTTTTTAAACCATAAGTCACTTCCCATGGTCAGGTTATGAAATCATCTTAGTAGGTTGTTATCAGCGGTTTTTAAAGAGAAAGTGGTAGAAGAGAATAGCAAATATTAGAGTATATTAGCAATAGAAATGGTTTTGTTTCATAATCTCTATTTCAGTTGTAGATTTACGTACATTTATTGTACTGGTAGCTATGTAAAATGTACTTTTCATTGTGGGTTGTGGTCAAACCTGAATAATACTGGGTTTGAATTCTGGCTCACACAGTAAATAGAATTCTTTTCCTCATTTTCCAATGCCCATTTCTGTAATAGTGTTAGACTTGCTTTGTCATGCTTTATGTCATCCTTTTCTGGGTATCAGAACCATGAAAAATAAGGGCTTCATTCTGGGGGCGTGTGGTTGGAGTGAGGAACCCTGTGCAGGAAGCACGTGGTGGTCTCAAATCTTATGAGTCACGAGTTTGGAAACCTTGGAAATAGAGGATGGAAAGAGTTTTGTTGTGATATGAGTAGAGGGAATCCTTTCTGCTTAGTTTCATGGGGGAAACACTGTGTATGTACTCAGGATGTTCTATGTTAGGAGGTACAGACGTGGAATATAACTAGAAAATGGGAGAAAAGGGGAGCAGATCACTGGAAAGCATAGATCAGAGGTTCTCATTCATTCAGCAAATTCAGGCAGCACGTATTTCCCTGGCATTGGGATCAGGGCTAACGGAATGAAAATGAAAATGACAAGGTCCCTCCATTCAAAAAGCTCACTGCCTAGTTCCAGAGAGAGCCAGTCCAGTGAGACAGCTAGGCATGGGGGGCTGGGGGCGTGGAAGGGTACTTTCATCCTCGGGGCCTTGCTGGTTCAAGTAGGATCTTCTGCCCCACGTCACTCTCATCATCTCAACCAAGTCTGAGAATCCCTGCCCTTGGTGATGCGTGTGAAAGTGTGGAGTTCCCTGGGCTCCATGCACAGCCATTCAGAGGATTTATAAGTAGCTATAAAATGAGATTTTAAAATTCAGCTTGAATCTTTTCATATCATAATCACGCTCGTGATTCAGCAGAGATTTTTTTTTCATGTTGCATTCATACTCAAGGGCTGGTGGGTTTTTTTTCCTCCCTTTTTTGTACTGTAAGAATGCTAACAGGAATAAATTGAGTGGGATGAGCCTTCATTGTCACCTTTTTTCTTCACTGAGGTATTTATAGTAAGAAGATTAAATGTGCTGAAGCTGTTCTTCCCATTCATGTAAACCAAAGAGCTGAGTTTAGTGAGTGCCTGGGCGGCAGTTTGCTCTAATGAGAAGAGCACGCCCATGGCAGCAAGGCGACTTGGAGCCCAGCTGAGCTCTGTCGCCGCGGCTCCGGGAGGCTGCTCCCTCCAGAACTGGAATCTAGCAGCTGTGCTCCTGCCTAGAGCTCGGGTGGGGCTAGAAGCAGAACCTCCTCGCGCAGAACCTTGACTGCAGCTCGCCCGTCCCTCCTGAGTTCTCTTGAGGGAGCATTTGCCTTACCCCAGGCTGACCAGCTAGGTCCAACTGAAAAATTGGGGCATGTAGTTTGACCCTGAGCAGTCCGTTTATGGGCAGAGTATTTGAAATTGTGCCTGTCCAGCAAAACCTGACTTGTGGCTGCTCTATTAAAAATAGGAAGTTGAGCAGGCTTCCCTGGTGGCGCAGTGGTTGAGAGTCTGCCTGCCGATGCAGGGGACGCGGGTTCGTGCTCCGGTCCAGGAAGATCGCACATGCCGCGGAGCGGCTGGGCCCGTGAGCCATGGCCGCTGAGCCTGCGCGTCTGGAGCCTGTGCTCCGCAGCGGGAGAGGCTCCAACAGTGAGAGGCCCGCGTACCGCAAAAAAAAATTTTAAAAATAGGAAGTTGAACCATGCAGCGTAATACTGACTTCCTGCCTGCAGACCACGTGCCTTGCATCCCCCTGCTGTCTTCCTGCTCAAGGACCGTCATCAGAGGGAGGTACCTTCCGTGTCAGAGGTGTGAGCCACGGCCCTTTGGACCCTGCTGAGCAGCTGGGTGTTGCCCTGCTTGGGCAGAGCAGCAAGCTGTGCACGGGCGATGTCACATCTGCCTCCTGCCTCTAAGCATGACGGTCCATGCAGATGGTCCCCGTGCAGACGCCCAGTTGCCAGAGGACCTGTCTGTCCACCAGTGGCCACATTTCTCCAGTGAGCTCCTTTCATCGGCCTTGTTGCTGCCACGGGAGTTGAAAGAAATTAATATAAATATATACATATATATGTATGTATACTCATACACACGCGCACGCACACACAATCTTTTTTTATATATATAAATGTATTTACTTATTTTTGGCTGCGTTGGGTGTTCATTGCTGCGCGCGAGCTTTTCTCTAGTTGCGGCGAGCAGGAGCTACTCTTCGTTGCGGTGCAAGAGCTTCTCATTGCGGTGGCTTGTTGCAGAGCACAGGCTCTAGGCGCATGGGCTCAGTAGTTGTGGCTCTTGGGCTCCAGAGCGCAGGCTCAGTAGTTGTGGCGCACAGGCTTAGTTGCTCCGTGGCATGTGAGATCTTCCCGGACCAAGGCTCGAACCCGTCTCCCCTGTGTTGGCAGGCGGATTCTCAACTGCTGCACCACCAGGGAAGCCCCTTACATATTCTTAAAGGGCTTGTGGTTTCTGAGGATGGAGAAGGGGAAAAACTGTGTAAAGCAAAAATGCCCAAAGGCTCATCTTCTGCTCTGGCTGACCACTCATCTTCAGAGGATCCTGGGCCTCCATCCCTGAGTCTCTCTGGGGTCCTGCAGAACCAACGTTTCGCCTCTTGGAGTCTTCTCCCGGTGAAGTCTCTGCTTTCCACCTTTTCCTATGTGCTAAGTCCCATCCCTTAGCCTTCCAGCTGCTAAAATCTTATCGTTCATTTATGTATTTCAGTCTCTTCTATCGTTATTTTTTTTTCCCTCGTGGTCTTAAGACTTTTTATTCCTCTGTTATTTTAGTGGAGTTTTGGAAGAGAGCTGAGCTGCCTGTCCCTACTCAACCTGTCCTGTTTGGTTGGTGTCTCAGTAGCCTCTCTGTAGGAATTGTCAGCACCCAGTCAGGGACCCCTGAACCACTTCCTTCTCAACCCTGACTCACCTCCCCGTGGTCCATCTCTTTGCTGGCCGACGCCTGTTCCTCACTTCAAGTCCATCCCAAATCCAGGGAGCCTGTGAAAATGCACCTGGCCCAGTCTCTACTTTTCCTGAAGAACTGGTCACTGCCTCCTCTTATTTACACACAAAAAAGTATACACTTACTTTCTGACTTAAGACCTTATCTATTATTATGTTACTTGACTCTTGAGTGTAGGAACCATTTTTCACCCCTTGGTATTCTCAGCAATTGGCAAGGGACCTGGCATCTGATAGGTGATCAGTAAATTACAATGGTAATTGTTGCTACAAATTACAGAAATATGTTATAGCAGTTTTAAATCTCAGCTGATCTTCCCATATTAACTGGGAAAAACATTCTCCACGAAAAGCAATGAGGCAGCTATGGCCCTGCAGGTGTGGTGTTGGGGAAGCGGCTGGAGGGTGCAAAGAAATAAACTATAGGTTACTGCCACCTCTCTCCCTCCCTCCCTCTCTCTCTCTCACTCTCTCTCTCCTCCCTCCCTCTCTCTCTCTCTCTCTCCCTCCCTCCCTCCCTCCCTCCCTCTCTCTCTCTCTCTCTTTCTCTCTCTCTCCCTCTCTCCCTCCCTCTCCCTCCCTCTCTCTCTCACTCTCTCTCACACTCTCTCCCTCTCTCTCTCCCTCCCTCTCTCTCCCTCTCTCTCTCTCTCTCTCCCTCCCTCTCCCTCCCTCCCTCTCTCTCTCTCCCTCCCTCTCCCTCCCTCCCTCCCTCTCTCTCTCTCTCTCTCTCTCTCTCCCCCTCTCTCTCTCCCTCTCTCTCCCTCTCTCTCACACTCTCTCCCTCTCTCTCTCCCTCTCTCTCTCTCTCTCCCTCCCCCTCTCTCTCCCTCTCTCTCTCTCCCTCCCTCTCTCCCTCCCTCTCTCTTCCTCTCCCTCTCCCTCTCTCTCTCTCTCTCTCTCTCTCTCTCTCTCTCTCTCTCTCTCCCTCTGGCTCAGGCATTCAGTGATTAGAAATCTTTGTGGCTGCCCATCTGTCTGCGGTTGCCCCTTATTGATGGGGAAGATCAGGTGATGCTGGTCTGGGACTGTCTGTGTCATCCTTTGCTCAGAATCCAGGCAGTCTCAGTTCCAGGCATCCTGAAGTCAGTCCATTGCCAGGAAAGCTGTGGGTGCTAAAGGGGATTCAGCAACGGCTGTAAAATTCGCAGCATTTCTTTTCATTCAAACTCGCTGAGGAGAGAGCTTCACTTGTATTTGCCCAACACATATTATTATTATTTAATGTTTCCTCAGAGAGTTTTCCACTGAAGCCTCACTTTCTGCTTCCCGTCCTCACCACTGTACACACTGTCATTTCAGTGGCAAGTCTGTTTGTCAGAAAACTCTAATTGCTTTATGTGTGAGAACATTAAACTGCGATAAATTTATGTATGCAGCTGCTCCATTACTGCAGAACAAGTTTTATCTCCTAATAAATTGATGTTTCTTTTTAGTGTCAGCTAAAACCAAAATTTACACACGAGGAAGTGAACCTTAACATTAAATAATTACTTCAATGCCACGCGTGGTAAGAAAGGGTCCACACTACCCAACTCTAAAAAGGCTGGAGCCAGGGAAATGGTTTTTTCCTGTTAATTGTTTCTTGAAAGCATAATTGCACAATGGCTTTAATTGAAATAGGAATGGAAGCTATGCCCTTTTAAAGCAGATACTGTAAATAGTGTCATCATTTGGTATGAGTTACACCATCAGGGAAAAGACTAAAAGGCTTATTTATGTTGAAGGGTTCGGGGGAAGGAGAGAGATTTGCTTTGGTGGTTTGTCCGGAGTTGCATTTAAGATAATGGGGTAGATGCTTAAAATTTGCTGGACTTTGATTAATATTTAATTCATCTTTTCTACAAGACTTTGAATTCAACCAACCACTAATGAAAGACAGAGCTTGGACAAAGGACTTCTAGAAATTTGACTGACTTTTAGAGGATCTGAATTAAAATGGCCAGAGGCTGGTTTTCTTCTTATTTCTGTGTTTATTATACCGCAAATGTGGTGCTCTTTTAGGAATGATATACATTAAAAACTTTACTTGGCTGATCCCATGTGGAATAAATAAGAAATAGTATTATGTTTATTTTTATTTTTTTTGGATTCAAGTCTTAACAGTGGATTTCTTTTAAATTGAAGTATAGTTGATTTACAATATCATGTTAGCTTCAGGTATACAGCAAAGGGATTCAGTTATACATACATGTATATATGCATATATATATATATTCTTTTTCCTTATAGGTTATTACAAAATATTGAGTATAGTTCCTTGTGCTATACAGGAGGTCTTTGTTGGTTATCCATTTTATATATAGTAGTATGTATCTGTGAATCCCAACCTCTTTAGGGTGGATTTCTGCAGAGGGAAGAAACTGTTAAGAGAGCATTTACAAAGGCTGGGCTGTTCTTTCTATTTTCCTTTATTTAATCCCCACAGTGAGCCTGCAAGGAAATTCCCACTTCACAGAAGAGTTCAGAGAGTTTGTCATCTGACTCAATTCACAAAGCTGATCGGAGATGGAAGAACCATGATGGAACCTAGCTCTCTGCTTTCACACCCCAGGCTACACCTGCCTCTAAAAAGCTCCCTTTCCCTGGATCTGAGATTCTTTCTAGATCCCACTGGGGTCTGCTTTTGCCACAGCCGAATGGTGGGTGGTGTGTGGAGGTCTCAGTGTATGAAGGGCCAGCACCCACCCTCAGTGGGTGAGACCGTTGCAGATACATATGTTTACTCTGAAGTCATATTATGAAGTGAAAGTTTATTTTATATACGTGTGTGTGTGTGTGTGTGTGTGTGAGAGAGAGAGAGAGAGATCCCCTAATTCAAGTAGGGAGCAGATTAGAAAGCTTTTTCTCCAGTTTCTATGCATCAGGAAGACAATAGCAACAGAGTGTTAAAATGTGGCCAACCCGGCATAGCCCTGGGCTGAGAATCTGTATATCTGCCTTGTCCTGAGTCTGCCGTCTCCTAGTTTGTTAATAACCTTGGCATGTCATTTTATCTCTCTGGGCCTCAATTTTCTCACTGATAAAGAGAAGTTGGTGCTTCCCTGGTGGTGCAGCGGTTGAGAGTCCACCTGCCAATGCAGGGGACACAGGTTCGTGCCCCGGTCTGGGAGGATCCCACGTGCCGCGGAGCGGCTGGGCTCGTGGGCCATGGCCGCTGAGTCTGCGCGTCCGGAGCCTGTGCTCCACAACGGGAGAGGCCACAACAGTGAGAAGCCCGCGTACCGAAAAAAAAAAAAAAAAAGGGGGGGGTTCTAAGAAGGAAGGAGTGATCAACTGTGTCAGTTGCAACTAATAGTACAAGGGGAGGAAAGTCTGACTGGAGTGGATTGAAGGAAAAAAAAAAAAAAGAGAAGTTGGTCCCAGTGATCTTGGTGCTACCTTATGATTTGAGTGTTCTTCAGTTCTTTTTTGGGGGGACTCAGTACTGATTAGCTATAATTATTGTCATTTTTTTATTTAATTTTATTTATTTTTTATACAGCAGGTTCTTATTAGTTATCTATTTTATACATATTAGTGTATATATGTCAATCCCAATCTCCCAATTCATCCCACCGCCACCGGGGCACCCCCCAGGAGCGTTCTTCAGTTCTAAAAGCAATGGTCGCATGATCGTGGAGTAGAGACTCTGCAGCATAAGAGTTATTTGCGTGCTGGCTGTTCCCTACTGTGTAAGAAACAGTTACAGTTTCCTTTGCTTCGCCTTTAACCTTCCCAGCCTGCATCTGACCTAGAAGACAGGAAAGCAGACAGTCCAAGGACAGCCTGGATGTTGTTCTATGCCAGTTCTATCAATTATCTGGGAAATGATTGAATGTTCCTTTTTCTAAAGCCAGCTTTGTTTTTTAAATGGCATTTGAATAAAATGTTAAATGCCACGATGGAGATCCACACACACCCAAACACTTAATTGGACAATCTGTGATGTCCTGGCTCTAGCATTTTGGAAGAGTTATGAAGTTGATGGTATGGTTTTTTTGAAAGTCTCTGTTAGCTACAGGGAAATTTTTTCAAAGTAACAGAAAGATCCTGTGAAAAATCACATCAAAAGCAGTTGGGGGCTTCCCTGGTGGCGCAGTGGTTGAGAGTCCGCCTGCCGATGCAGGGGACACGGGTTCATGCCCCGGTCCGGGAAGATCCCACATGCCGCGGAGCAGCTGGGCCTATGAGCCATGGCCGCTGAGCCTGCACGTCCGGAGCCTGTGCTCCGCAACGCGAGAGGCCACAATGCTGAGAGGCCCGCGTACCGCAAAACAAACAAACAAAAAAAAGCATGTCGGGTTACAGGGTAAAATTGAAGGATTTAACTAGAAGGCGTCCCTCTTTGTCTTCAAAAATATCTGGTCTTAGTCGTCTGTAAAGCCATTTTAGGTTAAAAAAAAAAAGCAGAAGCATTATGATATTTAGTTGGGATGTTCATTTCACGCTGAATTTCTAAAAAATTTTAGTACGATAGATAGATAAAGCTTGCTAGCTAGCTATATATATATATTCTGTGGAATCTTGTGTTCTCTTGTATAAGGAATACACAGACTGTACTTAAACTCGTTTTACAGTATTTGCAGTCTACTTTTGCTATTTAACTGTAAAGATTTAGAATTATTGTATCTTTCCTTATGTGATCCATTGTTACTATATCATGGCCTTATCTGGTGCCAACTCCTTGGTCAGAAACATAACCTCCAATTATAACACTGCTCCTATGGGAAAATGTGATTCACTTTATGATGTGGTTTCTAGGAACACATTGTGGGGAAAAGTCGAGAATGCCTGCCTTTTTTAAAATATAGGCTTTTCAACCCTTTATACTATCAGTTACACCTTGGCAAGATGTGAACAATGTGTCTTAGATTGGAGGCTGTTCGTGGATTGTATTTGAGTGGGGTCTCAGAGCACCACCCCCCCAAGTGCATACAAAGGGGATAACAAATGTATACGTCAAGCTTAAGTTTCAGTTGGAAAGTTTGCTACAAATATATACACTCATGTTTTTGAAATGAGAGTTTTATTTAAAATGTTATAAAGTAAAAGATCTCTCTTCTCTGTGATGCCAAACATCTTGATCTTCCAAACATAGGCTATAGTCATAGTTACTGATAAGTCCTGGCTTTTCTCTCAAACATGCAAAAGCTCGTTGTCCTTTTGTGCTCCTTTTCATCAGTAATTAGAATTACATTATTGGTAAAAATCTTTAACATACTATTTTAATTACTTCTAAGATCCTGATATCTTAGTTATGAGATTCTCAGTTACAAGGACAAAAAATAAAGCTTATTAAGTTTTGGGGTTTTTAAAATTTTTTTTGGAAAGTGCTTAAATTAATTGAATATGTCCAATCAACTTAAAAAAAAATCTCTGTCATAATAATATCCATTGGGACTTAGAAGTTACACAAACTAAATAACTCATCAGAAATACTGAGAATATAATGAACGGTAGCCTTGGTCCCGAGAGGGCACATACTATACTTTTTCTTTTATTCTTTTCATGAGAAGAGTTAGCCAAACTCTCAATGGAACAAGGAACATATTTGATAACAGATATTAACCTAACATCAAGGAAATGAGAAGGTTAATCTTGCAGGCTTGGATTTAGGATAATCCTGACAACAGTACATCAGAGCTGTCACGTTTCGTTCATTCAAACAAAATTTTAATTTTCTTTAAAGTTTCTTTCAGTTAGTGAAACCTTAGCTCTCATGAAAGGAACTAGATCGACAGCCCCTGAGGACACTCTTTTTTGTCACCAGCACAGCAGCATACCTGCCAGCATCCCAGGTATACCAAGCCCAAGTCCCAGCCTGGAGGGGGCAGAGAGGTTGGTGTTTGGACCCACAGGGATTCCTTGCAATGAGCCTTTAGCAGCAGAGCCTGGCAGGTTGCTTGAGTTGCTGCTCAAACAGAGCACATTTTTATATCCCATTAGAGCCCCACTTCATAAGCACTTCCAGCCTTCTTTTTTGCTTCTGTATTGCTGTGAAAAGTAAAAACAGTCCTTTCCTAACAATATTGGTTGGATTTATCATATATACTCATCCCTCTTGTCTTTCGACATGTTCTTTCTGTATCTGGTCCACTGTTATGGCTTAAATTACACCTGTGCATGTGTTGGTGGCAGCTGAAGCTCTCTCTGCAATTTCACTTCTCTCCTGAGCTGCAGGCCCAGACGTATAACCTACTCTGTGCCTCTCTCTAGAAGCCATTGTCTTCAGTGTTTATCAAGTGCCTGGGTTAGATGCTTTCTTAGACATCATCTCACATTATTCACATACACACAAGCCAAATATTATTTCTGTTAGAAGAGTCAGAGGAAATAACTACTCAGAATAGGGAAAGAAATTCTAGGCTTTATATTCCATACTCAATAGAGTGGTCATTGTGACCCTCTAGGAACTGTGGTTAATGAAATAAAATTTATTCTTGTAGGAGTACTGACCACTGAATTTCCAAAAATTATTGTAAGCAGTTCTTAAAAATAGTTATTAAAATGAAGCTTAAAAGGATCCAAAAAGGTAAAAAAATATTAGAAAATTGAGCTAGTAATTATAATTGAACATTAAGTTTATCTCAGTTTCCTGGTAGCCAAGGCAAAAAGGACAACATGAAAACTTTACTCTGTGACAAAAGGAAATGCATGAGTTTATCTGGAGAAATGCTCTGATTAGCAATGAATTCCAGGAGTAATTTTTAGCATACATACTTGTAAAAGGGAAATTGCATAACAAAATGACCATTTTCAAGTGAAGGGTTATATAAGATTCATTAATGCTCTTATTATGATCAACTGTTTGTGCAATAAATGGAAATATATGAGATCATCTGTAGAATATCTTCTCTGGTGTTATATGTTAGGAGTAATTTCTCACATATACACTTTCTAAAATAAAAATTGTATAACGAATTGGATTACATTTGTAAATATAGGGTTGCGAAGAACACAGAAATGTTCACATTATGACCACTTGTCATATTGACTTTTGACCCAAGTTGAAGATATAACATTATATCGTAAAGATATTTTCCTGAGGGCTTCCCTGGTGGCACAGTGGTTGAGAGTCCACCTGTGGATGCAGGGGACGCGGGTTCGTGCCCCGGTCCGGGAAGATCCCACATGCCGCGGAGCGGCTGGGCCCGTGAGCCATGGCCGCTGAGCCTGCGCGTCCGGAGCCTGTGCTCCGCAACGGGAGAGGCCACAAACAGTGAGAGGCCCGCGTACCGCAAAAAAAATATATATAGATATAGATATTTTCCTGAGAATTTAAGGTAATATAACCTAGAAGTATTTAGCTTTCTGGATGAATATTCTTGGTCTTATTATGAACAGTAGAATGTTCATAGATAATTTTGTAAATCCAAAAGAAGGGGGAAACTACTAGGAAAGGGAGAATCCTTTGTCAGGAATTTCACCAACAATGTCTACCTACAACTTCAAAATCAGCGTAAGATTTATGTTTTTATCCCATGATTTTTAAGAAAAAATGTTCAAACTATCATAAGTTTTTTTAAAATCACCATTTTTGGTAATTGATTTTATCAAATGCCATACCACTGTACTTTTCATCAATTATAAGATTCACATTTTTCACAATTTAAAATCTCCAATACTAAGTTACTTCTTACAATCAATGTTAATTCGCAGCATTCTCTTTCTGTCTCAGAGATATATAAAATGTGTCATGATTTAATGGTTTCTTTTTTTTTCCTTTTTTGTTTAGTTGAAGTATAGTTAATTTACAATATTGTGTTAGTTTCTGGTGTCCAGCAAAGTAATTCAGTTATACATATATATATTCTTTTCCATTATAGTTTATTACATTGAATATAGTTTCCTGTGCTATACAGTAGGGCCTTGTTGTTTATCTATTTTATATATAGTAGTTTGTATCTGCTAATTCCAAATTCTTAATTTATCCCTCCCCACCCCCTTTCCCCTTTGGTAACCATAAGTTTGTTTTCTATGTCTCTGAGTCTGTTTCTGTTTTGTAAATAAGTTCATATGTATCATATTTTAGATCCTGCATATAAGTGATATCATATGTTATTTGTCTTTGTCTTTAATCTGTAGGTCCATCCATGTTGCTACAAATGGTGATTTAATGGTTTCTTAAATTCAGCGAAATATAATTGTATACTCATACATACTTCTTACATTTTAGTTCAGTTTGCAACACAAAAAATCAGACTATATTGATTAAAAGAAGAAAAAAAAAACTAGATTCTGGCAACAAAAGGGTAGTGGATTACTTCTCCAAAATTGTTGACATGTTATTGGAAAGATAGAGAATCAACTCCTTAACTGAATCCATGTTGTAATAAACCCTAGTGACTTGATGGAAACAATTTTGCAAATTTTGCAGTAAGTATCATATAAATTTGTGTTTATCGAAAACACCCTCAAGTTTATTAAATGTTTGGCATTTTACCCGTCTATTCCATGGACTCCATACGACTTCATAAAGTTCTCTAGATAATGTCATGCCAAGACCATGGAGATGACATTTTGATGTCAAAACAAAATAATATAGCAGAAACGTATAGAAACAATGTTGCAGTGACAAAATGAAATGTCAGTGGAGGTCTGTTGTAGCATAATGTCAAAACAAAATGTCAGCCAGAATCCATGGAGACACTATTATGATATCAAAATCAAACAGTATCAGTGCCAGTCTGTAGAGACATTACAATATGAGAAAAGACAAAACAGAATGATATCGTTGAGATCTGTGACTTCTGAGTCTCAATGTAGCTTTAATGTCGGATAATTGGCTTGTGACAAACATGGGTAATAGTTCAGTATATGTTTTCTAAATCCTTCTTTTGCAACTCAAGAAAATATCCCAAACTGGTTCTTTAGTATAAATGCCTGTGTTAGAAAATTGCTGATGTTTACATCTAAATCTGTGTCAAAGTCTGTGTCTGTGTTCTGGGCTTCTGTTGCTGCCACACACATAATTAGTTCTATTTGGTCTTGGCCTAGCTTCCCTGCACACTAGTGCTTGGACATCAGCTGAACGTAAAAATATGGGAAAGGCAGTGTTACAGTCTGCTTGTAAGGGATCATACTGGGTTTTAGCAGATGCTTTGCTCCATTTCTTTCTCCTCTGTCCTCAGGTATAGCTGGCACTGCCCCTGCCTTGGGGAGCCTTCAGGCATCAAGGCTGGTTTCAAAATGTACATCTGAATTCCCGTGACCTTTGCCCCTTCCACTATGGTTCAGTAGCACCTTGGCTGGGTAGTTACTTTATCTGTTTTCCAGCTCTTCAGTATTAATTGAAAGATCAAAAATTCTTTGTTTATTGCAGAAAAACAAATCTTTTAAAAATCTGTAAACCTGCTAAATAAGGATTTTTTCCCAAAAGAAAGTTATTTAAATTAGTAAAGTATCAGATTAAAGTCTTTGAACAATATTTTAGACACAGAGAAGTGAAAATTTCACCATATGAATCACCTTATAAAGGTCAAAAGGTTTTTATCCACATTTTAAATGATTTGTGTCTGGAATTCAATATTACCAATTTTTTTTTTTTTTTTTTTGGAAATTTGAAAATCCCTGAAACTGAGAAAAAGTTAAACTAGAGAAAAGAACCTCTTCTATGAATACTGTGCCCAGAAAGGAAATTATATTTTTTCTCATTTTATTCAGCTAAAGTATAATTTTAAAATTTCTAAATATTTAAGCAAAATGATACAAGGAAGTCTTGAGTAACTAGAAGCCAACCAAGCAAACCCACAATTAGCCAATGTGTTTGCAAATTGCACTTTTTAGGAGAAAGAGGTAGATGCCTACAGAAGTGCTACTCTTGGGAGTTTGTAAAAAAAAATTATCAAAAAAAAGTAAAAGGGCTTTGGGATAATACCTATAGTCAGTAAAGTAACATTCAACTCAATTTCTTCCTTTTGTTTCCTACTCAGAGTAGTCAGTAATAAGAACTAAAGGTCAGGACTTCCCTGGTGGCACAGTGGTTAAGAATCCGCCTGCTAATGCAGGGGACACGGGTTCAAGCCCTAGTCTGGGACGATCCTATATGCCGCGGAGCAACTAAACCCATGCACCACAACTGCTGAACCTGTGCTCTAGAGCCCGAGAGCCACAACTGCTGAACCCACATGTCACAACTACTGAAGCCTGTGTGCCTAGAGCCCATGCTCCACAAGAGAAGCCACTGCAATGAGAAGCCTGTGCACCGCAACGAAGAGCAGCCCCTGCTCGCCTCAACTAGAGAAAGCCTGTGCACAGCAACAAAGACCCAACACAGCCAAAAATAAATAAATAAAATAAATAAATTTATAAAAGAAAAAAGAACTAAAGGTCATGAGAATCTTGAAACTTTTTAAAAAGTTAAATGATATTCATCATTCCTTCTTTCCAAGATGGAAGAGAATTTAGTGCTTTCTAGAAGGATTTTCAAACACGAGGATTGAAACAAACAAAAAGGGCTTTTGATGAACTTTTAGTTCTTCAGAGCATCAATTGGTTCTTCTAAGACTATGATTGTTTGGGATCTTATACTAGGTTTAATTTGCTTGTATTAATTCACATGTAGTAGCCACAAAACTATGCTGTCTCCTGAAAAATGACATCAGCTTTGTGTGTGGTGGGGTCTCTGGAGTCTGGAACTATATTCTCAAAGCATGCTCTGTAGCTGAGGCAGGACTGTACTGTGGGAGAAGTCAGGACACATTCTTTATCATGAGCACCAGTGGAATGATTTTAAGAGATCCAAATGGGAGCTGGTCACTATTTGGCAGGAGAATTAAGAGTGGAGGCCAGAAAATATTGAAGCAGAGAATTAAAAATTATAAATCATAGCCCCCACATTGACCAGTGGGAGTAAATTTGTGTAATAAACATAAAGCCAAGCTGTGAATTTCATCACATGTCAAAGAAGGAAAACTGTTTTGAGTATTAATGTCAGAAAGTGCGTTTGCGGGGAGAAAGTTTGGAGGACTTGGGTAAATCATTAAAATATGATTTACTTCTATTTGGAGCTTTGTAGATTACATATGCAATGCTTTAAGAATGTAGTCTCGGGCTTCCCTGGTGACGCAGTGGTTGAGAGTCTGCCTGCCGATGCAGGAGACACGGGTTCGAGCCCCAGTCCGGGAAGATCCCACATGCCGCGGAGCGGCTGGGTCCTTGAGCCATGGCCGCTGAGCCTGCACGTCTGGAGCCTGTGCTCCGCAACGGGAGAGGCCACAACAGTGAGAGGCCCGCGTGCCACAAAAAAAAAAAAAAAATTTAGTCTCCAAGCTTATATATATGTATATATTTAACACATAAAAATATAAACATATAGCATAAAATATACTCTTAAAAAGTTATATGTGTATATTCGTGTGTGTATATATGTGTGTGCGTGTGTGTGTGTGTGTGTATGTGTGTATATATATATATATATATATATATATATGATCCTAAAAAGTAATATAGAAATAATCCTAAAGTATATTGAGGAGTGGTATATATTATCCTGTTATGAAAAACAACAACTATCTTACAATTTTAGAATAGTCACATCCGTGCCTTTCATATACTAAAATAAAACCAATGTAAGTATCCATATGCCTTGAAATATCAAATATTCTTGAAAAGATATTTGATCTACTTGAAAATAATTGAGAATTAAGCATAATACAAACTGGAAAGTCCAAAACTTGACAGAGAATAAAGATATGTTTTCCTCTTTTCTTCTCGAAAATCACTCCAAAACAGCAAAAAGAATAAGAAACAGAAATACTATCTCTATTTTTTCTGAAAATAGGTATATCTTTTTGTTACCATATATGATGACAGAATAACCCCAGGATGTCAAGACACAAGCTGACATTGGCTCCTCAGACCTAAGATTGGCGGGTTCTCCTCTGAAGAAACTGAACAGCCCCAGTAGGAACCCTCATACACTGACATGTGGGAATCCCCACCCGTAAAAGTGGCTCCCTGCCCAGCCTTTCTGGAGTAATAGCTGCCGTTTCATAAGCCCCACCCATGCATACACACAATGACTAATTTTTTTTTTTGGTTGTGTGGCATGCAGGATCTTAGTTCCCTGACCAGAGATCCAACCCGTGCCCCCTGCAGTGGAGGCACAGAGTCTTAACCACTGGACCACCAGGGAAGTCCCAATGCCTCATTCTTAAATAGAAAGGACAGGCAAGCTTATCAGACATCTGAGGAACGCCTTAATTATGGGAGACAGATGAAAACAATAACAATAAACTTAAGCGAAGAACTTGGAAGAAACAAAAATTACAGGGAAGAGAAGAGAAAATATTTAAAAACTGTAAGTAATACCCACCATGAAATAAGAGAAGATACTGCAACCATCAAAACATGACCAGGAAGCTATTGGAAAGGATTATTAAGAAAATATGAACGAACTGTTGGAAAATAATAAATATGATAGCAGTATGAAGAAACACAATTGAAAGCTTGGTAGGTAAGATAGAAGAAATTTCCCCCAAAATAATGAGACATAAGACAAACATGGCAGGAAAGAAAGAGAAAAAAAATCAAAGTTCACCTTGGGAGGTCAGGCATTTAACGTATATGCTTTCTAGAAATAGAGATGATGATGGAGAGAGTGTTAGAGAATTAACATAAGAATTTTCCCACAACTGGAGAATTTAAGATTCTAGATCAAAGAATCGATTTTAAAAAGGGAGCAGTGAGAAGTTTCAGAACACTGGAAATAAAGAGATGAGCCTTTAAAAAAGTATACAGTAAAGAGTTGGGAGTCAGAATGTTAGCTGACTCAACAGCAGCATGGGGAGCAAGAAGACAAGGGGGCCCTACCTTCAAATACTGCAGGGTAATGTTTTCTAACCTGCAGCTCCATCCCTCACCAAACTGCCCATGAGTGGTGATGGTAGAATAAATATATTTTCAGCATGCAAAGATACAACATTTTTTGTTTCCATCACATCCCCTTTTAGGCAGCTATAGAATGCATGCTCTAACAAATCCCAGGTTGATGATGAAGAGAGATGCTGGGAACTAGGGAGCCAGTGCAGATTGGGACGTGCGGGACAAGCATGGGGGCTGGAGAACTCCAAGAAAATAACGAGTTGATAAGCTGTGGTAAGTTTGATCTTGTGGAAATTTGTATTAAAAGCTGTAGAAGGGGTTTCGCTGGTGGCGCAGTGGTTAAGAATCCACCTGCCAATGCAGGGGACACAGGTTCGAGCCCTGGTCCGGGAAGATCCCACGTGCCGCGGAGCAACTAGGCCCGTGTGCCACAACTGCTGAGCGTGCGCTCTAGAGCCTGCGAGCCACAACTACTGAAGCCCGCGTGCCTAGAGCCCATGCTCTGCAACAGGAGAGGCCACCGCAATGAGAAACCCGTGCACCACAAGGAAGAGTGGCCCCTGCTCGTCACAGCTAGAGAAAGCCCACATGCAGCAACGAAGACCCAAAGCAGCCAAAAATAAAATAAATAAATTAAAAAGCTGTAGAGGGCTTCCCTGGTGGCGCAGTGGTTGAGAGTCCGCCTGCCGATGCAGGGGACACAGGTTCGTGCCCCGGTCAGGGAAGATCCCACATGCTGTGGAGCGGCTGGGCCCGTGAGCCATGGCCGCTGAGCCTGCGCGTCCGGAGCCTGTGCTCCGCAACGGGAGAGACCACAACAGCGAGAGGCCTGCGTACAGAAAAAAAAAAAAAATGCTGTAGAGAGGGAGAAAATATTTGCAAAAACCCCCACATAGCTGATAAAAAAAATACACCAAGAACGTTTAAAAAATCGTTTAAAACAATAAGAAAACCAACAATCTGATTTTAAAAAGGATCCAGGGCTTCCTTGGTGGCGTAGTGGTTAAGAATCTGCCTGCCAATGCAGGGGACACAGGTTCGAGCCCTGGTCCGGGAAGTTCCCACGTGCTGCAGAGCAACTAAGCCCGTGTGCCACAACTACTGAGCATGTGCTCTAGAGCCCGTGAGCCACAACTACTGAGCCCGCTTGTCACAACTACTAAAGCCCACGTGCCTAGAGCCTGTGCTCTGCAACAAGAGAATCCACTGCAATGAAAAGCCCATGCAATGAAGAGTAGGCTTCACTCACCGCAACTGGAGAAAGCCTGCGCGCAGCAACAAAGACCCAACACAGCCAAAAATAAATAAATTTTTAAAAATTAATTAATTTAGAAAGAGCCAAAGGCCTTCACAGGCGTCTCACCAAAAAAGATACAGAGATGGCTGATAAGCCTCTGATAAGATGTTCCACACCATGTGTCATCAGGGGAAAATGCACATTGTGAGATACCGCTACATACCTATTAGAATGGCTAAAATCCAAAACACCAACAGTGCAGTGAAACCACTCTATATGATGCTGTAATGATGGATCCGTGTCTTTATATATTTGTTCAAACCCATAGTATGTGCTGGTGAAGACGTGGAGCAACAGGAAGTCATTCATTGCTGGTGGGATACAACATGGTACCAGTACTTGGGAAGACTGTTTAGCAATTTCTTACAAAACTAAACATATCTTACCCTACAATCCGGCAATCATGCTCCTTGGTATTTACCACGTAGAATCAAAAACTTATGTCCACACAAAAACCTGCCCACACATGTTTGTAGCAGCTTTATTCATACTTGCCAAAACTTGGAAGCCACCAAGATGTCCTTCAGTAGGTGAATGGATACATAAACTGTGGTACATCCAGACAGTGGAATATTACTCAGGGCTATAAAGAAAGGAGCTTTCAAGCTATGAAAAGACATAGAGAAAACCTAAAGGTGTACTACTAAGTAAAAGAAGACAGTCTGAAAGGGCTACATACTGTATTGTTCCAACTTTCTGACATTCTGGAAAAGGCAAAACTGTGGAGACATAAAAAGATCAGGGGTTGCCAGGGGAGGGGTGGTGGGAAGGGATGAATAGGCAGAGCATAGAGGATTTTTAGGGCAATGAAACCACTCTATATGGTACTGCAATGACGGATCCGTGTCTTTATATATTTGTCCAAACCCATAGAATATGCAACACCGAGAGTGAACGCTACTGTCAACTGTGGACTTAGGGTGATAATGATGTGTTAGTGTAGATCCATGAGCTGTAACAAATACCCCACTTGGATGGAGGATGTGGATAGTGGGGAAGGCCATGTCTGCATGGGGACAGGGTGTACATGGGATAGCGCTGTACCTGTCTCTCAATTTTGCTGTGAACTGAAAACTACTCTAAAAAATAAAGTCTTTTTTAAAAAGGTTGTAGGGACAGGGTCTAAGAAAATGAAGCAAAAGGAAAACCGTGAATGTCATAGAAGAAAGGAAATGTAACCATGATGCACCACTTGAATTAGCAGTGGACAATATATGAATAATGTAAACGCTAAAAAAAAAAATCATTGAAAAGTTGTGCTAGAGCTCTATTGGGAGGAACTGGGAGTGGGAATTGGGATTGCAGTGTGTAAGAGAACTAATGCTTCACCAACCTTCAGAGGAAGTCAGCAGTGTTTTTTATTTTATTTTATTTTACTTTATTTACTTTACTTTGCTTTATTTTATTTTCTTCCAGTTCTGTTGAGATATAATTGACACATCACCGTATAAGTTTAAGGTGTACAGCATAATGATTGGACTCACATACATCGTGAAATGATCATCACAATAAGTTTAGTGAACACCCATCGTTTCATACAGATGCAAAAGTAAAGAAATAGAAAAAAGCAGATGTTTAAAACTAATGAATCAGAAGATAGCAGTAAAAATGTATCATTCTGAAATATGTAAATACCAGAGCTATTGGCTAGATATGGATTACTATTAAATCCCTAGCTTTTGTTTTGTGTAATGAGTCATACTGATAATATTGATACATTTAAATGATATTGAGTCCAGTATTAAAAATCACTAAGTGAAAGAAAGTGAGTCGTGCAGAAATCATCAAGAGTATATCACAAACTGGGAATTATGATCAATCCGTTCTGACTATCTCAGGTTGAGTTAAAAAGAAATATCATAGAAAACAGCTAAAAGCCTTAAAAAGTGGGGTTTTTTTTGGAGGGGAAGGATTGGGTAGTCAGAGGAACAAGATGTGATGAAAAAGGAGATTCTTTTATTTTAAGCTTTTTCTTTAGCATTGTAACGTATAAACTATACATAGGCGAGTATTACTGTGAAAAAAATGTAATTTACAAAAGAATGATGTCTACCATTAATTCCAAACCAATATGGTCACACTTTTTGTGCTGTCTCATAATAATTCAGTTAAACCTAAATGAGAAGTTAAGTTGATTGACATTTCTGTCTCATTTATTTCCAGATAAATAATTTGTAAATTAGGTTGTGGTCAAATTGTGAATAGAAGAAAAGCCTAGAAAATTATTAACTAATAATTATGAAATTAATTTAGAGCATAAATAGAAGTAAAAACATTAATTACCAGTCAAGAAAAATATTCTAATGATCTTTAAAATGTTTAAAAATAATAGATGCAGACTCTTTATTTGGGCCCATCCAATGTTGTTTTTTTAGAAAATGAATAAATTTATGTTTCTGCTTTTATTCTAGGCATCAAAAGTGTTTCAGAGTTAGCCACTCATGAAACCTACAGGCACTATATCTCCTGTTAACATTATTTTCCACTTTAAGTCATTTCAGAAAAGCCATATAGAATGTAACCATTATTTAGAATTATGACATGAGTATTAAGCACTGCACTGCATTGGAATTTTTATCCTAAAAAAACCATAGCTTAGTTTTGTATAATATTTTGCAATTATGCTGTCATAAAAGACAGAGAATGCAAAAACAAAGAAAATGTTAGCCTTAAATTCTGTGTAATCATTTCATGATTAAAGAGTTAAAATAATGGTTCTATAATTAGTTTCTATACTTGTACGATAAAACCTCTGTAATGTGAAAAAGAACATGATAATTGTTTTATTTTGTCATCAAAAACCATCAGTTTTGGTAATTTAATTTCCATTGCTTTTTTATTTCAAATTTCCATAATATATTCCTGATTTTCACTCTTCTTTTAGTTCTTCAGGGTTTTCACCTATAATATTAAAATCCATTTGCTCTTTCTTCAGACACTGAATTGTATATTTTAGTTTAAAGCACAGACTTTAACTGTAGGTCACAACTGACTAACCTTTGTATCCCCAGTGGTTTTACTGAATGAATAGTATAATCCATAACCTTTCCTCAACTCTCTAACCCATTAGAATAACCTTACATGTCCTTGCCGTTTAATAGACAGTTCAAGAAAAATCACACGATTTATGAAAAGTAAGTGCACTTTGGGTATTAACCCCAAATTATAACTGCTTCTTCCATTGTGCAAAGAAAAATGACACATGGGGTTTCTTATAGGCAGTAACATTTTATTTTCAAGAGTGCATTTAAATTCATAGGTATACCTGGAAAACATTTTCTCTCCCATCATTTATTCGTTTAAAGCCACACCGAGTTGCCTGCTAGGAAGACTCGTGCCTGCAGAACTCTGCTTCTGTCCACGGCTCAGCCCCCATTTCTCACAGGGGCTTGTGGGAGTTCAATCTGGATTTCTCCACCATCCCTGGGGTCTTAGATTCTACCATTCACCCTCATAGTATTCAAAGACTGTCTGTTTAGAAAGGTTTATTAGAATACGATCTCTTTGATAGTTTTATATTGATAGTTTTTGAAAGCTTGCTAAATAATATTACTTTTGTGCCGAGTTTTACCGTATGCCTCCCTGGAAATGTGGCCTGAAGACTGATCAACCCTTCCTGGTAGAAACCAACTTGTATTATTTCTGTGAAATTTACTAGTTAGGAGGAGCCACCTCAGGCTCACAATGGAATATCTTTTTTCGCGTATTTATTGTTGAGTCCTGAAATCATGTATGTCTGTGCATGTGTGTGTTCTTTGTAGCTGGAGGAATTCCCCTCGAAAAAGTAAAGCTAAATTTTTCTCACTCCTGCCTGAGCCCAGTGACAGGCTAATAAGGAAGAATGATGATAGTAATAAAATGGGGTGAGGGGTACATTCCTGAGATTTTGCTGCTTAGGAAATGATAGCCCTGTTACCGAATGACCACAGAGGGACTTGGAGTGAGACCCCGTCCCAAGTCTTTCTGATGGAGAGAGATGACCCTCCCTATGACTCATCACATCAGAAGCAAGTGCCGTATTAACAGCTTTGGTGACCACCTTTTCAACCCAGAGAACATAGCTGTACATTTTTAATTTGTTATGATTTATAACACTGAAATTGGTGTGAAATGGACCACAAATCATGGGTGTCAGAATCTGAAAATGAATTTTATCAGCTGAGGAAAGTGAATGCCTCTGGGATTTGCATAAGTTTCTCATAATTCTTTTCATATTACAGATGATGAGTATAACTGAAAATAAACTGAAAATGACACTAAGTAGCTAATTTCACATGTACACGTAAACATATATAAATATAGCCATTTAGCCTTGCTTTAGACTTTCCCTATAGTTCAAGGTGATTTGTACATACCCATAGAAATATTTGTCTAAAATCCTTATAGTAAATATTAAGACCATTCATTACATCTCACAAATATCCGGGATTATCTACAGAAAAATGCGAACGTTAAAACAAGGTATTCACCGACTTTATTTTTTCACTGTACAAACTTGGAAGAGAGAATTTATACCAATATAAAAATGCTAAGATTGAAGAAGGATCTATCCCCAAATTTCAGATGTTGTAAATACCTTTCAGCATCACAAAAGAGCTGCCCTCATTAGAAACTAACTTTGCATGCATAATTAATTTGAGCACCGCATTCCTCCTTCACAACCAGAAGAGAAATTGAATTCAGGTGTTTGGTGAACATACGGAGGATTTACTGAGAATTTATGACCTGTGGTTGGAGTGTAAAACCCCAAGATACTTGCTGATAAAACTTAATGAAGCTTGTGCAGAGGAGCTATTTTTATCTGTAGTTCGGTAATTGATACATTTCTTGGTTTAACCCTCCCACCCTTTCCCCCATTCCTCATAAATCTTCCAGTCTGAGAGGCAGAGCCATAGCAGAAAGCCAGTCTTCTTAGCCTGGTCCCGCTAATGCGGACCTAAGCTGAAGTTCAGCGTTGGCTTTGTCATGGCATTTTAGCCTGTTCCTTCCCTTTTAGTTTAGAAATGTATGCCTCTTCGCCTGCACAGGTGACAGGAGGCAAACCATGGGCCATGGGAAGAAGTGCTTCCACGTTCCTCTAAGAGAAGCAGAAGTTTTCAGAGGAGTGATACCACTTACTCTGCCTTAAGGAAGCAAACATGAGGCACGGTGGAGCCCATTGTTAGAATGTAGGCAACAAATTCATTGCCATTTAGAGGCTTTTCTTTTCCCCCTAGAGGAAGCACACTCTGGGGGACAGGAACCCGCCACAAACACACCCTAGCACTCTCTGCTGCTCTGTGTGTCCCCGGGATTTCACAAAGAATGCTCCCGATTTGAGTGGCAGGAAAGAGAACACGTGACACGTGCTCCATTTTACCATACGGGGTGTAATGGGTTTAATGAGAAACCCGGGTTTGCTCACTAATTTACAGCAATTAAGAACTCAGTTCTGACATCTGTAGATTATAACTACTTGTCTGGCGATTACAAGATCAGGAATGTTTTATGGTATTGCTAATCAGTAGAGAAAAATATCTAAGTGAGACGAGCGGTGTTCACCTGCAGCCTCTGAATGGCGTTGGTTCCTGGTCCCTGAGCTAGCATCCCTTCTTAGTTCAGTAACGTCACCACCACCCCCCCACCAACACTTTAGTCATCCCTGTTCAAGAACTTGTTTATATCCACTTTATCACGCTGACAATCTGTCTATTTTGAAAGGATTACAACTCCGTACATCGACGCGTAACATCACAGTAAGACATTGCTTAATGATCTGAGACGCTTGTGGTCATTGCTGGCTGCCTGTTTCCAAAGCTATGTGACGGGTCTGCCCTACATATGTTTTCTCCAGTGTCACTTTTTGCCTGCTCCAGTTTGGTTGTCTGTTTTAAGTGACATCCAGGAAATAGTTGAATTTTGGACTTGCCGCTGGTACTAATAAAGGCACTAAAAGCTTTTCCGTTCCTCGGATGTAAGAATTCATCAAGCAAGGGAGGGAAATACGCTCTAATTTTTCTCCAATGAAAATGTTTCCAAAAATACGAGTAGTCTTGCAGGATAGGTTGTTCCCATACTGTGCTGGATCTTTAGTCTTTCCGTCTCTGTAAATACCAAGGAAATCAATAAAAAGATAACATTTCCCTTAAATAAGTCGACTAAAACCCAGAAACCTTGCACAAAGTTTGAGTTGTTAGCTAAAGACATCAGAGGTCAGCAGAACAGGATCTGAGTATAAACGAATGGAGTCTTGGAAGCTTTAACTTAACTATCGCCTTTCTAAGTGTGCTGGGATGCGAACCATAATGAGGTTTCAGCATCCTGACTGTGGCATCCCAGGATCCGGAGAGGATAGGTCTTTGAAGTGCCGGCAGGTGGAGGAGAAAAAGTTCCTTAAGCAGAGAGGCTGGTACTTTTCCCATCTGGTGCGCCCGTGGAACACCTGGGGGGAGGTGATAGAAATACATCAACAGGAAAAAGCTTCAAGTGTGCAGCTGCTTTATCTCCACGGTCTCAGGTATAATTTGGAAATCGGCTTTTGCATTTTTTTTAATTGGGAAGAAGAATAATGTCCTTTTGCATCCCCAGTCATTGGATGCCAAGTACAGGTATGAAATTCACTAGCATTTGGAGTAGAATTTTGTACTTAGGCCAGAAAGTAAATTGCTAAGGCTGAGAAGTATAGAGCAACAGTGAAGAGGCTGAAGGTATGAGCTGATACGGTTAACCAGAATCTTTACTGTGTCCCTGTTCTTTTGCAAATTGGGGATTGGAAGGACATCTGTTACAAACTGAATCCTTGGCAAAGTGACTAAAACCCGTTTTAACCAGGAATATCTCCTTGTGGGTTGTGTGTTGACCCAGATCCTAGCAGGTCACCAATTTCTGCCACAAAGAGAAACTAGGATGAGTCCTTGAGTTTGGTTTTACCAAACCACCTGGTTGGTGGGGCTGTTCTCCCCACAGTTGGGGAAAACATTGTTGCTTTGGCCTTAAGAGGGCTGATTTGCAGAGAGCATAGAACCAGAGTGGGGCGTTTTGGTGAAGTGATGGGGAGGTTGACAAAAGGAGTTACCCTAAGCCATTGGGTAGATTTCCGTGGGGTGTTCTTGGCTGTACGCTGGTGTCTAGTGGAAAGTGCACTCCATTGGTTTCACGTGTTGAAGTCTGGCAGTTACCATCTTTCAGTGACATCTTGTGCAATAGTATTTCCTTTGTGTAATTTTTCTAGGAGACCAGAACTTTGGAGTGATTAATCATATAAATGATAGTGGTAAAACTCATTCATCAAGTATGATTCCTCTCTTTTACTCTGCTCTTCTAACCAACAGGCTTTGCAACAGGCAATATTTATTAGGTTGCAACTGTGGACGAGGCATAGTTCTGTGAGCCCTTCCAGGCTACTTGCTTTCATTTAATAGTGTACAACGCCCTCACATTGTTTAAGGTGACATGGTGGTGATAGGTGGTGTGTGTGTGTACGCTAAAGAGAGCAAGGTTTAGGGAGTTTAGGTGTTATCTTTTGTTGTCATCAGAGGGAGACCTGCCATACAATCACATTGCAAACCCCTGTTTGCATCATATCCACTAACATCGTACCGGCCAAATCAAGTCCCACAGCCAAGGCCATCATCAGTGGGTATCAGTTTTTGCTGCAGAGCAAGTTAACACAGACTTAGCTTCAAACAACACATGTTTATTGTATCCGTTTCTGTGGGTCTGGTGTCTGGCAACGGCTTAGCGGAACGCCCCTGCTCAAGGTCTCATCCTGGGGCAATCAAGGTGTCAGCCAGGCTGGGTTCTCACTTGGAGGCTGTGCTTAGGGAAGCCCCACTTCCCTGCTCCTGGAGTTGTTGGCATTATTCTGTTCTTTGAAGCTGTAGGATTCGTGACAGCTCCCTTCTTCAAAGCCAGAAAGGGGAACGAAGGACTAGTAAGATGGACCCTGTGTTCTTATTTAACCACGTACATGTAGTCGTACACATTTCTTGACCTTTGCCTCGTTTTACTGGATAGAAGCAAGTCACAGGCCCTGCCCACACTCATGTGTTTGGGTTGCACAAAGGTTGGGATCCCAGAGGCAGGGATCATGGGACACCTGAAAGTCTGTCCGTCATAAATATTTGCTAACAATTTACCTGCCGCAGGGATGTGACGTACAAAATATATGATTGTAATGAAGGCCTAAACTTAAGGAAGAGAAACACACACCCGTCTAAGTACCAAACACTGTAAAACAGTATCTGGGTCAGAGGACAGGGAGTATTGAGGAATTGAAAGGAGAAGATGAACATGGGCTGCAGTAGTTAGGAAAGGCTTCAAGGAGGTGGAATTTGACTTCCTGGTAGAATTGGAAAGATGGAAAGAAAAAGAAAGGGTATTACAGAAAGAAAGATACGAGGAAATTTATCTCCTCTCTTCCTTGGAAGTGTCTCTTCTCTTGTACTAGAGTGTAGAATCATCTCCCCCTTCTGAGCCCATGGATACATCCCCTCCCTCTGTCTTCCTCCTCTCTTCGCTTTCCCTTTCTCCCTCCTTCTGTAGGAAGGAAAGTATGTACCAAGATGGTACCTCCTTGTTCAGAGCAATGAGGTTATTCTCCCTTCCATTGAATTCTGGGTCTTAAGGCTATGCCCTCTATTCCAGTTTTCTGGATTTCCCTTGCATAATTAAACATGCAAATGTTAAAGTATTTTTAGTCCATAAAGAATTCATCAGTCACATCACAAACACCTCTCTCTCAGCATATGATGGTCTGAAAAGATAGGTCAGAACTCAAGCCTGCAGGCCAGTGTGCCCAGTGTTAGATCAGGAGCAGAGGCAAGGCTGCATGGACAATGCCCAGTGGTCTTTTTTTTTAAATATTTGCTTCTTGGGCCTGTTACTAGGGGTCCACTAGCCTTATCTCGGTGCAGTGAAAGTAAATAACCTGGAAAAGCAACATATAAAATAGTCAGCATCTGTAGAATATGAAGTAGAGCTTACAAGCTAGCAGGCAACAGATATGTTTTTGTCTCACCTAGGACTGAAAAATTAAAATAAGCCAGTATTTAAAATTAGAAGGTAGGGGGCTTCCCTGGTGGCGCAGTGGTTGAGAGTCCGCCTGTCGATGCAGGGGACACGGGTTCGTGCCCCGGTCTGGGAAGATCCCACATGCCGCGGAGCGGCTGGGCCCGTGAGCCATGGCCGCTGAGCCTGCGCGTCCGGAGCCTGTGCTCCGCAACGGGAGAGGCCACAACAGTGAGAGGCCCATGTACCGCAAAAAAAAAAAAAAAATTAAAAGGTAGGGTGGGGACTATAATTCTGACTTCTCTCAAAAGAAAAAAGTTAGAAGGCAACATCAGACCCATATCCTTTCAGGGCAATGATCTACTGGAACCAAGTAAGGGCCTCCCTTTCTAGACCAAGCATATTTCTCCCAGTTGTCCAAGGACATACTTCGTGCTTCCAGCGCAGTGGGTCTCCTTCACTCTTTAGTTAATTGCCCTGCAGGCGTTGGAATTTGTCCCAACTATGAAGCCTGCAGGCCTTGTTTTCAAAGTGTTGTCCGTAGAGCACTTGCAGTGCTTTCAAATGCATGCAGCTTCCTGGGCCCTGCTCTAGCCGGGCTGACTCAGAATATCTCAAGATGAGTCTCGATCGGCATTTTTTGAAAAGCACTCTGGATGGTGAGATTCATACACAAGACGCGTCTAGTGGTGAGACCCGCCCACGATTATGAAGTTTCTTTCCTCATTCAGTGCACCTGTGCAGCGCAGATGCGGGGCAGGCTCAGATGCTTATCTACAGATAGGATTGTGGCTGCAGTTAGCATGGATTGGTGTTTTCAGCTACTGCTTGTGAAGCACATCGCAGGAGTCCAATCTGAAGGTTTTAAAACTTAGTACTCTGTGTGGTCTACCTCTGATAGGAGAGAGTACATTCCCACGGTAATTGGATGGGAAAGATTTAGGTTCCATCTAAGTCAGGGTTAGGTTGTACACGTGTGTTAGGGATCTCCATAGTGTATGATCCAATGTACGCTTTCTTGACCCTGTCAGAAAAAATCCCAGATCATTACGGGACCAAAATCCTCTTCATTTAGTTTAAAATACACACACACACACACTCACACGAGTGTGTGCACGTATATAAACACCAATGTGTAAGAAAGGCTAAATGCTAATGTTGGACATAAACCGTGTAGATTTTTTTTACCCAAAAAGCATCTCTGTCATTCCCATCCTCATCCCTCCTTTCTGTACACTCTTGGTAAATTATGATTTACTGACTCCTCATTAAGAGTTTTATTGTCTCATTCACCCATCTGATCAACTTAGGTGATATCTTTGTTATATTCCTCACCAAAAAAAAAATAATAATGAGCAACTTTAAGTTGGCAGTGAACCCAAGTATAAGCTGATTGGGGTCTGCAGGCATGCGTCACAAATGCTAATGAATATTTCAAATTTCCTTTGGCCTTCTTGGCAGAAGAGGTAACCAAGAGCTTTAGAAATCCAGATGCGAGTTATTGGCCCTTAGAGCCTGGCCTGAGAGGCAGAACTAAGCAGTTGCAGTGGTTCCATCTCTAGAAGCCAGGGTTTCACCTGCAGTCTGCCAGCTGTTATTCCCCAAGGATTCTTGATAGGCTTCCAGTCTTTGGAAATCTCCATCCATCAGAAAACCACTGCAGCCTTCAACCCTCGGGTGCTTTGCTAGTCTTAGGCAGGTCAGTCTGCTTCCTCTAGAGCATAAGAAGAAAGGAAGCAAGGAAAAGGGAGTGAAACAGTGGTCTCGCCAGCTGCCCAGATTTGGAAATAAGGTCAGAAGTGACTTCCAGATCTTGTCTTGTCCTATGAAAAGCATGAAGGTCACCAGAACTTAAAATTAAGGACTTGAGTCCACTTCCCTTGTTGTGAGACTGAGAATGTAAATTGGTACAGCCACTATGGAGAAAAGTATGGAGGTTCCTTAAAAAACTAAAAATAGAATTACCATATGATCCAGCAATCCCACTCCTGGACATATATCTAGAGAAAAACATGGTTCAAAAGGATACATGCACCCCAGTGTTCATTGCAGCACTGTTTACAATAGGCAAGACATGGAAGCAGCTTAACTATCCATTGACAGATGAATGGATAGAGAAGATGTGGTACATATATACAATGGTATATTACTCAGCCATTAAAAAAGAATGAAATAATGCCATTTGCAGTAACATGGATGGACCTGGAGATTACCATACTAAGTGAAGTAAGACAGAGAAAGACAAATATCATATGATATCGCTTATATGTGGAATCTAAAAAAAATTTACTTCATGATGCAAAACCTTATTTACAAAACAGAAACAGACTTAGAGAATGAATTTACAGTTACCAAGGGGGAAAGATGGGGGGGAGGAATAGATTGGGAATTTTGGATTGACATGTACACACTGCTATATTTAAAATAGATAACCAGGGCTTCCCTGGTGGCGCAGTGGTTGAGAGTCCGCCTGCGATGCAGGGGACACGCGTTCGTGCCCCGGTCTGGGAAGATCCCACATGCCGTGGAGCGGCTGGGCCCGTGAGCCGTGGCCGCTGAGCCTGCGCGTCCGGAGCCTGTGCTCCACAATGGGAGAGGCCACAACAGTGAGAGGCCCGCGTACCGCAAAAAAAAAAAAAAAAAAAAAAAAATAGATAACCAACAAGGACCTACTGTATAGCACAGGCAACTCTGCTCAATATTCTGTAATAACCTAAATGGGAAAAGAATCTGAAAAAGAATAGATACAAGTATACGTATAACCAAATCACTTTTTTGGGAGACTGCGCATTCAGGTAATCACAAATAGTAAGAAGAGGTCCGTTTTCACCAATGGTTTGGACGTCATGGACCTAATAATTATGTGGTTAAAACTGTCTGTGCTACATGAAAATAATAGGGAAATATTTCTACTAAGACTTGTAAAATATTTCGCCAGGCAAGCCTCCTACAATCCCCCTATTAAAAGCTGTGAAGTATGCAGGGGACAAAAGAGTCACAGCTGGAAAGAGGGCAGTGAGGTGAATGAATGTTCACTTTCCTAGCCTTTGTCTTATGAATCTGTCCACGTACCTACACCATCACAGTTTCACATGGAGGGTGAGGAGTTCTGTGGATTGGGCGTTCCATCTGGAAAATGTATCTGCCTGGGACAAGATAAGATGCTGTATATATGATTTAAAAACCAGTAGGAATAACACCCTACTAGGCTCAGGAGTGTGGAGGGGAAGTTTAAAGTGGTACCCACGTGTAGACGGAAGCGTCGTGTTGTCAACTAGCACATTTTACAGATTAACTTTCCATGTTCTCTGGCTGATCAGTCCCAAAGATCTATCAGAAGAGGAACAAAGGGAACACAAGTTTTCATTGACTGGGAAAATCATCAAATTGAATGTATCGACAGGATATTCCAGAAGCTCTCATGAAATTGATAGAAACATAAGGGTGATAGGAACCCACCGAGGAGATGAAGTGATGAAAGACAATCCCCTGTTCTTAGAAGTTGTTCATGTTATGGTCCTGGATGTGATCATTTTCAATTTGAGATTTTCAAACCTTTGGAATTCTTGAAACTATGTGAAATTATACAAAGACGTGTTCGTTTGAGAATTTTATAGGCTCTCCTCTGACAGACTTTCTCTTTCCGGGCCACCTCTCACAAATGACATTACCCAGGGGGCTGTGCAGCCAAAAGAACTCAGATCCACTCTGAGTCATCAGGGCAACAGGTCTTCAATGAAGGGACCCATCCTCCTATTGGCTGACAGCTTCCCATTCTGCCAGCAGCTTGGAGGGGTATATGTGATAAATATAAGACTTGGTTCTTGTCCTCAGGAAGTCTGAAGTTTTGTTGGAAAACTATATACCTAATGTGCTTGAATAGCTGTCCGGATTGGATGTAATTTTGTGCTTAGGGAATGGAATCCACCAAAAGTGCTGTGAGATTTAAGATTGATTTTGGTTATATCTATTACTCTTGCAAAATACTGTTTTAAATATGTATGTAGTTTAATAGGGGAGGGGCTTTGATGTCTGCTGTGTGTTTTACTAAATGAAACAACAGGGTATAGTGAGATGAGGCTGGGTTAGTGGCCAGAAAATTCTGGATTCCAGTCTCACATTCCCCACTGGCTAGAGAAAGACTGGAGACTTCAAACAAGTTACTTATCTTCTCTGAATGGCAGTTTCTACCTTTGTGTGTGTGTGTGTGTGTGTGTGTGTGTGTGTGTGTGTGTGTGTGTGTGTGTGTGTGTGTGTGAAATACTACCTTCTGCACCTATCTTATAAGCTTTCTGTGAGGATAAAACAGAATTCAAAGCTATAAAAAAGAAGGCAAAATTATTATGAACTCATTGGTTCAATCAAACTACCACCTGAGGTTATTTTTAAAATGCTTTTCATGTATACTGTGAGTGTTGGATTTTGTGTATAGACGTGGGAAAACTCATAAACAAGAACTTCATATAATGGTATTATGAAAGTAATACTGCACGTTTGTGAGTCCATATTGTATGGTGTTGTCTCACTTGATTGTTACAACTATGATATTTAGAGCAAAAAGGATTCTTATGTGCACTTACTATATATAAAGAAGCCGCAGCCCAGAGACGTTCAGTACTTTACTTTAAGAAGGTGGAGGAGCTAGGACTGGACCCTGGTATTTCCGACTTTTCATGCAATGTCCTTTCCAAAAAATTTTTGCTGCCAACACCTTGCCAGATTCCCGAGAGGAAATGAGGCTTTTCAAGAGCTGCGTAAAAAAGGAATGTCTAGGGCTCCCCTGGTGGCGCAGTGGTTGGGAGTCCGCCTGCCGATGCAGGGGACACGGGTTCGTGCCCCGGTCCGGGAAGATCCCACATGCCGCGGAGCGGCTGGGTCCGTGAGCCATGGCTGCTGAGCCTGGGCGTCCGGAGCCTGTGCTCTGCAGTGGGAGAGGCCACAACAGTGAGAGGCCCACGTAACACAAAAAAAAAAAAAAAAAAAAGGAATGTCTAAAAATACCACTTGCCCTCTTGAATATCTGTCTAAAATCACCTCAGTAAGTCTCAATCATGAGAACAAAATGCAAACGTATTTCAAATGCCTAGATATTGTCTTAAAATTTCACTTCCTCTCAAACAGCACCATTTCACAGCAAGCTGCCATTTTTTCCTAGCAACTTCCATCCACAGATTGTATTTCTGAAGGGTGTTCACTGTTGCCCGTTTTGTCTTTTAGCAACAGATCAACTCCTAGCAACCATGATCGGATACAGCGTCTCCGGCAAGAATTTCAGCAAGCAAAGCAGGATGAAGATGTGGAAGATCGGCGACGTACCTATAGCTTTGAACAACCCTGGGTGAGTGTTTGGTGTCTTGGCACAGTCGTAGGAAGTCCTGCAACTTCCCTGCAGTAAAAGCCTCTAAGCTGTGACCTCAGACCTTTATGAAACAAGACAAGATGGAGCCAGACTCCTTTGACCTTTAGCATATTGACCTTTTCCTCATTTCCATCTGGGTTTCATCACTGCTAATTTCATTTTATATCTTGTTGCACCATCTGTCCATTGCAGAATAGGTTTCATTTGCCTGATGACAAGACAGAGCAGAAGTATTCTGACTTTCAACTATGCATTTTTTAAAGTTTAGTTCAGTATTTTTCTATATGCATTTTTCTGAGAGTCAGAGCCTGAATAGATCAGTTCAACACGTCTATGGTGTATCTGCTCTACGCAAAGTACAGTATTTAGTGATTCTTGATTCTCCCCCATCTCCTGTGTGCATTTGTTGAGCCCCTGCCAGGTCTCTGCCTCTAGCCCATCTCCAGTCGTCCCTCCCATCGCCGCCAGAGGGACCCTTCTACGGCAGCGCTCTGAATGGCTTCTCGATGCCCCCAAGATAAATCCAGATTCCACAGTGTGGCGGGCTAATTAATCCTCCCAATCCAGCCCCAGACTTGGGCTCTAATCTTGTGTTTTGCCATAGAGATGATGTCACTTCTGGGAATGGGAGGCATTGGAGCAGATTTGGGGGTTCATTATGATGGGAATTGTGAAGGCTTTCCTTGGAAACCTGAGAGAGTCAACTAGAGATGAGTAAATAAGCTGCCTGAGGCAGGAAAATCTAACTGAGGGTATTAGTAAGCCCAGTCAACATGACAGTGTGACCATAGCCAATAATGGTTTGAGGACAGGGAATAGAAAAATAATTTTAAAAAAATTAATTGACTAACTTATTTATTTTTGGCTGCATTGGGTCTTCGTTGCTGCGTGCGGGCTTTCTCTAGTTGCGGCGAGCGGGGGCTACTCTTCGTTGCGGTGCGCGGGCTTCTCATTGCGGTGGCTTCTCTTGTTGCGGAACACGGGCTCTAGGCGCGCAGGCTTCAGTAGTTGTAGCATGCAGGCTCAGTAGTTGTGGCTCACCAAATTAGTTGCTCTGGGCATGTGGGATCTTCCCAGACCAGGGCTTGAACCTGTGTCCCCTGCATTGGCAGGCAGATTCTTAACCACTGCACCACCAAGGGAAGTCCCAGAAAATAATTTTTTTTTAAAAAAATTTATCTTATTGAAGAATAGTGGATTTACAATGTTGTGTTTATTTCTGCTATACAGCAAAGCAATTCAGTTATATATTCTTTTTCATATTCTTTTCCGTTATGGTTTATCACAGGATATTGAATAGAGTTCCCTGAGCCATACAGTAGGACCTTGTTGTTTAGAAAAATAATTTTTTAGTTGAATTCTGTGATGAGGATTGGCAAGACAGACATGGCAGAAAGTCAAGGAAGGCAAGCCTGGTGCGGATACTGGTGAAGCACTGCCCCGTGTGGGCAGGGTGGGCAGTACAGCTCAGGGATGAACAGTATTCACCTCAGGGATGAACCGGTGGTCAGTACCGCTCTGGTAGCCTGGCAGGCTGCTGGGAGTGGAGCTGGGGGTGCCAGCAGTCTAGGATTATAAAGCTTAGGAGGCTGTGGTCAAAAGAGTGTATTTTTGGAGTCCAGGAACATCTGGATGATGTTGGGATCAAAGGTGTCCCGTCCATGCATGTGAGTTCCTGAAGTGGAGGAGTGATTAGGGCCCAAAACGTGTATTGAGTTCAGTTCAACGTGTTGGGTGTATGATCACACTCGATATTTGGGAGAGTAGGGGCAGACGAAGAATGGTGTGAGAAAAGGCTGACATGGACCCGAGTGTGGTTAGATTGTAGGGAAGGAGAGATGAAGGTGGGAAGGTTCTAGGAGCTTTCAATGCTAGACTGAAAGTCTGAACAAAAATGGTATCGGGACAGAATGCCGGCCCACTAGCCAGGTTAGAAAAAATAATTTTAAATTTTTTCTCCAGGCCTCAGTTTTCTTATTTGTAAACCAAGGGGGTTAGAGTAGCTGATTGTCAGTTACTAAACCTTTTGTTAGAATGAACATTTAAGAGGAAGCTGGGGGTGTAGAGTAAAGCAGGGGTCAGCAGAGCTCCTTGGGTTGAAGACAGAGGCTGCTGCCGTGGGTCGGAGCTTCTCCAAGTGTAGTCCACGGACCAGCACCTTCAGCTTCTCCTGGGAGCTTGTCACACGTGCACGTTCCTGGGCCCTGCCTCAGACTTACTGGATCTGCACCTCTGTGGGTGGGGCCCAGGAATCTGTATTTTAATAAGCCCTCCAGGTCATGTCGAAGGATGGTCAGCTCTGGGAGGCATTGCTCCAGAGTTTAGATCATCGCTGAGGTCCTTTTTGGTCCTAAAATCCAGCAGCCTCAGTACACTCCACACAAAGCCAGGAAAGGTTCTGATCTGGGGTTTGGTGATCAAGTTGGAGTTTGTGGAAGGTTCATGTTGCAAATGAAAGGAGAAGAAGGAAAAATTGGAGAAGGCGTCCCAGTTTGAAGGACCTCACCTTGGTTCAAGTGAGGAAGATGGGACCTTAGAACAGGCAATATGAGACCGGCATCCCGGAGGAAAAACTCAGGAAATCAACCGTAGCTGACTTTGGGAGGTTATAAAACATGTGCAACGGATTGAATACGTGTGACAATCTAACTGTCCTCTGCAACAATATCACTATTAATAATATTTAGTTTATTTTTCTAGATGATCCAGTAAACCGAGTTATTCCTGTGTAGCGACAGGATGGAATTATGTTCATCCACTTCTGTTGTTTGGCTCAATGACTCCACCTAGTCCTGCTAGGTCTCCTAAAGCAGGCTTCTTTTGTGTTGCGGGGTAAACATCCTTAACTGTGTGTATTTGCACAAAGGTGCTGAAAGGAAGAATGAGGCCAGTGACAACCTGAAGGGATAAACAGCCGCTGCATATGGAAATGGTTCTCACAGCCCTTAACTCTAGCAGCCCAGGCCCTCCAAGGGCTTTTCACTCCTCGTCCAGCCCAGGAGGGGCAGCGTCACGCCATTTTACTTTACCAGGGCATGTGGATTATCCAACCAGCATGTCTTAGTCCGTAATTAATCATTTAACTCACCAAATTTCTTGAGTGTTGATTATGTTCTGTTATTGTGTTTGGTTCTGGAAAACAAAGAAAGAATGCCCTTAGGATCCCACAGTGGAGCTGATACAAAGGAAAGGCGTACTTTTACAGTCTTGAGAAGGGGATGCAGGGACTATTGAACACAGAGAAACCACACCCAAATTGATTGTGGGTGGCTGGGCACAAAAAAGCTTGAAAGAACACCTCTTTGAAGTTGGAAAATATTTTAAATATACAACTTTGAGAAACAGAGGGATCTATCTTTGGGAACTAAAATTAATTGGAATTATTTCTGGTTAGTTATCCACATGCAAGATCTCCAGGTTTGTTGGAGGCTAAATGAGCATTTCCTCCTTCTTGGCTCTAGAAGTTTTGCGCTAGGAGATGTGGCAACCATTTGGTATCCATTAGGTTTCTTTATAAGTTTTTTTTTAATGAGGGGCATGAATATGTTGGCACATGTTTCTATGTTATCTGCTTAATATGAGCAATCATGTTGGGAAAAAAATGTTTGAGAATGTCTTGTACGTTAGGAAACTCAACTACTGAAGGTCATAGGCCAAATTATTGCATATCAAAATGCCGTAGCAACTTCAGATGGACAACTTGGCTTGTATGATCATTTCCTGTAATGACTGAGCGGGGAATTATTTGGATGACAAGCTGATTACCTTGGGAATGGAATAATTTCCTAAATTGTGGGTCAGAAGTTGACCTTCTCCATTTATTTATTTATTTATTTATTCATTCATTCATTTATCAAACAATTGGGATCTTGCTGTGTACTCTCCATTCTACAGATCGTGTAAATGAGTGTAAAGTGACTGTAATTCTACTCAGTGCATTAATTTTCATACAAATTCTCATTGTTGCCTTATGAAGAGCTGCTCAGTTGTTCAAAATGTAACGTAGCCTGTAGTTTTTATGATCTGTTTTACAAAATGAGCTTTGAATATCTTGGAATCTTGATTCTTTTCCCGTATGTATTCTGACCTTGAAAGATCACTGTGTTTGGAAAGGATGAGGCCATGATCTCACCCACTGGAATTATTTGTAATCATTTTAGTGTTAAGGAACCACAAGCCCATCTTCAAGCTGTGTGTACAGTTTAGACCATATGAATTGAAATTGCCCCGCTTGTCAGAAATGCCCACACATGAAGTGCAGTCAGATGTATCATTTAGAAAAATATCCAGGCCAATGACTTTACATACAGAGAGAGATGCTGCAGAAAATTCTTCCAAGGGGCCCTTTTCAACTTATCCATTTTCACAATGTTCTCTCTACTTTAGCAGAACAGTACGCACCTGTTCCTGGGCTTTTGTTCAAAATAACGTTTGGGCCTGAGGGAGCTGATTTGTGGCACCAAAGGTCCTTCGATGAGCAGAGGCCCAGGACATTTCCTTAGCTCCATAACTGAAGTGAATTCCCTCCCAAGCTGAGTAAAAGAAGAAGAGAAAGCAACTTCTTCCCCCAAAGCAGGGCCAGGTGCAGCATAAATAAAGCAGCAAGTTGCTGTAAATCTTTCTTAAGATAATGGAACAATAGCTGACGTTAGGGTTATTATCACAGAGCTCAGATATGGACAGGACTTAGTGTTGCTTTTAAAAGAATTAAATTGCAGGCTGCAGACCTAAGCACAGTATGCTGTTAAAACTTTACAGATACCTGAGTGTTGCCCACAAGCAGACTTACTGGCTGAGATTGTTGATGGATGGGATAATGGAGCTTTTAATAGCTGTGTTGCTAAATCCTTTCCATCCTGGGTGGGTAGTGACTGAAAGCAGTTTAGTCCTTCAGATAGAAAATTGATCCTCCAGGATATGAATATCCTGTTCTCCCCCAAGCTTTCTTCCTAGCTGTCTGTCCTTAAACAAATTTAAAAAAATCTGTCCCTTTCTCCATTTTCCTGCCTTGGACTTTTAACAACTCCCCTTTCCCATTTAGGTTCTTGCCTGATTTAGTAAGAGGGCCAGTCACACTGCACAGCCATCCTGCACCCCTAGACTGCCTTCCCTGGACCTGGGGAATTTGAGCAGATGATGCTTCTCTTTTTGTCTTCCTTTTTTTTGTGTGTGGTACGCGGGCCTCTCACTGTTGTGGCCTCTCCCGTTGCGGAGCACAGGCTCCGGACGCGCAGGCTCAGCGGCCATGGCTCACGGACTCTGCCGCTCTGTGGTACGTGGGATCTTCCTGGACCAGGGCACGAACCCGTATCCCCTGCATCGGCAGGTGGACTCTCAACCACTGCGCCACCAGGGAAGCCCTGTCTTCCTTTCTTTAAGACTTCAGAGGTATCTGCTGTCATTTCTTCCTAATGGGTCTCCACGCCTAGACTCAAGAAATATCTTCTTAGTTGATAGGCTTGCTGTGTGTAATGTTACTCCAGTTCAAATTGGGTGGCAATCACCTCTCTTGAAAATCCACCTGGAGGAAACCATTCTTGCAGCAAAGGGGTGCCCTTTAGTTATGGCAAGGGTGTCTCTGTGCTGCTGCAGAATAGACCCTTTTCTTGGAGTCCCATGACCCACCCTCCAAGCCAAAGCCTCCATGACCCATGGGCTGTTCTACCCACAGAACCCTCCGGTGGTGAAGTGCATGAGCCTGCCTGCCACCCAACAGTGAGGGACACTGGAGGGCTGCTCCTTTATTTTCAACCTACTTGCTGATTAAGATGGGAAAATAGATCCAAACCCTGGTTGGGAAAGATGAGAAGAAGACAAATAGTGTGTTAAGACCAAAACACATATTTATAAAATCTTGATGAGGGAAATTGGTATGTGTGGCAATTTTTCAACCATTACTCACATCATTAGTAGCAATTAAGCTTTTCAACATTCAGAACCCACAGAGTTCAATCGATAGCTGTGTAAGTACAGTGTGTGATGGGTAGAGGGGAGGGCAGGGAGGACAGGATCTAGAGACAAAAGTTAACTTTATTTGGATTAGAGGTTGGCAATAAGTTCTCTATAGAAAATCATTACCAATATTAGCAATGGCCACTTTTAAACAGAGTAAACAACTTACACTCTCAACACGATTAAGTGACTTTGTTATCAGAATGTGGAATTCATACTAGGATTGCAGTGCATTTGAATTACTAAAATAAGGACTTTAAATCTCAAGGGATATCATTGTTCTTTGTTTTATCATTATCATCATCTTCATCATAGGTTTTCATCCAAAGCACAGAAACTTCTTGTATTTTATTTTTGTTTTCCCTACATGCCCTGGACATATGTGAAAATTTGAAATTTTTTATTATTCATTATTTAAGTAGAAAACCCACCCTAAATTCTCATTCATAAGACTATTACATATATGTGTATGTGTGACTATGTACACGTGCACACACACATATGCATACGTGCTCTTTTTCTTATCTATGTGAAGAAAAATTCGATTATTTAAGCAGTATTAAATATTAATAAAACTACTGAATTTTATTTCATAAGAGACACACACACTTTTATACGAAGCTCTAAAAATCTTATAATACCACCTGGTTCAAATTAGTACTGAAACTTTGTACAGTATACATTTATTTTTGTTCTTTCTTTAGTCTATTAACAGTTTGGGTTTTGTATTTTTATTTTTTGTATTGTCTATTTTTATTTTGGAAAAATAAGGATGATTTTTATTTAATGGAGAGAAATGCGTAAGGACTTAATTTAGCGAAACACTGTACAGAAGATATTTTCAATATTTTGTTCTACGTTAGTGATACCAAAACTGCGCAGCTTTCGAAGCTTTATGTAATTTTTTTATAATATAAATCGCATCTCTTCATAATCACAATAAAGACCAGTACTTTGCAGCTCATTTACAAAAGCAACCTGCATCATTTTCACTTGTGGTTTTAAACATAAGCCATGAAGACAGTCACGTATCGTGGTTCTCCGGTGTATTGTGTAAGAGATAATCATGTATATACTTCTGTCTTATAACCTCTGTCATTATTATAGCCTTGGCAACCTGGGCTATTTTTTTACTTAAAAGGTAGCTGCTTGTCACCAGTTTCATCGCAAACAAGGCCGGGGTTATTTATGATTTGCACTCTCAAAGCTGAGCTATTGCCTTGCTGTCTGGCGAATCTCTGGAATCATTACAATTATGTGTTCCCTGCGTGTTTCCCTGTATAGATGTTGCTTTGTTGTTGTAGCTGCTGATGCTGTTTTATCCGAAAACATGCCCTTCTCTCTGGGGTTAAACCTGATCTCTTTCTTCATTTCTATCTTTATTTTTGTGATTTTGGACTCTGGATACATTTTTCTATTTTTGCCGTAGGGAACCACAAAACCACAGTATCTTAAAGTTGGGGCTGTCGGTGGTAAGACTGTTCCCACAATTTACGTTTTTACGAGATCTTCATTGAAATCATGAATCAGGTTATTTTTGATTCAGGCCAAGTAGAAAACTTGCCAGGACGACCTTCTCTCATTGTTCCTCTGGACGCGTCATGCACACAATCTTCCTTGAAATCTGCAGCCCAGTCAACTTTCATCCTGAAACTAAGGGTGATTCTTTCTTTCTTTTCTTTTTTTTCTTTTTTTTGGCTGTGTGGTGGCTTCGTTGCTGCACCCGGGCTTTCTGGCTTTCTCTAGTTGCAGCGAGCGGGGGCTACTCTTCGTCGAGGTGTGCGGGCTCTAGAGCACAGGCTCAGTAGTTGTGGCGCACGGGCTTTGTTGCTCCGCGCCATGTGGGCTCTTCCCTGACCAGGGATCGAACCTGTGTACCCTGCACTGGCAGGCAGATTCTTAACCACTGCGTCACCAGGGAAGTCCCAGTGATTCTTTCTAATAACCTACTCTTTTGCATGCTCTGAAAAGAGAAAGAGAGTAAAATATTAATAGTAAGGCTGAGGTTTGTATTTCATCAGAGTGAGCAAACAGAATGAAATATGTCAGTTTGCTGATTCCAAACTCATTCCCTCATTCTAAGTCTTCAGATCCCATGATAATTTCATTACTGGGGTTCATCCAGATCCACCAGATGTGCCACTGATAAACAGTATCAGAAAATCAGAAAACGCACAGTAGCGGAAGCAAAAGCCCTTCAACTTTTTTTTTTTTTTTTTCCTCCGTCAGAATCAAATTTTCAGGCCTCTGGGAGAAACACCTTTCTACAAGACCTTGCATTTTCTTTTCACAGCTCCACAAGCAGCGTGTCACAGAACGGCGGGAGCTTGAAAAGCTGGTTACTAAATCCTGCAGCAGCATGCCAGGCCTTTCAAGACTGTTTGACACATGTGTGTAGCTTAGACGGGCTGTAAAGGAAAGGAAAATGGGGTTCTTTTCGAAGGCGTATCTCCTTGCTTCACTTTCCCCGTCCAGTGGCCCTTCCCCAGGCTCCCCACCGATAATAGGTCAGCTCAGTGCTCTTCGGGGCCAGCCTCATCAAGGGTCATGGAAGAAACTGTCTGTCTGCTTAATGTTGTCGATGAACAATTGCTTCATGCTCTGTTTGTATAAGCAGAGCTCACTCGGCAATGTGTTTTCTTTGAACGGTGTTGTGGAGTGGGTCTCCAAACACACGTTTGTTCCAAGGCGTGCGGTTATAAACATCCACTCGTAGAGACCGGGGTATTGTAAAGCCTAACCTCTTCGCCCATTATTTTTGTATCGGGATATTTTTAATATGCTCGCTGATGATGTACATATGCTTTGAAATTTTGTCCTGCACATTGCCTCATCATTGCTTACCAACAAATGGGCTATGCTAGCTAGGCAGAAAGGGGACAATAGAGATTGCTTTCTTTCTCTTCACACAAAAACCAACCAGAGGAGCCACTCTTTAAGGAACAAACCCACGTGTTATCTTACACGCTCCAAACGAAGGCTGAGACTCATATGATTTCAGAAAATGATTATTGAGCCCAGGTCTCTCATTGGCTTTCAACTCTAGAAGAAAATCCATAACTTGTTTATAAGAGACAGTCTTCATTCAGAATAAGCCTATCGCACAGTGTTGCATAACCCAAAGGGGGCAGAGGTCGGCGAGCACTAAAAAGGAGTACTTAAGAGTGACTGCCATTGATGCTGTGATCAACCACTGTCCGCTGTTTTGTAAAGTTAGAGGCATCGTTGTCTGTTTTGAGTGGAGCTACTTTCAAAAGGCCAGATCTCGAAGGTGAGCTGAACGCTGACGGTGAGAAGCTAAAGCATCCACAGGGGCCCAGCATCATCTATCACCCAATATCTGGTTTTGGTCAGTGGCAGCAATGAGCAGATGACCTGCTGACCAAAGTATTTAGCCAGAGGATGGAAAATTTCTCTGTAGCGTATAATTAACCTAGGTAAAAATGCCGTATCCTCATAACTAAGGCAAAATGTGTTATTTCATAACCAATTCCAGTAGCTGTTAGCTTGCAGATTCATTCTTCTGATAAGTGTTTCTGTTCGCATGTGGCTGCCATCCGTGGATTGGAGGACCTGTACGTGGTGAACACTGCCTAGTTTCAACTAATTTTGGTTCAAAATTTAGCTGTCATCCTTTAATAAAAGGGGAATCAGCTACATTGTATCCTACTGCTAGAGTAAAATACATAACTACCGAAAAGATTCACCAGCATGGCCAACTTCCAAGTGTGTACCCTTGGACTTTCCCACTGTTGTGAATTATTGTAGCAAATTTTTATATTTTTTGGCATTGCTTCTAGATTTCTGAGCAGCCTTACTCCCCTGTATTTGCTGTATATACAAGGGATATAAACTAGTGTCTAATGTCAGTATTTACCAAACCTCACTTAGGCAGACTAGAAAGGTGGACGTCTCAATTTTAAACCATTCTAAAGCCGTAATTAAAATTTAGGATGATGGGGTATTTGGGGCTCATGAGATCAATGAGATGCCTCCTGAGAAAATTGCACTTGATTTTTAAGAAATTCACGGAAGTTGAAAATTGTTTCTAAGTCAGTCTATGAGAATGGAAACAGTCACGGGTCCCGTGATATTCGTAATTCCTTTCTCGTGACTCGTGTTGCGTTTTCCCCCTGCAGCCCAACTCCAGACCGTCGGCGCAGAGCGGCCGGCACTCGGTGTCGGTGGAGGTGCAGATGCAGCGGCAACGGCAGGAAGAACGTGAGAGCTTCCAGCAGGCCCAGCGCCAGTACAGCTCCCTGCCCCGGTACGAACACCCCACGCGCACCCCCCGCGTGTCGCCATCCTCCCTGTCCTTGTCCCTTGGGAAATCCCTCCTCCCCAGTGCACTTTCTCCAATAACGAAGAACCGCACGTAGATGGTGGGAATCATCGCTTACTTAGAGCCCACCTTACCACGTGGCAGGGAGACCCGGAGGGAGGTGTTTTAGGAGATGCCCAAACCTTCACCAGACAGCTCCCTCACTGGACCTGAAGTGGCTTGATCCACGAGGACTGGTCTTAGGGGTCAGACCTGGGTTCTGGTACAGTAAGTCCCCTACGTATGAACGAGTTCCGTTCTGAGAGCACGTTTGTAAGTCCAATTTGTTCATAAGACCAACAAAGTTAGCCTAGGTACCCAACTAACACAATCAGCTACACAGTGCTGCACTGTAATAGGTTTAGAATACTTTTCACACACATAATACCTAAAAGACAAAAAATAAACATCTTTAATCTTACAGTACAGTACCTTGAAAAGTACAGTCGTACAGCAGCTGGCATCCAGGGGCTGGCATCGGGTGAACAGGCAAGAAGAGGTACGGACTGGAGGAGGGAGAGGAGGTGGGAGGCGGTAGAGCTGAAGGATCGTCAGCGATAGGAGACGGAGGGCGAGCTGCCATGTCCCTCACGCCTGTCGTTGACGGCACAGGTTCTGGTTCCTTGCTGGAACCAGATGCAGGTTCACATCTTCGCAACTTGGAGGTTCGTATGTAGGGGACTTACCGTGTTGGTTCTGCGACCTCCCATGGGGCTGGAGACAGATTCCTCAACTGAGAAATGGAAAGAGAACTTTGCTCAGCTCAGGGGTAACTAGGATAAATGATATCTTGTAAATCTAGACTTCTCCAAAAGGATAGGGGCTAAATGCTCCAGGCACTGTATCTAAGGGGGATCAGTGGTCCCAAACCTGCCTCTCTTGCCGTCCTGCCATCCTTGCTTCTGCTCAGTGTTGAACCTCGGAGAGTCCCGGGATGTCCACTTGCCTAGCTGATGGCTGAGCCAGAAGGGTTTCCCTGCCGGGCTCCCCACGTGGAGGCCCCTCTGCCCCAGGGCTTCTCTGCCAAAGGCCTGAGAGCCCTCAGGTAACGGCGCCCTAAGGCATTGAAATAGCCATTTTCCAAGTCTAAGTATTGTAAATAATGAAAGTGTTTAAAACCATTCAGCTTTCCAGACTTCCCCAAAGAAGTCACGCCTATCATCACAATTCTTACAGGCGTTTGTACGGAACACGATTTCAAAACCAGGTGACAAAATCATTTTGGGTGGAAAACGGTCTACTTACCATGTTTATATCAAGTAGACCATTTTGAATTTGGGGGAAAAGAGTGCTGGGATGGGGCAAAGTTGACCGACTGATATGAAAGTGATCCTGATTCTAATAAAGGGGAGTCCTTTTAGTGTTAAATAACCACCATAACAGGCCCGGGGGACTTCACTGCACTGACCCGGGTCAGCCACGCCCACGTGGTGTGAGTGCAGCTCTGTACCAGGAGGGGCACTGCCTAGTGTGGGAACTCGATCACTCAGCTGTCCTCTCTCAATCCGTAAAGCTGTGTCTCCTTTGAGTACGGAAGTATCCTTTCTTTTACATGGGAGCATAACTAACAGTTATTTAGCCCACTCTAGGCAAGAGTCATTGAAGTTTAGGTCTAGACAAGACCTTGGAGAGCACGTCTTACAAGGAAACAACTCAGAGAAATTAAGGTACGCCCCTCAAGGTCCCACACTAGTACGTAATTCCACCAGAATTCAAACCCCACCCTGCCCAGCCCCGACGCTAAACCACTATCTTGTAATGCTCATTGCCACCGAGGGCTTTGGTGCTCACTTTTGGAACGTGAGCAGATATGGACATAAAGGTCTCTGTGCTCTGCTGCCCTTAGCACTTGGGGGGAGGCCACCACCTGAATCACCCCGGAGCATCAAATGGGCAACACTTCAAGGATTACGCAAAAAGCTTCTGCTGTGTAAGTTCCCTTCTTGCAGCCTGTCAGCTTGCCTTCCGTCAGAAAGACGAGCGTGATGATGGGGATGACCTGACACGCCTGATGTGGCCCTGCTGTCCCAGCCACGCAGTGGCCATTGTGCATCACGCCCACGCGGATGGTGGTGTCCGCGCAGGGGCTGTGATCTTATCTTATTGGCAAAATGTTTGGCTTCTTATACTTTAGTTGTGTTTGACACTATTTGTAAGAAATGGAGGAGAGCTCTCATAAAGTGTGTGTAAGAAGAAAGTGAGATGGGAAATGGCCAGGACTAGGGAAGGGAAGGAGGGGGGATAGGGGCGGGAGAGCCTGGTGGGAGGAGAGACTCTGGGGCCCCATCCTCGGGAAGAGGACCAGAGAGAGGCAGGGGCACCGGATTACTCCTGCTCACCTTCCAAAGTCGCTCAGTTCTCCAAACGGATCCTTTCATCCTGGCGCCCCCTCTCCATCTCCACCCCTAACCCTCTCCAGCTCTCCCGTCCTCTGTGCTTCTCTCCCTCCTCTTCCCCTGAAGCACAGGCAAAGGCACCTGGAATTCCATGGACCAGCGGCTTGCCGCTGCTGGGACTATTGCTGTCAGTTAGTGTTTCCCTAAAGAACCAGAACTTTCCCTCTGGTCATTTATAACTCCCTTACTATTAGCCATTTTATTCTGTGCGGATAGGAGAAAAGTAGAAATCTTAAAATTAAAGAGCTGTGTGAGTTTAGGTGAATGGGGCTGGTCGGCCTGTACATCACATTCACTTCTTTTAGAGTACAGTTGGGGAGTTAATTTGCATATAACTTATTGTCAGCCCTCCGTATCCATGGTTCCATCCACGACTCCTCTGTGTCCATGGGTTCAACCAACCACAGACCCTGTCGTCCTGAGGTACTTACTCTTGGAAAATATCCATGTACAAGTGGATCCGTGCAGTCGAAACCCATGCGGTTCAAGGGTTAACTGTAATTCCCCGACGTGCATCTCTGAGTGAGGGAATTAGGAATGCAGGGCCTTGCACACAGCTTGGTTCCTTGCAGGGAACCTCACTCAGCCAGAGGCTGGAGATCGGAGGGGGGCTGTGACCCGCACGAGCTGGAGGCGAATCCCCGTTTCTGACATGTGATATTCTTCAAAGACACTTGACCTCAGCTCTTCGGATGTGGACAATTAGTGGACTTTGGTCCGAGCAAGTTGCTGCGGCATTTGATACCAAAACGATTTCACGCACACACAAAGGGTTCAGTTGCAAAGTGGAGCATAAAAGAAAACAAATGGTCGAGACTCTGTATCAGGCGCACTAGGTGAGGTGGTTTGAATTAGAGGGATGTATACGCACCAGAGGGGTTTGTAAATTCTCACTGTGATTAAGGAAGCCTATAGGCAGAATTCAGGTTGCACCGTGAAATGTCAGTAAGAAACACTGGCCAGGTGGTAACACGAGATCGGGGGAAGGGGACACGAGTGGCCACACGCTTAATTCTCAATCAGAGGAGGATTTCTTTTTTATTTTTGTATTCCTAAGTTAGTTTTCTTTTTTCTGTTTTACTTTCTCTTTTTAAATCCTTTTAAAAATGCCTAGCTTAGTTCCTTCGTATCCAAAAGGCAGCTCTAAATCTAGTAGAAAAGTATGTTGGGTCATAGTCACTGATAGAAAAACATACTCAAGATGCTTTGTTGAATGCTTTTCTTTACCTTTCCTCTGCATCTTTCCTCCTGCCATTGGTGGCTTCTTGCTCATCCACCTTGCTTCCCGGCTGTGTCTCCACGCCCTGACTCAGTCTCCCCCACAGGCCCGTTTATTACGTGTCTCGACTGCCTCTCACCTTGTCAGCTGTGGTTTGTCTTTCTTCCTCCTCAGCGCAGTGACTGACGGCTTTCCTCAGGCGCTGGGGCTTTGCTGGGTGTCCTGTACATGACAGTGGTCTTCAGCCATCATCACTAAGAGGGAGTTATTGCCACACCAGGGTCCGTGCTTTGGGTCGACTCACGAGTCTCCAGTGAGCGCATTCCAGGACCCAACAAACCTGCGTGTTGACTGTAAAGACATTCATTGGAAGGAATGATGCTTTGTTGCTCCTGTGGTTATTCGTGGCCTTTGAGCAAAGCTGGGACAGTGGGAAGCTTGCTTCTGATTCTAACTCTGGGACGTGTTTGTGAGTTGCTTCCCCGAGTGAGGGTTCTCCAGATAGTCTTTGGTGCCTTTCTCTGCTCCCTGATCTCTACCAACCCTTCAGACAAAAGACAGAAAGCTGAACTTTTTGTTTATTTTTTTCCCTTGGTCAGAAAGATGCCCTCCCAAACCCAGAGCCTAATTATTGGAGACAAAGTCACTTGAAAGTCACCCAATAGTGAACCATGTACTATATGCCACACTTTTGTGAGCATTTTACGTCTGTGATTTCATTTATTTCTCCCCAGAACCCTATGAGATTAGAGATTATGCCTGTTTCACAGATGATGCACCTTGGGCCCAGGGAGGATAACCCTCCCAGGCTCACACAGCCACACGGGCAGACCCAGGGCTGGATCTGTGTCCGCGGGACGCCCAGCCTCTCTCACACTGTGCTCCGCGCCTGCGTGCCTCATCTTCCAGGGGAGGAGACTCTCTGTCTGCTGCTTTCTTGTGTTTCTCTACAACCTGCTCATTTCTTGTCCTCTTCTTTAATCAAGAGCTTGTTGCTACGCTAGCTTCCTTTCTGAGGAAGCATGTGTGTGTGTGTGTGTGTGTATGTGTGTGTACGTGTGTCCATGCATCCATGTGTACATATCTGTGTGTATGTACTTTCCTCAAGTGTCTTACTTCGAACCTCAGGGAGGTTTTCTTCCTTCTCTCTAAACTGCTTAATTTGAAGAAAATTTTAGCTTCAAGAAATTCTTTCTCCCACATCGTCATAATTTCCATCCTGAACAAACCGTTAGTGAATTCTCAGTGTGTTTGAATACAAAAAGACTCTGTTTTCCTGGACTGATTCAAAATGCAACTTCCGGTACGTGCTTACGTGGAGCAAAGCCTCCGGCATCATGGAGTTGGAGACGGGGATGGACAGGGCTAGTGGATCCCCGTGGACCAAGGGTGAAGAAGCCTATTTCCGGTTATCCTTAAACTGATAACTAACCTGTGAGGGAATCCCACGTTGTTGCTATAACATCAGTAACAAGTTTGTTGTTAATTAAAGTTTCATGATTGATGTCAAATCCCTTGGTTTCATGCTGGCACTCTCCGTCACTCATTGCTCTGAGCAGATTAATTTATGACTCTTTAAGTGAAGGTAATCAGTGCTTTAGGCAAATAAACTAGTCCATCAAATATAAGGATTCTTGCCTGGGCGGACGGTACACATGGCCCGATTCCCGTTAAAAGGATGGATATACTGTAGACTGTTCAGTTAATCAGAGTCATATCCAGGGAGGATTCTGGACAGTGGTTCATCTTCCTTATTGAAAATACCCTTGACTACATTTTAGGTCATATGGAAAATGGGCAGATTTTATCCCAAGCCACATTGACAGCACTTCTGAATGTTCAGGAATGCAAATGGCTTCATTCCTGTGGGAGACCCAGTGCTGCACAGACCTTATTTTTCCTCTCCCAGTCTTTCTGAACACTCTGTCATGTTGTGTGTGTTGATGAGAATGATTTTCTTATTGATAAATGGAGCAATATATTTTTTTGTTTTACGGCTCAATTCTCGCTCCTTCTCTTCCATTTTTAAGGCAAAAAAATTAGGGCATGTCTTCCTTCCTGGCACAAAATTGTTTTACTTTATCATAGACAATCGTATTGTAAATTCATAAAAGCGTCTAGAGACTTGATAGTAAATTAAAGATGTTTCAAAACGATCATGTTTCCTGAAAATGATGTGCAACTTTATTGCAGAAGGGATAAGAAGCTGAAATTTCTATAGGACTCTGATTCATTTCCCCATCCTGGGGTGACAGAAATGAGTTGAGGAAGTTACCCTGGGCTTGGGGAAGGATACCGTGGGCAGGAAAATAGTGCTTCCTCCGCACACGTCCAGGCTCTGCAATCTTGACGAGCTTGTATTCCGAAGGGTGTCAGTTGCTGGCATATACAACTCAAAAGCTGGGGCTTTAAGGGACCGCCTGTTGCATTTTTAATCCTAAAGCAGTCTAGACTTAAAGCTTTCGTAACTGAACTCAAATCAGAATCCGTCACACGTACTTCATATTAGCTGGCGTCTCTGGCATGATGGTGGTAACTGTGTAAAATATTTGTTTGGCTTGTCTAGAATTGAATTGTAATGTTGTAAAGCGAGACATTATTGCTGGCGTAGAAGCTGCCAAGTCGCTAACGCCCCTAACAGCGTTCTGCCAATGAGTCTAAGCTGCGGGAGACGCTGTCACCCTGAGCAGAACAGAGAGCACCGCCCAGACACGGGAGGAGGACCCTGTATCTGAGTAGCCACGGAATCTGTTAGCTGTCTCTCCTGTGTAGCCATTGTTGGTGCAGACTTGTCTCAGACTTGGACTTGCCAGGGACAGTCATGTTTTCATGCTCCTGCCCCTGTCACAGTGTCTGGCACGTGACTGGAACCAAATACAGTGAAGTCCCCTACATTCGAACAAGTTCCGTTCCGAGAGCATGTTCGTAAGTCCGACAAAGTTACCCTAGGTACCCAGCTCACACAGTCAGCTAGATAGTACTGTACTGTAATCGTTTTATAATACTTTCCACACAAATAATACATAAAAAAAAAAACAAACCAACCCCCAAAATAAAGAAAACACGTTTAATCTTACAGTACAGTACTTGAAAAGTACAGTAGTACCAGCTACATCACTGCTGCTTTTCCGCTTGCTTCCGGACATCCTGGGCCTGAAATGAAGGTACTGTACTACTGTACTCTACCCAGTACTGTACAGTAAAGTACACAAAAGCGCAAACATTTGTGGAGGATGCACGCACATGACAATGTACGCCAGACACGTGAAGTAACTTTCCGTGATTGGACATGCGAACGCACGTTCGCATGATTGAAAGTACACAACTTGAAGGTTCGTATGTATGGGACTTCTTGTAATGTTTGTTGGGATATAGCAATGCTATTTTGGCTCAGCCCTGCCCCCTCACTCCTTCCTTCCATCTCTCTCCCTCCTCTTTTCCCAACCCTCACACTCACCTTTGGGCTTTGCTTTCTAGGCAAAGCAGGAAAAACGCCAGCTCCGTCTCCCAGGATTCTTGGGAGCAAAACTATTCCCCTGGGGAAGGCTTCCAGAGTGCCAAGGAGAACCCCAGGTATTCCAGCTACCAAGGCTCCCGGAACGGCTACCTGGGCGGGCACGGCTTCAACGCCAGGGTCATGCTGGAGACCCAGGAGCTCCTCCGCCAGGAGCAGAGGCGGAAAGAGCAGCAGATGAAGAAGCAGCCCCCTCCCCCCGAGGGGCTCAACAACTATGACTCATATAAAAAAGTCCAGGACCCCAGTCACATCCCCCCCAAGGGGCCCTTCCGGCAGGACGTCCCCCCCTCCCCTTCTCAGGTCGCCAGGCTGAACAGACTCCAGACTCCTGAGAAAGGGAGACCCTTCTATTCCTGAGAAGGAGAAGAACAGACTCTTCGTGTCATGCAATAAAGGACATTTTCCTATGAAGACTTGTATTTTGGGAGTTTTTTTGAAACCTCGGTGGTAGTATGGAATATTTCTGTTGCTGGTATTAGTGCCTTTAAGCAGTGTGGGCTATTCGATGGAAGGCCTTAATGTCTTTGCCACTGTGTCCCAAGTGTCTGTTTCATGGAAGGACTTCCCGCCATCTGACAATCACCTGTTCGAGGCATCGTACGCTCTGCATCTCTCAGGTACTGGGAATCTGGCCCAGCCCGGGAGACGTCGTGGCTTCGTGTTACCGCCCCCTACAGCTTGTGGCAACAGATTACCCTGAAGTCAAGGGTGACGCTGGACCCTCTTTTTTCCCTTTAAGTTTCTTAGGTGAGGTGACATCTCCATCTCTGGTGGATGAAAGTGGGTGACACACACCAGAAATTGGGACTCCGTGGTACTTCCCGGCACAGTCATTTTTAATCCTTTGTAACCAGTATGGTCTCCCTTTTCTCTCTCAGCCCCTTGCGACAAGAAAGTTCCTTCATCTAAAAGGAGCTAAGCCATATTCCAACACCGTCTGTTTATCGGGGGGGGTCCTTTTGTAACTGCCTTATAACTCAGTGTTACCAATAAAGTGATTATTCTGTCTGTGTGTATAAATACCCTTGCTCTCAGTCCTGCCCCTCACATGTGTGTTGAGTCATGGCTCTGCGTGGGGAACAGGGGAGACAGGCGTCAGCCCTGGTGGGGCAGGGGGCCGCCCACCCGCCGGCCCAGTGTGTGTCATGACACGGTGGGTGGTAGCTAAGGAAAGAAAGAATTCTCCCAGGATGAGCGTCTGGCCCAGTACATCCCAGCCATTCTTTGTAAATTAGTTTCTGTTTGATGAGTTGGCAGGAAGGGCCTAGCATGGAGCAGAGATCAGTCGGACACTCACTTCGGGATTCCAGAACCTCACCTGCTTTCTCCGGTTTTTAAAGTCGGTCGCAATGGACGGTTGTCTGTTCATCCACCTGCTGTCTCTCTGCCTGGGGATGTCATCCAGGTTTCAAGATAATTCTGCCATGAAATAGAAAAGGTAAATAAGAAGAAAGGCTGTTCCACATGCCACAGAACATTCTGGTGTCCCCAAACAGGGAGAACAGAAGATTGCCCTGGTGTCAATACGTTCATGTACGTGCGGGTCACGAGGACCTGGGTTACTCCCGTGTTCCCGTCTTCTCATTTGTTGGTCTGAACCGTGGCTGTTGTAAACCGTGGCTGGATTGCTCAAGTGCCTGCAAATCCCGATGTGAGAAAAGCTTGAGATGAAATTTCAGCATACTGTGTGTTAACAAAAAAGAAAAAAAAAGACATGTACCGATACGCCTATTTTCTATTTTTTATTTTTACCGGCACGTTGTATTTTTGTGTCCACTTCTTTTTAGAAAATATGTGAGGGGTTCATCCCCGTACCTACGTCTCTTTCGCATTTCTGTGTAATGGTTCTGTTTGTTCACGGAACATAGCGATGTTGAAATGTGACCAGTGTAAGCATGGTGACCTCCGACGACAGTTGCTCTTCCTCACAGCCTCCCCTGTGCTGTGAGAAACAGCTTTCCCTGTACATATGAGACTTCTAATAAAAGGCATATTTCTTCCTGTTCTCTGTGTGTCTGTAGTATTCCTGTGAAAACTCTCCTACCTGGGTTTTTTTAGTCTACCAACAGATGTAATTTTTTTTTCCATATTTAGAGAAAGTTGAAAGTTTCCTCATCTCTGTCTGTGCAGACATGGAAGTGGGTGATTGATTGTTTATTTGAACACCTGAGGAGAGAGGGGACAGGAAAGAGAGAAGGACCTAATTAATGAGTCCACTGGAAGGCCCAGGCTGCCTGGAGTAGCCGGGAAATTCGGAATGGGAGGAACCGATACACTAGAATAAATAAAATAATAATTATACAGAGAGCGATGTAATATTTCCGTTGTTGCCCTTTGCACTATGGACCATTTCAGCAAGGCGAATGTTCTGCTTGAGTCCTGACCGTGTGTACCTCGATCCCAGAGAGAAGTCCAAATTCAAGCTGACTTCCAAACTAGCCTGGTTCTTACTTCCCAGATTACACAATGAGGCTTTGCTCCTTCTTCCAGAGGGACACTCATTCATATTTGTATGGTGCTTTGAAGGCACAAAGGGCACTAGATCCCTGGGTGGGTCTTGTGCACCATTATGGTCGTGGTCCCCACCCAAAGGGCAGGCTTTGCAAAGACCTGTCCAAAATGCCCTCCCAGGGAGGGCCGAGCATCAGCTGGTTGCCATAGCAACCCTTATCCTGCCACTAAATCCAAACTCTGTCACCTCAAGATTAGCAACGAGAGGTGTATAGCAAGCCAGGGAGATAACACGTCTTTGGTTCTTATATGCCTACAAGGTGTGGGAAAGGAGAAAAGCGAAGATGGACAGATTTGTTAATTTTCTCACTGACCAGGAGGCCCGCTGCAAATGCCAAAACTCACAGGTTATTTATCTCAACTGACAGTGAGAAGAGAGACAGTACTGGATGTTGTGGGAGCCTCGATCACAGAGGATTTGTTGATTAAAACTGACAGTTTGAGCCACACAGAGAAGAGGTGGAGAAATAGATGTGGGTCAGCACAGAAGTGAGAATATGCCCGATGAAGCAATCTTGTCTAAATGAACTGGCCTCTGCTCCAGCACATCTCACAAGGACCAGAGGGAGCGTGTGTCCGCAGGGAGAAGTCTCAAGTCAGGAAAGGGTGCAGGTGGCAACCCCAAGGCCCTCACACAGCTAAGGATGGAGGTGCAGTCACTCAACTGTCCCTCAGAAAACGTGGTCCCCCTGTTATCGCCTCTCTTAGGCCATTAGGACTACAGATAGTCTTATAAATATGTATATGTAACTATACATTATAAAACAACATTATATAATGTAGCAATAGTCTGTGTAACTCAAGCACCACACCCACCTCCTTTCCCTGGAGTCAGTTAGACCAAAGGCAGCTCAGAGGTGAGCGGATCCCAGGTATCTCACTAAAAGGAAGGAGAGATGGACCCGGGCTCCTCAGGTTTTCTGCTAAGGAAGTCAAATCTATCAACTCCGAGACGGTAAACCAAATGAATTTTGTTTCATCGAGCGGGGGCCATTGGTTTTGTTGCAAACCCTTTTTGAAAAAGGGCAGAAAATAAGCAAAGATTGCTGACCACCACTTAGGCGGCAGTGGGCTTTGTCATGATCTGCCACCATGAGTCTGAACACGAGGCCAGAGGGAAGAAGAGACCAGGGGTCCGGAGGCTTCTCTGTCCACATCACTCACCCCAAAAGGGCACTCATCTCCTGGGCTGCTCCCCTTCTCCGATTGTTTTCATTAGGGAGTAGACGTTGTTCGTCTATACACATGACAGGCACATGCAGCAGATGTGAAATGCGTACGTAATTCTATATTTAGCTGGTTATTTTCATGTGTCCCTTATTTCATTCTTAAAACCCAAGTCTTACCTCCAGTTGATACCAACCTGAGCTTAAGCAGATAGTAATTTGTTTCTGGCTCTGTTTGCTGGCCCTGGCAGAGGAAGTGACTGAGGTTCCATCACGCTTGTCCCATCGTGGATGTCCTTGTACGACATGGTGTGCTGTACATCTAAATGTCTATTTAACAATCAGTTCTTTTCTTCTTTTTTTTTTAACAATGATTACTCTGACAATGACATGTCAGGCAAGGAGGTAATCTTTTCTTACTTCAGAGACAGGATATCATCTTAATAAGGCAGCTAATAAGAATGTTCACAGGTCAGAAAGTGAGAATGATGGAGAGACTTTAATGGAAAAACCATCTTCAGCTCTGAGTAATGATTAGATCACAAAGCTGGTTGAATTAAATTGACTTTTTTTTTTAATGCAAGGAGGATGAAGGTTGTAATTCTGAGCATAAGCTTTTTTTTTTTTTTTGAACAAGAAACATATTTTACTTCAGATTTCATAGAGAAAAGGTGGGATTATCATCGCCTTCCGCACAGAAGGAGCTTATTTTCCCGTTAGACGGGTTGTTCCCTCCAAAATTCATCATCTTCCCGGTCAGCATGCATCTTCCTCTGCCTCCTTTTCCTTTTCCCTCAGCTTTCATATTCAGCAACGGAAAAATCGATGGGTGCCCTTTGTCCATAAATTTAGTTTTTTTAGATTAAACCCTATAGTGGAGAATTTGATTTTTATGAAGGATTCTATTATGAGTCAGATAAGATCAAATGTCTTTGCTAAAGAGAGTAATTGCGTTTCCTCGTGAGTTTTTTTTTTTTTCCTTTCTGAGTTTAAATTTCAACGATCAGTTTTTATCTCCTCATTTTTTATTTTTTAAAGCGAGTTATCGGTGCGCTGGCCTGTCACTCCCTAGATGTGTCTATTTCATTCCGGACCAGGGAGAAAAGTGCAAGAAACAAGGACCAAGGCGTCCCACTGTGAAGCTGAACACTTACTCCTCTTTCATCCTTAACATTTATTTCCTCACAGGATCAATTAAATGTGTGAAAAAAAGCGCTCTTTTGAATTGCTCAACTAACTGCTGAGTCACCTTGCACTGTCGTTGGCTTAGAAAAACCGTTTGGAGTTTGTTCCCATCTCTGCATCTGCAAAGTCTCGTGATGATCTGAGTCTCCTCCTGGGGTGTCATCAGCTCTTGGATCAGCGGCTAGAAGGTGGTGTCAGGGCAGGAGCCCTTCTCCCTTCTCTGAAGGCAAGTTGCTGCTTGCTAGGAGGCTCCTTCTGAAACTGAAGTTTGGCTTCCATGAGGGACTTTATGATGCAAATATTTTAAGTACAACTTTGAAGATTTTGCCATTAAAAACAGTCTTATGTGGCTCAGGGCCCAGCCGACTGCAAACTACAAGGGGGAAATGCCATAAATTGGTGGCAAGGGACAGGAAGGAAACAGTTCAAATTTCTAAACCAATCGTGACCTTGGTGAATGATTTGGTTTCAGGGTTCAGCTCATATCTGACTTGCTTTTTTTTTTTTTTTTTTTTTGCGGTACACGGGCCTCTCACTGTTGTGACCTCTCCCGTTGCAGAGCACAGGCTCCGGACGCGCAGGCTCAGCGGCCATGGCTCACGGGCCCAGCCGCTCCGCGGCATGTGGGATCCTTCCGGACCGGGGCACGAACCCGTGTCCCCTGGATCGGCAGGCGGACTCTCAACCACTGCGCCACCAGAGAAGCCCTCTGACTTGCTTTTATTCAGCTCTCGTTGTCAGTGGCAACAAACTTATCACGGTTGTTTATGTTGGGATGAAATGGGAGCAAACATTAGTCTGACAGCCCAGACAGAGGTGGAACGAGGACTTGCCCTGAAAGCCGGGTATTTTGGAATCATGCAAAGCTTTGAACTTGGCTTGTGGGGCCTCCAAGTGAATTTGTCCTGCGCATGCCCTTGACTTGCAACTCCATTTCCAAGGCTTCTTTAATGTCATCTGCATGACTTGCCTCCCATCTGAGCCTAAGGAGCTCGCCCTCTGGTCCAGGCAACCAAAGCGTTAACACAGAATCTGAACCAGCCATCAGAGGGCACAGCAGCCCCTGGCTCCCACCTTACCGGGTTGACTTATGCGTGTAGTGCTTTACAATTGGTACAGCATTCTCTTCTTTCGCATCCCCAAACCCTGTGAAGCACGTTAGGGAAATGAGAGTCCAATTTTACGCATGAGGAAATGGGGAATCCGAGAGCTTGTGACTTGCGGGTTGGTGAACAGCCCAATCACAATGTGGAACCCATTGTCCTGAACCTGTGGGGTTATAAGGGTTTTAGCAAAAGGATGTTTTTCTGTTTTTAACAATTTAAAATTCCTTACTTGATGGTAATTCATTGATTGAGAAAAGAAACACAATGTAATGCATAAAGAGGAAATTAACAATGCCCTGAAAATAAATTTTATTAATCATAATACTATCTGCGTGCACTTACAAATACATGTGTACATATATTATATACATTATGTGAGACAAATACACTGGTTCTATAATGGTTTACTTTAGTCCAAAAATGCCTTTTGAAATAGACAACCAGCCAGGCCTCCGTGTGGATCTGCAGACCCCACTGGGTCCCTCGTTGCTAACTACTGTTCCATTCTTTGGATCCTTTGCTTCTCTATTTAAACCTCTTAGACCAGAAAGTATGTATTTCTAAGCCAGGTTCTAATGTTGAGAAAAGAAAGAGTCCTATGAGATTAAAGGCAGACAAATTTAAAAAAATAAAATAAGGGTCTGCACCGTGGGGAAAGCAGGATGCTTTAGAACACAGAGTGGCCACAACAGAAAGCCAGTCCTAGCAGGCGAGTTTCTGAAGCAGATGCAAGAGAGACTCCCAAATGCTAATACAAAATAGAAAAGATCGCTGCAAGATTGTGCAAAAACACAATGACAATTTGCATTAAATCATCAGCTGTTTTCAGCACAGATGGGAAAAGCCTGTTACAAAATGTTGTAAGACATTTGCGGCGGGTTTCAAGCTGGACAGGCATTAAAAACATTCTTAAGCTTTTCACGTTGGAATAAAAATGTAAATCATTTTTAGTGAGGAGTTCTTCTTTACCTATCCTTTTTCTTTGTATTTTATTTTATTTTTGGTAAAGAGATGACATACCAATGGCCAAGGGGAAACGATCCATTTACAGAGTTGGAGAGATAAAATTTATCTCCAAAGAGGCAGAATATTAATTATGCATAGAAAGAAACTTTTACTCTGAGACATTCCCGACGAAACCAGTGGCTTATTTCACTCCAGATCCTAATCAAACACAGTCACAGCATCTGGAGAGAAACACAGGAGGTTACTGGGTGTGTTTCAGGGCAGGGAGCAGGGTTGGGCGGCTCCGAAGGATGGGACACCTCTTCCAGGAGGCTCTCTGGGGTTTGCCCGCTGCTTCACCGTACAGCCTCTGCTCCTTTAAATGGGCTGTGGAGTTGTGAAGCAGGAGCCAGCAGCTGATGCTCCAGGGCCCACTCCTCTGATCCGTGTCCCTGGAGAAGAGACGCAGACAGCCACAGACTTCGCATCTGGAAGAACTGGCTGGCCCAAGGAAACGAGTTTCCAATAACTAATCCCCCTGAACGAGGCACTTCCCTTGGCTCCAGCTCTCCTTCCCGTAAGCCAGGAAATGTTCTCTCCATTCGTTAGGGGATGGCTCATCAGGGACTTCTAATCTCTGATTGGCTACTTCATACACTGTGGTAGTATCTTCCGCTGCCCATCTGAAGTCCTTTTAGGGTTCCCTCTGGATTAATTGAAAGCCATGGATATCCTGTTTGTGTGATCTATTCAAGGTAATTGTAAGGCCATGAAGAGGCCAATACTGATTTTTAAAGAAGATACCACTTTACAAGGCATGAAATGGACAATGTGTAATGTGGAGTCAGTCTAGGGAAAATCATTCATTCATTCATGCACTCGTTTGTAGTTCCCACTGTGTGCAGAGTTCCGGGTTAGATGCTGGGAACACTCCAGCGAGTAACACAGTCTCATTCTAATGGGGACTTGCTGATAGCAGTCAGAGGGTGAAACTAGCGTGAGGAGAATGAAGGGGGGTTAGGGAATAGAGAATGAAAGGAAGCCAGGGATCTTCTGTTTCAGGAGATCACAGCTGAGCAGAGGTCTGAAGGGGTGAGGGAGCCCTGGGGCTGTCTGAAGGAACAGCCTGCCTGGGAGAAACACCCATAAGTGCAAACTTGAGGCCACCGTGGGCCTGGTGTGTCACGGAGCAGTCAGGAGGCCAGGCTTATGATTTGTCAGGTGAATGGGCTGGGAAAGAGGAGGGTCGTGATCGGAGCTGGATGAGGAGGAAGTAAGGGCTGGAGTCAGGCGAGGACAAGAAGTGATATCAGGCCCGCGGGGCCAAAGGATGGCTGGAGTTGGGGACTAGAGCTGATGAGTGGGGTGACCCAAGGAGCGATTGTGGAGGGGTATGGAGGGTGTGTCCGTGGGAGAAGGTGGCCGGTGTGAGACAGTCAGGGACCGAGAGACCAGTACGGCAGAAGGATCTTCTTCGTGGGTGTGGAAATCAATTCCAGCAACAAAGATGGTTGCAAGACAGTAGTGCAGGTGCTAACGTCGTCACAAGATGGAGGTCTGGTAGAAACCTGCCACCAAGAGTGGAATAGCACATATTGTAGCCAATTCACAGCTGCAAAGAACTGGGGGAGGGTTGGGGAGAAGGGAGGACGGATGCCCTGGAGCCTCAGCAGGAGTGAGAGGGACACCTCGCCCACGGCCAAGCCCGAAATACGCACAGTGTCAGGGGAAAACAGCCACCCCTGGGAGGGCCGTGGGGTCGACAGGAGGAAGAAGTGGCGGGGTTGGAGAAAGCCCTCCAGGGATGTCAGACGACGTTAGGAGCACAACCCAGGCATCTTGGGTGTCTTCTGATGAAGTGAAAGGGGGTGCAGAGCGAGATAAAGTTCTGTGGTCTCTGAGTGGGAGGTAGAAATTCAGTTCTAACCATTGCCTACTTCTCAGATGCCAGAAAGCAGGAGTCTTGCAAAGTGTTACGGCCCCCTTTGCCTAGGAGTGGGCTGCTATGACTTTTTGCATCACAGCAGCTGAAATGCCCAAACCCACGTGATGACAATAGATGCATCCATCCATCCATCCTTCCATCCATCCAAGGGCTGATATATACCAGACAGTGTGCCGTCACTGTGCATTCAGTGATCAGCTAAAGAGACATGGATATTCTCATTAAAATTACAGTCCAAAGGCAGAAGCAAACACTAATTAAATAAACACACTAATAGATGTAGTACGTTAAGCTATGACAAGGGCTCTCAAAACCAAGTTGCTATGAGAGAAAAACAGGAGGAGGGGACATAATTATGATGGGGACAGTGAAAGGTCTAGTGAGTTGAGACCTGAAGGATCCTGAAAACCTAACAATTTGGCAAAATATCGAGAACCTGGAAACTTCATAACCTATGGTGTTGAGGTTTCATTTTCTAAAATGGAACTAATGAAACAACCCAAAAGGTGGACAGATTTATACCCAAACCAGTTTAAAAAAATTGTTTATTACAAAAATTGGACCTAAACATGCAAAAATAAGAGAATGGTTAAGTAAATTATGGCATATGATGTACTCGTATGTTATCAGTTATTAAAGTGAAAATAGCATGTATATATAGGAGGTTAATTTTTTCTCAGTAAATCACTCCATGCGGATCACGAAAGCTCTAACACGTGAAGATCTCTGAAACACTTTACTACGTCACTTAGTATTAAGAGTAATAAACTTGGAAATACTGTTGATGTGGAATGATAAAAGTGTGCCACCTTTTAATCAGTTCCTTTTCTTTTTATAAGGGCCTTATTTGTACCATAATATGTAACAAGAAGCCCCAGAGAAAGAAGAGGGCTTCAACCAAGTGACCTTTGACAAAACTTTGAGTTTTGTTATTTATGGACTGAGAACAGTAGAGAGTCGTATGGCCTCTGTACCTCAAACAGCTGCCCTCACGGGTCCTCAGGTTATTGCCAGTGATCCCCAAGTTACTGCCAGTTTAAAGCCCTTGAATGTTTCAAGTGGTTCCTGCCTCAATTTCTTAACAAGTAACCATCCCATGTTCTCTGGGTAAGCGTCATTGATCAAAATTATTTTGACCCCTCTTCAAATCTGCTTGCTGCGTGGGAATTCGTTGGTATTGACCAGTGACTTAAGCTAAAGAAATTAATAGAGAAACTACCTTCCACTGAGCGTGTGTGAGAGGTTTGGGAGAGTTTTATATTTTTCCTTAATAAAAAAAAAAGCTGCGTGCAATAAAAAGGAGCCTGAGAAGTTTTCTAAACCCTCAGGTTGGTCCAGCAACAAAAGCCTTACAGCCTGTTTTCTTAATCATTTATTCAGTACCTGGAACAAGCTGACATCTCTTACAATGATGAACTCTTGGCCTGATCTTTTCTGATTGGCCTTTATCAAAAGATTTTAAAGTTTAATCAAGAAAAGAATTGTTTACGGCTTCCCTGGTAGCGCAGTGGTTGAGAGTCCGCCTGCCGATGCAGGGGACACGGGTTCGTGCCCCGGTCCGGGAAGATCCCACATGCCGCGGAGTGGCTGGGCCCGTGAGCCATGGCCGCTGAGCCTGCGCGTCCGGAGCCTGTTGCTCCGCAACGGGAGAGGCCACAACAGTGAGAGGCCCGCGTACAGCAAAAAAAAAAAAAAAAGTAAAGAATTGTTTAAAAGCTTAGCTTTTACAAATACCGGAAGTTAAGAGCTCTCACTTAGCTATGGATTGATCTTCAGGATGGACAGTCGGATTCTAGAGGGGGAAGAGCATCGGACGTTCTCTACAGGGTGGGGACCTCCCTAGGATCTCTCTCCTCCCATTCATGGCTCAAATCACAACTTTTCCAGAATGCGTCCACGAGATGACTACTTTTCACTAGAGCTCATGTTGAGGGCGAGCCAGAGACACAGAGAAATCACGTAACATACTGGGAAGTTTAGGTACAAGTTTTCCAGCCCATCCTTGGGAGGATGAGGGAGGTGGGATGAGTAGCAAGTGCCTGGCGCTTAGGCAGTCTTTTGAATCCCGAAATGACAAGCTGCTAAGGCGTCTAGAGCCATCTGATTACTATTTAATAACGGTGGCCATTAGGAGACTGTCAAAGATTCATGCTCTGCTCGGGAGTGCCAACTTTCCTCTTGAAACTTGGAGAGACTGGCGAAAATGTTGGCTTTGGCAGATGGGCTCTTGGCATGCGTGGGAGTATTGATCACCCTTGCAGGGTAGGAAATGCTACTCTCTCTCTGATTAAAAGTTTCTTACGAAGGAGAACACCAGCTTAAGGTGGTCAGCATCGTTAATAGCCTACATTTAAGAGATCTCTACATTAAGGAGTGTCTGTTGCCAGAGTGTCCATCTGACTTTAATGGATCTGACATTAAAGAAATCTGACATTTCTTTTCCCTTTCAGATGCTGTGTCCTTCTTTAGTCTGACTCAATCATCGTGCCTCTTCGCTTTGCCCATTTTCTCTATAAACCTTTCTTTGCTAACATCTATGGCTTTTCATGTGAAAATGGGACCATCAGTTGGAAAAAACCCACGAATACTAAGACTTTTAGGGATACGCATGTTAAATCCCGTTTTGGTGAATCTGAAGGTGAGATACTGCAACACCTTGCAAAGTGATTCATCCACACTGCAGGACTCGAGTCTATTCAAATCCAGATGAGACTTTGGCCCATTGTTTTAAAAACAGCTGGATCCCCTCAAGACCCTAGAGGTGCACCCTGAATCCTTGGTCTTGGGTGAGCCCTGAGGCCCGATTCTGTTGCTTAAATCTCCACATTGATCTTTTCACCCAGTTAACCTCAAGGATTTGTTGAATCCCAGCATTGTGTTTCAGGCTTATTTCCGGCTTTGGTTTATATCTCCTCTATGCAAGCCTTCTTTGGTGACCCAGCCTCCACTGTCTTTTGGTTTGACCAAGCAGCTCAGCTCCATCTCTCCAAACGTGTTCCAGGCTTGGATCGCACTTTGCTGTCCCCAAATGACACCCAGGACACTACATCCAACACCTCTGATAGGTTAACTTCATGAAATTAATTGACCATGAAATTAACCTGGCTTCTTTCTCATAGTAGACAATAAATGTTTGTTGAGTGAATGCTTCGCCTGAAACTTTATTTAAAGGACTTGAAGTTTTTGCTGTAGTGTCTTTCTGATTTCCCTTTTTGCACTTAAAGCAAGCGTGTAGTGTTTCTGTAAACAATGAGTGAGAGACAGAGAGAGACAGACCAAGGTATAAAAAAACAGACGTAGGTACATTTGAAGTAGGAAAATTTTTAAAAGGCAAATACTCCTAGACTCTTGTGTGACTTTGAGAGTTATTCCTAATGAAATTTGACATGTTTTAATAAAATTCAGTGGATGGAGTATTGACCCCCACCTTCATCCCTGAAATGTTGGTGTTCCTCTGGGATATGTCCTGGGTCCTCTTCTCTTCTCTCTTTTGTCCCCTTCCTGTTCATCCCTTCTCCTGCCACCTGTACGTTGAAGACACCCGGCCCCCATGTCCCCGGGACCCTCACTTCTCCCGTGGTCTTCGCTCTGCTTTGCTCTTGTCTACGGCGCTGAGGAGCCACTGCCTCTGCTGCTGGCGCCCTCTCTGGGTCTACCAGTGCCTGTGCCCAAGGCCATGGTCTCTGGGGGCCCTCAACCTCCCACTGGGGCTCACCGTCCCTCCCCATTGCCCCCTATTCTTGTTTGTGACACAAATCAGTGCAGTGTCAAGGGGCATGGGCTCAAGTCAGCTGACCTGGGTTTGGATCCCAGCTTTGCCACTTACTCACTGGACAATCTTGGCTTTTAACCTCTGCAAGTCTCAGTGTTCCCATCAGTGAAATGGGGACAGTACCCCATTTCAGTACCTACCAGATAGGATTGTTAAGACGATTTATCAATAACACAACTGCTTAGTCCCATGCTTAGAACCTAAGTGCCCCCCAAATGGTAGTAGTTTTTCTTCTTCACAGATTCCTGTGTGAGAGTATCTCCTTCAGTTTTTCCTGGCAGCCCCCTTCTATCCATGGGGCTCAGAGGGAGTTTGCAGGGATGTTCAGAAAACTGGATCTTAAACAGTCACTGGGCTCTTCACCCTCCACCCACTGGTCCCTCTCCTGTTCCCTCCTCTCCTCCAGAAGATGCCTTTTTTTAAAACATCTTTATTGGAGTATAATTGCTTTACAATGGTGTGTTAGTTTCTGCTTTATAACAAAGTGAATCAGCTATACATATACATATGTCCCCGTATCTCTTCCCTCTTGCGTCTCCCTCCCACCCTCCCTATCCCACCCCTCTAGGTGGTCACAAAGCACCGAGCTGATCTCCCTGTGCTATGCGGCTGCTTCCCACTAGCTAGCTATTTTACGTTTGGTAGTGTATATATGTCCGTGCCTCTCTCTCGCTTTGTCACAGCTTACCCTTCCCCCTCCCCATATCCTTAAGTCCATTCTCTAGTAGGTCTGTGTCTTTATTCCCGTCTTGCCCCTAGGTTCTTCATGACCATTTTTTTTTTTTTTAAGATTCCATATATATGTGTTAGCATACGGTGGTGGGAATGTAAATTGATACAGCCACTATGGAGAACAGTATGGAGGTTCCTTAAAAAACTAAAAATAGAACTACCATACGACCCAGCAATCCCACTACTGGGCATATACCCTGAGAAAACCATAATTCAAAAAGAGTCATGTACCAAAGTGTTCACTGCAGTTCTATCTACAATAGCCAGGATATGGAAGCAACCTAAGTGTCCATCAGCAGATGAATGGATAAAGGAGATGTGGCACATATATACAATGGAACATTACTCGCCATAAAAAGAAACGAAATTGAGTTATTTGTAGTGAGGTGGATGGACCCAGAGTCTGTCATACAGAGTGAAGTAAGTCAGAAAGAGAAGAACAGCAGATGCCTTTTATAGAAACTGACTGTTGGAAGCTCTGGTCTCCGATTCATCACATGCTCAGAGCTCGTGCATCCAGGCTGGGACCCCGCACCCAACAATCTTCCCAGTGTTATGGGTTTGACTCTTACCCCAGGAGCAGAGGCAACCACTCCTGTCCTCAAAAGAGCTAGCTCATCTTGCCCGGCCTGCCAATGAGTGACAGACCCTTGCTTCCTGAGGGCTGGGTGGAGACATTCAGGATATTTACTATGTCTCCTCTTTGGAATTTCCCAACATGTTTATACAGTAGTTGTTTAAATAACTCCAAAATCATAATTTGTTTCTGAAGCTTATTATTCTGCTTAAATTCCTTGAATTATTAAGATGATCTGGTTTCTTGGGAAGTAGTTGTGTTTTAGAGTAATTTAATTGTCTACTGCAGGGAATGGTTGGATACTGTCTGGGGGTGGGGGGACCCCCCCCAAAAAAAACCTATTAAGTCTACTCATTCTTTAATTTTCCTGATTCGGTTGCTCAGTCCCAGGTAAGAATATTTGTCCATTACCCAGCTTGCACAGATGTTGCAAGAATTCTCAAACAGTTCTAGACGAATGGATAAAGAAGATGTGGTACATATATATAATGGGATATTACTCAGCCGTAAAAAGGAATGAAATTGGGTCATTTGTTGAGACGTGGATGGATCTAGAGACTGTCATACAGAGTGAAGTAGGTCAGAAAGAGAAAAACAAATATCGTATATTAACACATGTATATGGAACCTAGAAAAATGGTACAGATGAACCGGTTTGCAGGGCGGAAGTAGAGACACAGATGTGGAGAACAAACGTATGGACACCAAGGTGGGGGAAAGAGGCGGCAGGGCGGTGGTGGTGGTGTGATGAATTGGGAGATTGGGATTGACATATATACACTAATATGTTTAAAATGGATAACTAATAAGAACCTGCTTTATAAAAAAATAAATAAAATAAAATTCAAAATAAATAAATAATAATTTTAAAAAAAGTTTACTTAAAAAATTGTTGCCGGTTGATGGTAAGGTACACGCGTTTGAGATCCATCAATCTGCATAATTATCATTTAAAAGGAGCAGATAATAATCATAGCTTGTATTTATTCTTAGACCCGTCTAAGCGCTTTAGATGCATTAATGCACAACAGCCCTATGAGGTCGATGCTATCGATTATGGTACCCATTTTATAGATGTGAAAAACTGAGCATAGAGAGGTTTATTATTTGTCCAAAGTCACACAGCGAGCGAGTGGTAGAGCCAGGATTCAGACTGAGGTGGCGTGACTCTCCATAGAGCCAATGCTCTCATCCAGATAAAATTAGAGACCGAACCACCCTTTCTCAGGCTCCCTTGGCCTTTATTCTGCCGGGTTCTCTGTCCTGCTGCTGCCTCAGTGCAGCTCTCTGAAAGGCCGTTTAGAAGGAGTGGGGCAGCTTTCTGCAGGCCTGTGCCTGTTGACAGAGCCCACACCGTCCACTCCCTGCTTCTGGTGGAGGAGGGCTGGACGGCCGCCTCCAGCGGTTTCCTGTTCTTTGCCCAGGACCAGCTCCAGACCCCAGCGCTCTACCCCTTCCCTCTGCACCACCCAACCTCGGTGAAGAAAGATAACCCATGTCTCGGTGCCATCTTCTCCCAGCCATGGTCAGTCACAGGCCCACAAAGGGCTTCCTCTCTTTCACAGGGATGTCTTGAGGGCAGAGGCGGGCTCACAGGGCCGCTCACGAAGCTTCAGTTCCAGGCTCCTTCCTTGCAAGGCCCCTTCCAAGAAGACCTTGTGCCTGAGTCATAACTTTCTTTCTTTTTTTTTTTTTTTTTTTGCGGTACGCGGGCCTCTCACTGTTGCGGCCTCTCCCATTGCGGAGCAGAGGCTCCGGACGCGCAGGCTCAGCGGCCATGGCTCATGGGCCCAGCCGCTCCGCGGCACGTGGGATCCTCCCGGACCGGGGCACAAACCCGTGTCCACTGCATCGGCAGGCGGACTCTCAACCACTGTGCCACCAGGGAAGCCCGAGAGTCTTAACTTTCTATTCTTTTCCTAGAGCTCCCCTGACTGTGTGAGTGTCACACACTAGTTTCAAAACCTAGATTTGTCCCTGCTCCAGGGATCCTTCTAGGCGTTGTCTCCAAAAATGAGAACTCCAGTTCTACTATTCCTCAGCCGGCTTTCGGGGACTTGGTGACCAGCCCTTAAGTACTGTTCTCTCTTTCCTGGTCTCTCCCACTCACTGGGACTGCGTGCTCTGTCCTGGCTTCCACTTTTCCTGGGTTGAGAGTGAGACCCAGGTATCAAATTCCCTTTTCCTTCTGGCCTAGAACAACAGGTAAGGCCCATCTCACCCTGGTTCCCAGAACACAGTCAGGTCCCCTTGCTGGAGCAAGGAAACCAGACCCCAGATTTCGCCTCCCTCCCCCTGACACTCTCCCCGACCCCGTGAATCCCCATCTCTGGCCTTCCAGGGGCCATGAGCTAATGTTCTTACAATGCAGCCCACATCCCACGTATTAGGATGCAGGAAGCCCCGTAATTACCTCTGCAGCTGACTTAAGCTTCCAGGTTACACACAAAATGTTGGGAGCTTGCGGGAAGGGACTCTACTATGGTTATCTAGAACGCGCATTGTGGTGGAATCTTGTGATAAAGGTATAAAGAAAATCATTTTTTTTCTGCCCTGGACTTTGGCCAGGAGAAATTCTTTTGTGAATAGCCATTCACAGATTTCAACAATTGTTCACTCTTGATGCTAAAGTCTCTGTGCATGAATGATTTTCTCATCTTTATGCGGAATTTTTCCACATTTTTGTTGACTAAAATATTACTAATCTAATTTCCTATTAAAAAACTCATTTCCAGCGTCGCAGAGCTGAAAGGTGCTACCAACCATTTATTCTTCAATTTACATACAACAAATCCTGTAATGTGATGGGGGCTTTACACAAGGGTGGCTGCAAGCAATTACATGGGCAAAGAAATATTTTAGTCCAGAGCCGTGTGCTGTGTTAATTTCATCTGTTGAACTCCCATTGAGATTTCTCCTATTGTTAAACTGCCTGTTGATGTGGATTTAGAGAGGAAACTCCACCAAGTACAGCAATTCAATGTTATAATGCTGTTTGTGCTCTAATATTTTCCTTTTAATTATAATTTAGGAAATTGGGGTTTATTAGAAAAAAAGAAGGCATCAGACTGGAATAATTTATTCTATTTTTCTCCACTCAGCGCCATGACAAAGTAGAACATTTTCCAGGTGAAATATTGATTTGGAAAGGCCTGGAAAAATTCCTGATGTCACAACAGGGCTCTGGGGGTGGACTGGATCTCATGATGCCTGGCACGGAGGGAGCATGGGGTCTGGACTGCTGGCCTGGGGGCACTGTGGCTACTGGGAAGCATTCAGGGGGAGATTTCAGAAGCTAACTCCAGGTCATGTGGAATTATAGCCTCAGATGCTACAGACTCAGGTGTGGTCAGGCTAGTGGATCCCATCTGTCCGTCCATCCCTCCAATCATCTTTCCATCCATTCATCCATCCTTTATTGAATGTTAGGCATATGTTATGTCCCTACTTTTGTATCTAGTGTTTTAGAAGATGCAAAGTGAATATTTAAAATTCTTTCATTTAGTCATTCAACAAACACTCACTGAGCATCTGTATTCCTGGTGCCATGGTATGTGCCAAGGACACAAAAGTGAAAGCTGGAGCTATCACTATCAGGAAACCACTGATACTTTCTGTCAATACAGATTAGTCTGAATTTTCTAGACTTTGATATAAGTGAAATTATGTAGTACGTATTCTCTTTTGTCTGGCTTTTTTCACTCAGCACAATTATTTTGAGATTCATCCATACCATTGTATGCACGAATGGTTCAGCCTTTTTTTTTTTTTCCTGGGTGCTATTCCATTGACTGGATTTACCATCATTTCCACTGTTCCAGGAGCTTTGTCTTTGCGTCTTTTCCCATATACTGTTCTTGCTGCTTGCTTGACACGGTTTCACAGTTCAGATATCTGATGAGCACATCCCATATTTTTTGAGGTGGATGTCACTGACCAACAGAGACATTGGCTCGCCCACGGGTCGGTTGTCTTTCAGTGATCCAGTATGACCTGGCTGTGGAGAGGGGCTGTGTTATCTTAAATGTGGTTGTTTAAGGTGCTATGGGCTGGGCACGCTTTGGGACCATAACTCCAGCACCGTCGTGTGTGGGGATAGCAGGTTAGTATATCCAGCATCTTCCCCAATAGACCAAATGCCAAACCTGTTTGCAAAGTAAACAATCAAAGCCTGGATGTATTCATTGCTGAGAGAGAACATCTAATGTTTCAATCTGTTGGCTAGCTTTGGTTGCTTCTGTTTCGTTCCTAAACATTGCTCAGATTTTGACTCAATTCTTCCTTTTTCTCATAAAGCAAGTTCTTAAAGTGACCAGGAATCTTCATTCACTATCAAGTACCATCTATATGTGAGGCACTGTGCATTGCCCTTCACAGATGACAAAGAACGTTTTGCCTTGTGACCTCAAAGGACAAATGTTGAGTGGTTCTTTTTTTTGTAGAAGCTGCATCTTTCTTCAAATAAGATTTGATTTCAAAAGGTAAAAGTCTGTTGGTTTCTACAAAAAATCAAATAGACCTACATACTTTAAGAGCTTGAAAGGGAAATACAGTCAGCCACAATACATACTACTATGTTTCATTTCGCATATTTGAGGTCTTCCTATCCTGCTATCTCCTGGATATAAGAGTCAAAGGAAGAAGAAGCAGAGAGAGAATTATTCTTCCTGCGGCTCTGTGGTGACCTTGGGGGTTTCCGTTCTCATATCCATTCCATCTCAGTTGAGGAGTTTACTACAATCACACCAGTTCCATTCGTCTTGCCAGGTTGACCAGGAAGGTGTCTGACACCTGATTCTGGCCAGTGAGACATGAGGCAACATCTGTTGGGGGCAGAATCCCAAGAAAGAGAGAGCGAGTCCTCTGCGTTTCTGGACATAGCCACGTGTGTGTTTGGTAGGGCTGCCATAACAAAGTACCAGACTGTGTAGCTTAAACAATAGAAGTGTATTGTCTCGCAGAAGTCCAAGCTCAAGGTGTCGGCAATCTTGGTTTCTTCTGAGATCTCTCTCTTTGGCTTGTAGGTGGTGGTCTTTTCTCTGTGTCTTTACATGGTCTTCCTTCTGTGCGTCTGTGGCCCAATTGCCTCTTCTTATAAGAATGCTAGTCTGGGGACTTCCCTGGCGGTCCAGTGGTTAAGACTTCACCTTCCAATGCAGGGCGTGTGGGTTTGATCCCTGGTTGGGGAGCTAAGATCCCACGTGCCTTGTGGCCAAAAAACCAAAACATAAAACAGAAGCCATATTTTAACAAATTCAATAAAGACTTTAAAAATGGTCCACATCAAAAAAAAAGAAAAGAACACTAGTCAGATTAGGGCCCATCCTAATGACCTTGTTTTGCCTTAATTACCTTTTTAAAGACCCAATCGCCAAATACAGTCAAATTCTGAGGTACTGGGGGTTAGGACTTCAGTGCACGAATCTGGGGGACACAGTTCAGCCCATGCACCACGTCTGACATGATGCCTGGAACAGCCGTGGCCGCCTCGCCGCAGCCCCGGGATGTGTCCAGCACAGCCTGCAATGGGAACCCAAGAGCCGGCGGCCTGAGCTGCCTGCTCTGCTCCCTCCCACCTTGTGGGATGACAAATTTCCTTATTGTTAATCCAGGTGGAGTTGGGGGTTTCAAAAGCAGCCTATGGGAGGGACATAAAACCCAAAAAATGAGACGTTGAGCCATTGGCGTTTGCAGGGCTCCTTTGAAGGGGAGAGAGGAGCACACTTTGTTCCTTCTTTCGGAGGCTTGATTGCTTTCCCCAACTTGTGAGCATGCACGCACACTGCCCAGGTCTCTGCTCACCCCTCTCCCCCTGGCCACTCATCCCTGGCTTCCAGGAAGGGGCCGGAGTCCACACCTCCATCCTCAGTCGCAACCCCCGTCTTCCTCCAGTCCTGGATCCGGGCAGGCAAGAGCCCCATCGTGTCCCCTGAAACACACCTTCTCTGCGCTGTGTCAAGTGAATTGAATTCTGTCATCTTCTCTTTTTCCTGCCAGGCATCGACACAGAGGGGATAAGCAAAGACTAAGAGGAATTCTCATCCCCCTAAAAAAGAGATCCTGGGCATTTTCAACACACAGAGATGTGGTTGGTGCTACTGCAGTAAGAAATCACAAAAATGAGCATAGGCTGTTCTGAAGTCATACGGGAGGGATGTGTTAGGAAATCTGGGGTTCAGGGAAGGGCCTTAAACCAAGTGTCTCTGTCCTATTCTGCCCCCCAGAGTGTAGGGTGCCTGAAGAGGGGGAGGGAGATGGGTCTCCTCTGCAGCCTGCGGCTTCACTCAGAATCCCAGCCTGCTCTGTCCCTCCTCTGAGACAGCCAGCGCCAAGTTCATGCCACGCAAACTTCCCTCAGGATAAGGATGACTGCCAGCTCTCCGGGGCAGGGAGTCAAGCCGTGCAAGAGCAGAGCTCTGAGGACCTCACGTTACACCCCCCAAAATGGCGTCAGGAAGCACAGGACGGAGGTGTCTCCAGGAACAGAGAAAGTACAAGGCCTGGGATAGAGCCAGGACAATCTGGGCCTTGCAGATGCTCTGTGACAGTGCGTGTACTCAGGTCCTTCCGGGGCGGGGCCTCCGGCATGGCTCACGGGCCCAGCCGCTCCGCGGCGTGTGGGATCTTCCCGGACCATGGTACGAACCCGTGTCCCCTGCATCGGCAGGCGGACTCTCAACCACTGCGCCATCAGGGAAGCCCCACCCAGGCACTCTTTTCCAGCACTGGTGCCACTGTTCCACCTGGCACCGACCCCCTGAGGGGCGCCAGCCATGCTGCGGCTGGGGAGGAGAGCCCCGTGCGGGGTGCTGGCCTCAGACAGCTCTTCGCATACAGAGCAGACCCTGTGTATGGGGAGAAGTCCTGATTCAGAACTTGGAATTTGGATTTTCTGCTAATCAGATACTTTTCCTCTGGCTGCAAAATAATTTTGTTTTGGTCGTCAAGAAACCCTTTTTTAACTGAACATGGGGCTGAGTGGCCACAGTACAATAATATGCCATGCAGATGTCGGGAGAATAGCCAGGTGACAAGAGCCAGGTGAATAGTGGCCAAGGTGACAATCGGGCCATTTCTCACGGTGGGCGCGTCATACCGCACAAGTGTCTTCCCGGATTTTCCTCACTGGGTGCCGAGGCGCTGCTTTGTGATTGCGAACGCAGGATTCCCTCCCCAGGTCTGAGGCGTGACCCCTCAGGGAGCTACCTGTGTCTAGAGCCCAAGTCAGGTTTGTTTTATAGGCTGATATCTTGCGGGCTGTTAGTCTGAGTGAACCACTCTCCTAATGATCAAATCATTATAATGGCATATTCATTTGATGCCGGGCTATGAAATATCGTTACCTCCATCGGGCTGGCTGTCTACTGTGGACCTGATCTCATAATCTCTGCTTAACAGAAGCCTCCTTGAGGCTTCTTCAGAACAGGTACCTGATAGAAGATCCCTTTGGGGAAAGGACTTTCGTGTCATTTAAAAAGCAAAGATTAAAGTTTAATATTCCTAATAGTAATTGCTCTCTATTTTGTTTTTCACAACTGAGAGATACTGTTTGACTGAATCTCTAGGCAGAAGTAAGAGAAGCTGGCAAATAATCCTAGCTCTGAAAGCCCTGATAAAATCAATGTGTTCTTTTACTTTAGAGACAGAGGAGGGTCATGCATCGTTTGCCAGGCACTTTTCTAGCACACGGATACTGTGGGCCACGAGGTGGGTTCATATCTGTTCGCTTAGAAATCAGATACAAGCACGGGTGGGGTTGAGAGTGTCGATTAGCACGAGGCCTCAAGTAGATGCTTTGTTTCTCACCTCGATGGGCTGAATTTAGTGTTCGAAATGTGGCCCGAATAACAACAAAGTAGTCCAAAAGTTGGCTTTCAAACACCTTTTAGTGGATAGAATTGGAGTTTTTTGTTTTTTGTTTTTTAAAAGAGTTATTTCCCCTGCTAGCAGGTAGTATTCCATCTGTGACAGCCAGCGTTCTTTAAGTGCAAGCAACAGCAACTCTGCTGAACTTAAGCTGAAAAAGAGTTTATTAAAATAATACTGAGCGGCAAATATATCTAAACTATTTGGACAACCAGGGATGCAGAAGAGCCGGCATAAGCGCACCTAAAGGACACCTAAATCAGAATACAGTGGCTCCAACCATTTCCTGTCTTTTTATTACTTTGAGATTCAAATGTCAGGAGAGAGTAATTTGTTCAATTGCTCTAAGGGATAGCTCCAGAATTCCGATGTAGAAGGGACTTCTGCACTGTAGCAAGCACAGTGCTTGGGGTGATTTTGTAAAGGGCCGTGCGAGGGGGCAGGTGGAGGTACTTTGAGTGACCTGTAGCATCTGAGTCACTTCTGAGAGCCAAGACTACACACCCACCCCCTGGCCAACAACAGCATAGTGCACCTTGACTGACAGACCTTCAAGATTGGGGAAAAGAAAACAACAGATTCTCTCCACCCCACCTTCTTTAAGCATGTTCTTGGTAAATTCTCATGACTTAAGCCTCTGACAGTTTCTAGGGCCTAAAATGGCAGCTGCTCCTTCTTTCTAGAGCAGCACCTTCTGTCCCCATGGCCGTATCATGGGTTTTCTACTCAATGTCCATTTCTAACCCCCTTCTTTGCTGGCAGAAGCCAGTTCTCACAAAAAGTCTTGAAGAAATGCCATGCACTGATTTTGGCATTCTCTCCTGCAGCTGGGTCATGTGACCTAATTCTGGCCAATTAGACACAAAGGGAAGTCTGGCTGGGATACAGATTTGATGTTGCAAGCTGTGGCAGCCATTTTGGGATGGTGGGGACAAGACCAAGGTGGGGTCAGTGAGATGGGCAGATTTCAGTCCTCACGGGTCAAGTACAGGAGGGCCACACAGATGCTCAGATGGAGATTCCTTGATGGGTTTCCAAGAGCAGGGGCCAGGGGCAGTCAGCTGCTTCCCCTTCCCCCAGGACTCTATCCCTGAGCAGATGGCAGGTCCTCACTGCCCCCCTCCTCTGCCACTTTGAGGGGATCAGCCGGGGCTGGGGGCTGAGGGAGCTTCTCACGGGAGGAGATATTATGGGCTGACCTCTTTGTGAGGACCTGGCTCCTCACTGTGCCAGGGACGTGAGAGGAAGGCCTCAGCATCCCGCTTCACCACTCACCATGGCCAACCCTCACCCTGGTCTCTGACTCCAGACCAGAGGGCTTTAGCAACTTGGCATTAAATCTCTTTGGTTGTTCATGCAGCCTTGATGTTGGGCTACACAGTGTACTGATCACTGTGATTTTATACATTCTTGGAGCTCGGCTCTAGCTTTGCATGAAAGCTCTGGAGACTGGATGCTCTCTGGTTCCCTAGACTAAGTTCCATCTTGGTGATGTGACCGGCAGCCCAGTCCCCTGGGAGCCGGGGACAGGTTGGAGGGCGGCAGCTAAAGCTCTGTTGCTCCCTGCCCGTCTTCTCTAACAGTCGCAACTGCTCCCCAGCTTGGGCTTCTGAATTTCCCTGGTGCCTTTGCTCCTTTTTGTCCACAGAATGAATGAGTACTGCTGGGCTAAGAGACCCAAACGCATGGCATAAAAAGTTAAGTGTTTATTCACTCATATGAAAACAGCTCAGAGGCAAGCAGTCCAGGACTCAAGCTCCTCCTGTCTTTCTGTTTGGCTGTAGGATGACTGAGATCTTCAGCTTTCTAAAATGGCTGCAGGAACTCCAGCCATTATGTCCACAGTCTAACTGAGAGTAAAGAAAAGGACAAGCAGCTCCAGGGGCGCTCTCCCAGAAACCCACTTGCATCTCCCTTGCTAACTCTCTCTCCTCACTTCCTAGCAAGTGGGATTAAGTAGGACCTAGGTTGGGGAATCAGATGCTCTTTCCTGGACTCTGAACTTTGAGGAAGTGAGTTAAAGATAGGGCGAGAGATGGAAAAGCATCCACGGTGCAGGAGTCCAGGGGCTCCATCCTCCCTCAGGAACTGGCGCTGGTGCCAGGATCTCCTGGTGGGGGAGATGGTGGGAATACCAGCGATGCACCGGGTGATTTTGTGGTCTACATGGCTCTATTCACGTCCTCCGCCTTCCAGTCCATTTGCCAAACCTTGTTCCCTAGTTCTGATCATAGATTCTGTGAGCTACTTGGTAGCCTTATATTAAACTCCTTTATGGTTTAAACTAACTAGAGTGGTTTTCCGTTCTTTACAACAGAGAGCAGTCACGGGCACTTGGATGTCAGCTTCCTGTATAGGGGCTACTTTGCCTGGGTTGCTTTTCGCCACGGACTTATCCCCTCTCTCAGTGTGCGTCTCCAACACTCGGCAGAAGAAGTGGAAGTTGACCTGGGTCTGGGAAGAGAGAGAGAGAAAAAGGTGTCAGGAGAAAAAAAAGCAGTGTGAACAAAGCCACGACGGCCGGAACCAGCAAAGCGTGCACAGGAGCCAGGGATGAGTACCTGATGTAACACAGCGGGTTTGGCCTCCTGGCGCCAAAGAGGGACAGATGGGTGTGTAAGGGGCTGGGAGAGCCATGGAATCACAGTGCAGCGGAAATGGAGGGGCCAAGGAAGGATTCTGAAGAGGGAAATGACCTGAGGGAAGCAATGTTAATACAAGTCAGCAGATCTTAAAAAAAACAATTCCTAAGTCTCACCCTGGGAAACTAGATGGCAGAGCGGTCCCTTGTGAGGCATCCACTGTTTCATGATGCCATTTTGGGTGCTGGTGCAGAGTTCCTACAATGGGCGGCATTGAGGGTGAGGTGTTAGTGAGAAGAAGGAACTTGACTATCACTGTGGAATTGGCCCCCTCACCAGGCTGAGATTCCCGTTACTCAGATTATTTAAGCCAGCCTGGATACCCAGCCTGTCGTCCTGTGGATGACCTTGGGAGGAAGGAGGGATTTGACTTCAAAGGTCAATTTAACTTCTGTGAATCTATGAGTCAGTGAAATAAGGAGCCATCCAGATTTTAAAAATATATAACACAATGCTATTTGCATGTAATAAAGATACCTGTGCACAAAACAGTATGCATTTTACAAGAATATATATTTTGTAAGATTACATACACCTTAAACACAGTTGAATGGCCTTTAGTGGGAAGCAGGAATGATGTATGAAGATAAAGGGAATTAATTAGTGAGAAGGGAAAGAAAAAGATGAGATCCAAATATGTATTTTGGGTACTCATAAAAAAAGACATGAAATAGTGGAATGCCAGTTTCTGATTTAGTTGGTAGAATAAACTCCTCAGTAGTCAGCCGTCGTAATCTCATTTTTAAGCTCTCATTATTTTTAAGAATACTAGACTTGGCTTGTAAATGTCTCTTTTATGCTGTGACATTATTACTTATTAAAGCAATCAAAGGAGAAGCACTTCTGATACTGTCATGTCCCAACCGGATCTCTACTTGAGAACTCCGTAACTTAAATCACCCAGCCACAGTTTGTTTTAGTTTGCTACTCGTGATAATATGAGAGAGAAAATATAGTTGATTTAAAAATTTGTTTTAGTAGGTTTTTCTAGGGCAATTTTCTCAAGTGGTTTTTCACAATGACCTATATCATCAGGGAAAGGTAATAATCCTTAAAAGACTTTGCATCATTATACAATGTATTTGATTTTGAAAAGAGGAGGGAAAGTGTCTCTCTCTCTCTCTCTCTCTCTCTCTCTCTCTCTCTCGCCCTCTCTGCAATGAGATTCACTCTTTCCTGCCACGTATCAAAAGCTGGGTTTTGCAAAACTGCTTTAATGAGCCACCACAGCTAACTCAGCTTCACTTAATTTAAAAAGAGACGTGAAATTACTCCCATGTAAAACTTGACATTCAGATTGTTTACCGATGTGTCCTCAACAAGATCAGTCACTTTCTTGACTGTGTTTTCTTTCTTGTATCTCAGACAACCCATATGGGATCACTTTCCTTCTGCCTAAAGTGCATTCTTAAAAACTGTGCTGCTGAAAGTGTAGTCCACATAAAGATTGCCAGTCTTCAAACTGTCAGTTACCACCACAAAGTACAGAAATTGAGAATCTAAAACTTGTATAACAATTTAGCATTGCCGGATATCCATGATGATCAGTGTACTTGACCTGTTGAACAAGGAATAAACCAAAGGCCCAAGTCTATGACAGATTGAACATTTAAAAAAATACAAAATAAAAAACCTGGTTCTTCACCATGAAAAATTTGAGAAACACTGCTTTAGAAATTCCTCTAATGAAGGTACGCTGGTGACAAAATCTTCATTTGTATTTTACCTTCGTATTTGCAAGATTGTTGCACTGGCTATAGAATTCTGTGTGGACAGTGATTTTCTTCAGTACATGAAAGGTATTTTTCCATTGGCTTTCAGCTTTTATTGTTACTTTTGAGAAGTCAGCTGTCACTCTAACCATACCCTTTTTTATTTTCTTGTTTTTAGATGCTCTCTTTGCTTGTAGTTTCCTGCAGTTTCTCTGTGATATGCGGAGGTGTGAGTCTTTTTATTTACTCTACCAGGGATTTGTTGTACTCCTTAAATCTGTAATTTGGCGTCTTTCATCATTCTGGAAACTTTTCCATTATTATTTCCTCGAATATTGGTTCTTCCCCCCTTCTCTTTCTTCTCCCTCTTCGAAACATCAAATAAAATGTATATTAGATATTATCAGTCTGTTCTCTATGCCTCTTACCCTTACTTCCATATTTTCCGTCTTTTTGTTTCCCTGTGCTGCAGTCTGGATACTGTTTTCTGACTATTTAAGAAAATGAGCGCTCTGTTGATAATTAGTGTCTCATAATCCACTATCTGAAGTTTATTTCTGATGCCCCTTGCTTCTGTTGGTTGCTACTCATGGTGTCTCACTTCCCTGTTTGCCACCAGGGAAGTCCAAGATTGTGAGGCAATCCTACCTCACAAGCGGTTTATGTTTGCTTCTGCTGGGTTCTTGGGGCCTTACCAGTCTCAGACACTTAAACCCAGTGTAAAGCTTTAGGTAGTCTGAACTGGGATGCCAATCTTTAGGTTTTGGTTACTTCTGGTTCACTTTTACCCTAAGACTGCCCTCTTCTGGGTTCCAGCTTATCTGGGGGCCACCACATCTTTTGTAAACTTTGGACTATGATTTGTATCCTCCTCCATCATGAACTTCCCAGGATGAAAATTCATGTTTGCCCAGATTGGCAAATGTGCTATAGATTCCTTTCTACCTTATCACCTCTTTAAGAAGGCAGTTTCTTTATTTTAATCCACAAATTTTGGTTGTTTTCAGCAGTATGATTGGTCCAAATAGCCCACTTTACTATTCCTCAAAATATCATGCACTTCTATTCCTTATCTGGAGCAGAGAAATGACTAACGTAAGAAGTACTTCGGGATGGGACGTCCCTGGTGGTCCAGTGGTTAAGACTCCATGCTTCCACTGCAGGTTCGATCCCTGGTCGGGGAACTAAGATCCCAGATGTGCTTTGGGAGTGGTCAGTAGGAGAGAATGACCATTGGAGTAAGAGACTAGAGGAGTCATGTGGGAGAGGAGTTTACTTACCCTCGTTGCTCCAGGACACAAAGTCCCCACTTTGACTCTTTGGGTCACTTGGGCACAAATATCATGTGAGATTGGGTCAAATTCAATGCATCAGCAATGATCCATTTAGTAGAATTTGTGGACATTTTTGTCTGTCCTAAAAAATATTTTCAAAGACAATTTAGACTGTTCATGCCCATTAAAACAAAACTCTCATTTTCTTTAGAAGAATCTGTCTGAAAAGAGGGCACCTGGGTCTTATTTCCCACACTAGAGATTGCAGGCTAGAATTGCAAGCTGTGTGAACGGTTCATTTGCAATTCTGGGATTGGTTCCTTGAACAAACAAAGTTGCCTCAAATGAGAGTTGCCAAAATGTCATATTACATAAATACTGGAATGCTACAGCAGTGTTTCTCAAAGATTAATACATTTACAAATCACATGGAGATCTTGTTAAGATGCAGATTCTGATTCAGTAGGACTGGGATGGGCCAGATATTCTGCTTTTTTTTTTTTTACAAGCTCCCAAGTGATCCCAGAGCTACTGGTCCCCAAACCTCTCTTTGAGTTTCAAGGCCTATAGCTCAGAACATTTCACAGTGAACCTGGATCTGTGTTCTTTCCCTAAACCAGGTTTCTCCACATACGGAAAGATTTTTGGAATTTAATAAAAACTGGAATGTCAGGAGAAGAGCCATCTTAATTGGCAATGCCATTAAGTATTTACAGCTGTGCAGCAGGCCCATCCCTTCACATGGGCTTATCTTTTGGGGCCCCAGAAATGTGGGCAAAGAAGAATCCATCATGATCCTCTATGGAAGCAGAAACCCAAACCAAAATCAGTCAGCAGTTTCACATTTCTGTCATTGAACATACTAATGAATGGTTGTTTTTATTATTTTTCTTTACTTGTTTTTTTTTCCAGATCAATCATTTTGTTTTTATTTTAATCAACACTCTCTATCTTAATCCTTGCTTGCTCTAAGAAAACACTTTTATTTGAAAAGCTTTGTCTTTTAGTTAAGTAAATAGTTGGATGGGAAGAGAATGAGGGGTGGGGTTGAAGGGCAGTTCCTTCCTGTGAAAGTCAGACCTGCCCTTTGCAGAACTGACCAGGTAGCAACCTGCAGTGCAGGGCCATGTGGAGAGCAGAAAAGATGCTAGAAATCTCGGGACTACAGATGCCAGCAGCCCCAAGTCTTAGGTGAGACTCTGTTAAACTGGGAACAGGTGGGGTCCCTTCCTCAAGGTCAGCTCAGATGGGGAGGAAGACAGGTCAGCCAGTTTGTACTAGTGAAGAAAGTCCCCAAAGTAAGACTCTATATAGTAAAGCTAAGCGACACCTGAAATTCTCCATCCTTCAAGAGCATAAAATTTGAGCATCCCTGGATGGGTGTGCAGAAAAAACATTGGAAGAATTTTGCTGAGAATTAGGTGATGTGTTGTTGGGGAACATCTTCCGTGAGAGGCTGGATGGGGCCATATATGGACTAAGTGGTCCAGGAACCAGAGTACATTCTTCCTCCAGGCTCTGCTCTCCAGCACTGCATCCTCCCTCTAACTCGTTGGGAGCCACTTCTGCATAAGGTGGTACCAAGTTCTCACACTTGTCATCACTTAGGACCTTGCTCCTCAAAGTTGTGGTCCACGGGCCTGCAGCATCAGCATTGTGTGGGAGCTTCCAGAATGTAGGTTTTCAGGCCTCACCCCAGACCTTCTGAATCAAAACCTTGATTTTTAACAAGATCCCCTGGAAGTTTACATGCATATTAATGTTTGAGAAATGCTGACCTAGAAAACAGATAAGTTGTTGTAACTGAAGATGCCCTTCCTTAGCCAAGTTTGGAGAACTGACTTTTCCTGTGGCCTGGCCAGGAAAGCAGATGAGGGCTCTTGGTAAACTCCTTCCTGAGACAGAAGGACCTCTCAAGGAAACTCGAGATTCCGGACCATCAGTGTTTATAGGGACTCATTCTCATGCTCCAACTTGTGAGTTTGGAGTTGGCTGAATCTTTTTTTTTTTTTTTACTTAGATATAATGAGATAAATATATGGTGTGGGATTATCTTACTCTTTCTTCTCTAGACTGTTCCAGAAATAATCATCCATAAGCCTTCGGGGAGTTGAGATGAAAGCTTTTGGAACATGAAATCTTGGTTTAAATGGGATTTTTGCTGGTGTTACTAATTAAGATTCTTGTCAAAACTAGGCCAGCTCCATGCCATCCAGTTGGCAGTATGTTTAGAATCCCTCTGTAAACACACAGCGGCTTGTACAAATAGGGAGGCTTTTCTTTACCATCATAAGGAGGGCCTGAAATAAATCCCTGACAACTCTAGAAGTTTGTGTTTGCCATAAAAACAGTGGAATTCATTGAAAGCTACCTCACAGCACCCAGGCGGGATACGGGCTGGCCAGTTAATCGGCCGTGGGAACAGGTGGGTGGTGGGTTTCATTCTAGTCAGGCTGCAAAGGGGAGAGCCATCTTAGCTTTGCTTTCTGGAACATTTAAAGCTCTGCAGTTAGGTGATGCTAGTATCCAGATAGAGTAAGCGAGATGCCTGGTTTTCATTAATGACCCTGTAGGACAACTCTGTAGCTGCCCTTCATGAAAAAATTCTCCCAAGCTTTACATGGCTGGTGGCTGGTATCACCGTGCTCCTCTTTGAAAGAGAAATCACAGTTGTCAACTCTTGACTTCTGTATGGTTAGTTGAGAGAAAGGAAGAGTTTTACTCTTTTTTCTTTAATAGACTGTGTGGCAGGCAGTGATCATGGGTGGCCAACACAGCCTAAAAAGCTAAGTAGCTGGACGGAGCTGGGGTTGGAAGAGCCATAAGGGAGCAAACGACACCAGCCCAGGGCTTTGTATATTGTATGAGCAAATAACCATGTGTTGAGTGAATGAGCGATTGATTCTCCACAGGGACAGAGATTTTGTTTGTCGTGTTCATCTCTGTATGCTCAGAGGCGAGAACGGTGCCTGATAAGTAGCAGACTCTCGATAAATCTTTGTTGAATGTGTGAACGGATTGGACCATTCGCCTTCGGGAGGTAACTCTTGAAACTGAGTCCATTTTGCATCACTTAAGTTTTTTTTTTTTTTTTTAATAAGATGATGTACGGCGAATAAGCTACCTTTTTTTGTGGAGCTCTGCTCTATCTTTTTTTTTTTTCTCCTGCCGCGCTTTTCTTCCCATTTCCCACTGCCTACAGAATCCCCATACTTATTTCCCCTACTTACTTGATGGGGTCCTCCAATATCTGAGCTGATCCAAGGACTATTGCTGGGTTAATGCAAATTGCTTGTTTATCAAAGCGGGACATGAAGATACGGGCCAAAATCCAGTATCCAGTTTACAGACTTTTTAAAAACAACGGCTGTAGGGATTTTCCTTTGGAAATTTGCTAAGAGCTAATGTAAGATTTAAGTAGATCTTAATGTAAGATCTAAGTACATCTCACAGAATGGCAAACAATTTTCCTAGTTATTGGGCACTGCTCAGGCGCTGTATAAAGACCTGGTGTGTTCAGGCTTTAGAACTGCTTGGATAGAGAAGCCATGTGAGGGTGAGGCCGTCAAATTCTGCCCGATCACATTTACTCTGAAGCTAAGCCAGTGATATGGCTGATGGCAGGAATCAGACAGCAAGTAGCGTGCATCCAGCATGAGCAGTGGGGACAAGCCTGTCTCCTCCGACGGCACATAGGCTGGAAGGCAGGGGGAACTCAGGCTCCTACCCGGTGCTGCCGTGTGATTCCATCAGTGAGGGAGGGGAGAGCTGCATCTTCTGTCTCCTTCCCAGGTTGGGATAGTGATGATGTGTCTTGACACTGAAGTGACTTTGCTCAATTCAAAGGTGCTCTGATGGAGAAAGGGTTTCTTTTTGAAAAGACCTTCATATTTTTCTTCTAGGTCTTTCCTACCAAGGGAGTAGGGCTCGTGCAACTGAGTGAAGGATACCTGGGAGGGAGGGCGATCTGGCCTCCATCCAGGGTCAGGGAGAGAAAGTACTAATGACATTTCTAGCTGTGTGACCTTGAGCAAGAGCCTCAGCCTCTCTGAGCCTCAGGTGGACAGGTTATTACCACTTAGGGGGTAATTATATTTCCCTTGATAAACGCCTTGTTGGCACATGGTAGTGACACTTGCTACCGTTTATTGAGTACCTGCTATTATTGTGACCTAAACTTTGAGAATTAACAGTATAGATTACAAAAGGAGTTATCAGCCTTGTGTGCTAATCTGGGTACCATATCATTAAGAGGAGAGACAGCGAATGCTTCTTTGCATTAACCCATTTTTCTTTTGAACCTTCACGTGTGTTATAATAATAGGTGAACATAACCACAGGCCAATTCTGTGGTTCAGTATCAACGTCTCCTTTCTAGAGCTCACTTAGCTTGGATTAGTGGCTAAATTTGGTTACTTCTCTATATGTATGTGTGTGTGTGTGTGCATGTGTGTAGGGTATGTATGTGTGTGTTTTGAAAAATTTTGAAAAATTTCTGTTATGCTGTTGGCCTAGGATCACTATTCAGAGAGCTGCGCTGCTGTATTAATTTATGCAAAATCCTTGGAGAATTTACCTATCCCGTAAGATGCTTTTAAAACATTTTTTGAAAGAATCTCAAACTTAAAGTTGCAAATACAGTATTTTTTTTTAGTGGGACTGTTTGAGATCAAGTTGCCAACCTAATAGTTGATCATTTCTGAATACCTTAGTGTGTATTTCTTATAAACAAGGATGTTCTTCTGTGTAACCACAATGCAACCATCAAAATTAGGATATTAGAAATGACACATTTCTATAATTTACCTCTGACCTCATTCCAGTATCACCAACTGTCCAAATAATGGCTGTATAGCAAAAGGATCCGATCCCAAATCATGCACTGCATTTAGTTATTATGCCACATTAGTCTCTCCGTCTGGAAATTTTCTCAGTCCTTGCTTAATGATCAGGATGTTGACATTTCTGAAGATGACAGACTAGTAGCACGCAGAATATCCCTCAGTCTGGGTTTGTCTGATGTGTGCAGCCTCCACTGAAGCCAGCCCCGCATGGATACCCTTCACCCCACAAGGGCTCGCGTCCCCTGGGCTGGACCACTGCCTGACACCCCTTGCAGGTGACCCTTCTATGCAGATGTCCCCTTCGTCCTCTTTGGCTTCTTCACCCCACTCTGGCCCACTGTGATCCCTTCCCTCCAGCCCTTGCTTTGTCTCACCTAGTATCTGTAGGACTGGGTAGTTCAGAAAAGGTTGGAATAAGAAGGACCATACCAGTTTTTTATGATTTGGAATACAAGCCTTTCCTTAGTTTGAAAGATTGTCCCAGTTAGTTCAAATCACCCTGAAACTTGAGCTGGTGTCAACCCCATCCCTGGAATGAGACAGAAACCACAGAGCTAAGATGCTCTCGAGTTGATCACCAGGAACAAAGGTTTCCTTCCCCAGCCTCACATGGTTCATCAATGGCATTTCTACTGCTCTTGTTACTGCTCTCAGTTCTTTGCTTATGCTTCTCAAATCCAGCAAACAAACAAAACTTTCACAACCATCAATGCTTTCTACTGATGAAGTGGGAAAGGATTACAACATTAGTTTTAGGTGAGGAAAGTAACAAAGCAAAGCACAAGTCCTTTTCAAGCGAAGTATTACCCCAAAGAAAGACTAGGATTTCACTCAACCTCACTTTAATCTCTGGTGCTTTCTGTGTCTTACTGCAACCATCCCACCTGGAGGGGATTTCTAGCACCCACTGCTGTTCAGATGTGTACCTCTTTGGGATGGGTTGGCACCCAGGCTTGCCCCACGTCACGTGTTACTAGAGCGGGGACAGCCTCCTGCAGCAGTCGCTGTTCCAGGTCACATTTGTGCTTTGCAGCTCACCAGCTTCCTGTTTCATGGCAACACCACTCATCCGTTTCAGAACAAGCTTCCACTTAAAAATACCACCGTGGCTCCTTGTGTTCAGAAGTGTGAAATCAAAGTAGATATTTTGGAGAAAGCTTCTTGAAATAATAGGAACTTTTGACTGCTGTTTTCACATAATTTCTTTCAAAAGCATTCCTGATGTATGGCTAAGTGTTGATCTAGGCAATGCCACTTGAAGGGGGAGGGATGGTATTTTTAAAATCCTCTTACCTGTTGACATTAGCTTCCTGGATTTTTTTCTTCTTCTTCTTTTAAACAAATCTTAATGGAACAAATGACATGACAAAATACTCCGAAAGCATCTGCAACACGAGCTTCACCTACACACGCCCCCAGTTAATCATCTCGACGAGTCCGAATGCCTGTTTTCAGGGGGTGTCTCCGGGGCTGACTCACGGCTCCACGCTCTGAGCCCAGGGTCTCCGAGTTCATTCCCTACACACTTGCCTCTCTTTCTTTGATGTAATCAGGCAAGGCAAAGCAAGGGACCTCTCAACTGTTTTGAACCCCTGCATCTTCTGTCAAATGAGTTTGGCTTTTGAATGGCGCCTGGAGGGAAGACTTTCCTAGCACTAGATTTACATTATTTTCCTGCTGTGCTTTAGCTGTCATTTAAAAAATTCCATTCACACTAGCAGAGGAAATAGTTTCAAGAAAATAAAGGGGTTGAAAATCTATCTCCTCTGCACACTCATCATTCCCACTCTGTCCCAGTGTCAAAGAATCAGGCCAGCAGACGTTGGCTAGAAAGACCTTCTCCAGAGGTGAAAACACAGTAGGAAGGAGATGTGGATCCTTCAAGCTGCTTTAATCTTCTCTCTATATGGGCAGGAAAGTTGCTTCTCAGAGTGGGATGGAGTGTGAGAGCGGTGGGTATGTGGTCTTGGGGGTGAGACCACTCTAAGTCATTGCTCGTCAGGGAGAGAAATCTAGGTGGCAAGACGGCGTGGTACGCGGTGTGAGACAGGTGACAGTAACACAGGGCTCACCTGGAAATGAGGGGAAGATGTGCCCAAATGCTTCCTCAAGCTGGGGGAAATGCAAGACGTCAAGGACACTGGGGCTCAGCTCTCCTTAGGGAAGCTGAGACCTTCATGTCATAATGTTCACAAAGCTAACTTAATAGGATCTGTAGACAGCAAAGTGCTTAAATTAAATCCAGCTCCGTCAAGTGTATCTGGAGACTCCCTTGAAGAGATGCTGAGAGAAGGGATCGATAGATCTGATCATGGTTCTTAACGAGGCTGATTTTCAGACTGGTGTGGAGAGCAGACTCCTACAGTTGTGAAATTGGACAGCTCATGATCAAGTGTTGGTTCTGTGTGTGAACCAGGTCCCCGTCGGTGGACAGGGTCAGTGGGCACAGCTGCCCGAGTGAGCCTGTCCAGTAGGAAGGACGTGCCCACTTTGCCAGACTGATAGACTGGAAGGTCCAGGAACATTTTCTTGTCCCTATGGTCTACGTATGGTCTACCGCCTAGGCCTAGAGACTTGTCATTCCCATCTGTGATGGAAAGATCATGTAATGGGAAGACTGTGGAAAATCAACTTAATGTTTTGATTCTATTGCTTAAGAGTAAACACGAGGACCCACCCAGCAGTTGATGGTCATCTACCATCACTAATTTGGGTTCTGAAATATTTCTTGCACCGGCCAGCTCTCAACGCCCTACTTTTCTGCCATTAGGCAATACTTTTAGTGTTAAGATGTTGAAGGGACGACCTAGGTCATGTCACCGAACCTTGATACTTAACTGAACCTTTAAAGCGAGTCAAGGCAGACCCCAAAAGACCAGTACAGGAGGCAGGCGCTTTCTGGTTTAGTGGAAGGAAGGGAAGGCCTATAACTGGGTCACAGGAAACCAACTTCCAAGACAGATGCTCTGCAGTATCATCATCTCTGGAACAGTTAGCTTCCTGCTGGCCTGACGTGAGCTGGGCAGCTCCCAAGGTCACACCGTGGCACAGACGGGACAAAGCTTCGTGGAGTTCGCCTGCCCCCCGTCTCCTGCCCCATCCGTCTCTCTGAGTGCTTCTTGGCGTGGGGCATGCTCCACACATTAGTGATGGGTAGAGTTTGCCATGAGAGGGCTTAGAAATATACATGAACTTGAGGCATCGAATCCTGAGCAGGAAATGAGAGCCGAGTGGAGGGATGAAAGCTCTTTTGGAAGGAGAGTGTTGCCTCAGCCGTCTCAGACCTGCCAAGCCCGATGCTGTTCTCCGAGTGGATGACAGGACTCAGTAATCACGTGTGACTGTCCGCGCTCAGGCCCCACTCCCCGTAGGAAAGGCTGTTGTGGATCTAAGTGTAGGAATTCGGTAACATTCTGCCCTTGGGGTTTGTGTGAAGGGGAAAATCGTGCAAAGACTTCTGTGATTCTATGGAAACAAGGCAGCAGCGCTGAGAATCCAGGGAAATAAAGAGAAGCTAAGGCAGGGAGACTTCGGGGTGGGGCCGGGGAGAAAGCAGGAGGCACAGTAGGATGCGTTGGAGACTGCTGGGCTGTTCGCTTTTGTCTCTGAGATCCGAAGTAAGGAAGTCTTTCAATGGGCTCTTGATTTGGATCTGAGGGGGAGACTTATTGGTAGTGTTTAGAGAACAGCTTTGGAGGACAGGGAGGGCTGTCTGGATATCCTATTGTCTGGGCATTTTCAACTTTGTCTTGTTAATAACGCCTTGGCGTTTCCCCCGCCCCGTTAGGAACAATGGCACAATAAGACAACATTTCATTTGAATTGTACTCTCTATTTATTGTAATCATGGGATGGGAAAATCTCAAAGGCTCAGAAATGTAGCTCTGGGACGGTCTGCGTGCTTGAGACTGGGGCGGAGATGCGCGGTGCGTACTCCGTCTCTCCATCTGCGACGCTCCTGGATGGTTGAGACACTGAATTCGTGGCAGATGGCCAGACTGCTCTCAGAGTTTGGAGTGAGTATATGGATATTTACATATACACAAACATGCCTGGAGCAGCTGTCTGTCCTTGTGTCTCCCTGGTGAAACCGGAGACAGGGCCCCCAGGTCAGCAGCGCCGGGCCATTGTCACTGCTCCTTCTGACAGCATGTTCAAGGTACAAGTCCCACAAGGACCTTCCTCTGAGGGTCCGGGGAGCCGTCCTTCACTCTTTGATCACACACAGTGGTGCAGTTGGAGAGACAGATTGGAGATAAAGGGGGCTAGTGAGAAAGTACAGCTATTGATCTTGGTGAATTTGAGACTCCAAAGAACGTAACCGGTTGTTCCGTCCAGCACCTTGATTTGAACTTCAGGAGACCAGTTGAAATTAGCCCAGTGTCCCTTCTGTTCATCAGCTTTCTTCCACACTGGTGTAGTTTGATGTCAGATTATCTGATTAAAAAATAATAGGTGACAGGAAACCGTAGAGAAAAGGGACTTTTATCTAGGATTGGATATAAATGAGACAAACTGACAAGGATTGTACTTATGAATTTAACATAATCTACATGTAACCTGTTACAGGAAAGATTTTTAAGATGTTTAACAATTACTTGCTCATCAGTGTTCCCACCAAAAAACATTCCAGGGCTTGGGTGGCTGCCACCCTCTGGGATGAACAGGCGACTACACAGCCCGTGTCCCTGCTAGGAATTCACCGTGTGGAAGTGATGACACAGATACGGGTGTCGGCGTTAAGATCGTCATATACTGAGATCTGTGTTGAACGATGAACAGTGTGGAAATGGTGGGACCTTTCTGGCCAGCTGGTACGAATGTGATAAACACGCTTCTCTTTCTCCAGGTTGCCCAGCACAGTGCTTCTATGCTCAGAACAAGGTAGTTGTCACCCAGAGGGATGGTCCTGTGCTGTCTGGTGGATGCCTCTCTGCGGGGGGCGAGGGTGACCTTCCCAGCTTGGATTGCCAATTATGTTCAGTGGTAGATGGGCTCCAGGATTACTGTCCCTTTAGTTCCTGCTCACATCTCCAGGTGTGTGTTCCAGGATGCTGCACTGCACTAGCCCCGTGGGTCTGGAGGGGACTAGAGCATGAGGCCCCTGCTTGACTGGGACCAGTTCATCCTATGACTCTCACCCTCGGCTGACCTCAGGTCACGAGCGTAGAACACCTTCCCTCTTGTGGACTTCCTATCCGGGTCGTTGGCTTCTTTTCTGCCACAGACCACAGCCAGAGTGCCCTAGCCAACGTCGGCTGGCCTCTCCGATGTTCAGAATTGGGAAGCAACTCTGGCCACTGGCAACAACGCCTCTGCAGAGCCCTTCACCAAGGGTCCCTGGGGATGCCTTCCTCCAGCCATGAGTGTTTCTTCTGGGTTTCCCTTATGCTCGCGGCACCTGCTGGCTCTACAATTGTTCAACTAAGAAAAGCAGCCCAAGTTATTCCTCTCGCAAGAGTGAAAAGTTGGCTTCTCTTTCTCGGGCAGAGCACTGCTGAGCATTGGTTTAAATGCTCTGTGCTTCTCTGTACCTTGTAATGACCCTAAGAATCAAGCAGAACCTCCCAACTGAGGAATGGTGTTTGCATGTGGAGTGAGCGGATGTGAGCGTGTCCACGTAATACCAACCCACAGCAGACTGCCGGCCCTTGTGTAAGCAGGCCCCAGCTGTTCCGGCTCCCTCCTCGACCCTCTGCCATCTGTCACAGCCCTGCCCGTCTCCAGGGCCCACGTAAATCACAGCCCTCTTTGGGGAGCCTCACTGAAGGCTTCCATCTGCCCGTCAACTGGCCGTGGTATCTTGCTCCATCCCCGCCATGGCCCTCCACTTGCTTGACACCATGAGTGTCTTTCTGTGCTTGTCCAGACACCCTGGAATAGAACCTCCTTGAGGAAGGGCCATGGTTTGGCTCACCCATGTGCCTCGCTCCCATGGCCCAGCCCGAGTCACCCCCACATGTCATGCAGCTGATGCCCTGCAAATGTCAGCTCCATGAACTGAGGGGTGTCCAGAAAAATGAACAGAAAGTGCTGTGCCTCGGGGCTTGGGACTCCTGCCACGGGGTCCTGTTTGGTGAGCTGGAGGGGCACGGGAGACAACCCTCTTCTTGACAGTAACGCTCTCTAGGGCTTGGGAAAGCCATTTCCTGTTATCAACAAAGATCAGAAGAGCTCCCGTGTTGGGGTCTTTCCTTCCGTATTCTGATTTCTTCCACACAGAAAGCTGGAAGTGTTATTACTTCTGATTTTCAGATGAAATAGAAACTCCGAATCAAGCTCTGGTCACTGTGGAGCTAAGGTTCAAATGCACTTACGTCTGTCACGTTTGTATTACATCAAACTACCTCCACTGGCCTCTTTGGGACTCTGCTGTTACGCAACCTCGAAGTCCCCCAGTTCCAGCACCCCTGAGGTCCTGAGTGGTGAAGTCAGAGGGGAGCCAGAGAAGGCTCTGCTGTCGTGATGGGACCAGCCTCTTTCTCCCCTGACCCAACCCCTTCAATGAAGGTCTACGTTGAAGTGTTGTTTTCTGGTCACACACACAAGCAGAATGTGTTTGACCACAGTGACATTTATCACCGTGTTGCTAACGAGCCTTGACTTAGCGCCAATGAACTCTACACAGTTCTAGCTGCCTGCTTTACGTAACACCCCTGGATGCCGCTGGATACAGCCTCTCACTTTTCCCGTTGATTTTGAGAACTTTGGGCCTGGTGTCCTGAGAGCTCTAAAGTGCTTCGATCACATGGAGGTTGGGATCCCACTGGCAGATGCAAGGGACAGGATGCTTCCTGGAACATTGTTAAACCTCTGCCGTTCAGGAGGGTTCCACTCGGCCATGTGATGCTGAGAGATTTGTGAGCTAATCCAGAACTGGAGAACCGTGGGTGGAGGAGAAGGAATTTCAGTGATGAGTAGGTTTAGTGGTAAGTAAGAGATATTTGTTCTCATGGCCCATCTAGTCCAGAGATACCAGTGTACTCTCTACACATCCATCTAAAAATTGTATCAGACCCAAGAGCGCCCTGGACTGTCTGCCGGCTTTTATTTCTCTAGTCCCTTGGGACTGCAATACACTCTGGAGGTTTTCAGTTCACTGTTCGCTGGAAACTAAGTGATAAGCATATCCCTGCATTACAGGGTGGAATTTATTGAAGGAAAATTAATGTGAGAGCAGACAACTATCCTTCTACTTGCTTCAATGGCTTGCAAGGGAAACCGGGAAGCATGGTGGCCTTGGGTCTGTGGTTTGATGTGGTCAAGGAAGGTGGTCACTTCCAGCTGGAGGGTGGGCATGGGAGGTGGGGAGAGGGCAGCAAGAAGAACAGAAAGCGATTTGTTTCTCCGCAACTTAAATCTACAAAACAGTTACAAGATAATCCAAACATACCTTAGATTTACCAATCGTTAGCATTTAGCCACGTTTACTTTCCTTCACTTTCACACACACAAATATATTTATATAGGGTTATTTTTCTGAACCATTTGAAAGTAAGTTGAAGCTGTCATGACACCTCGCCCCTAAATACTTCAGAATTCGTCCCCTCAGATGAAGGGCATTTACTTACATAACCACACGACTATCGTCACACACAACTAAACTAATAATTCTGTAGTAAGGTTTAGTATATGGCTCATAGTCACATTTCTCCAACTCTCCAAAGCTTTCTTTTGCAGCTTGTGTTTTTCAATGCGTGAGAGGGAAAGAATTTTAATAGATACATATGGTTTTGAGAGTAGAAAAATTGGAGGAGTGAGAGTGAGGCCTGAAGAGTCACTGGGGTTGCTTTTGGGGTAAATTATTCTGTGAGAGTCGTGCCCTGCCATTGTCATGATACCTGCTGTAACATTGTTCTTCATGGACTGTGGTATCAGGCTGTTTCTTTGCATGCAAGTCCACAAAAAGACTGAGTCTTGGGCTTCCCTGGTGGCGCAGTGGTTGAGAGTCCGTCTGCCGATGCAGGGGACACGGGTTTGTGCCCCGGTCCGGGAAGTTCCCACATGCCGCGGAGCGGCTGGGCCCGTGAGCCATGGCGGATGAGCCTGCGCGTCCGGAGCCTGTGCTCCGCAACGGGAGAGGCCACAGCAGTGAGAGGCCCGCGTACTGCAAAAAAAAAAAAGACTGAGTCTTGAGAGACCCCAGGATTTTTTTGAGGGGGAGTTCATTTTTTAGGTGGAGAGATTACATAGACCAGGATAATAATAGCTATTATTAGTATTTAACTTAGTGGTTCTCAGACTTTAGGGTTTTTTTTTTTTTCCTCTCATTTGGTTAGTTTTTTGGCCCCTTTTCCAGTTCACTAATTCTTTCTCCTCCTCTGACTAATCTGAGAAACAACTCAGCTATCAAATTCTTAATTTCAGCTAATTTCTTTTCTTTTTTAAATTGAAGAATAGTTGATTTACAATATTATACTAGTTTCAGGTGTACAACATAACCATTCAATATTTTTATAGGCTATACTCTGTTTAAAGTTACTATGAAATAATGGCTATAGTTCCCTGTGGTACAGTATGTTCTTGTAGCTTATTTATTTTATACATAGTAGTTTGTATCTCTTAATCCCCTACCCCTATCTTGCCCTCTGCCACTTCCATCTCCCCACTGGTAACCACTAGTTTGTTCTCTATATCTGTGAGTCTCTTTCTGTTTTGCTATAATTATTCATTTGTTTTATTTTTTATATTCCACATATAACTGATAAAATACAGTATTTGTCTTTCTCTGACTTTTTCACTAAGCTTAATACCCTTTAGGTTCATCCATGTTGTTTCAAATGTCAGAATTCCATTCTTTTTTATGGCTGAGTAGTATTCTATTATATATATACCACAACTTCTTTATCCATTCATCTGCTGGTGGACGCTTAGTTGCTTCCATGTCTTGGCTATTGTAAATAATGTTGCTTTGAACACTGGGGTGCAAATATCATTTCAATTTAGTGTTTTTGTTTTCCTTAGATATATACCCAGGAGTGGAATTTCTGGATCATATGGTAGTTCTATTTTTATTTTTTTGAGGAACCTCCATACTGTTTTCTGTAGCGGCTGCACCCATTTACATTCTCACTAACAGTGTGCAAGCATTCCCTTTTCTCCAGATCCTCTTCAACATTTGTTATTTGTAGATGTTTTGATGATAGCCTTTCTGACAGGTGTGAGGTAATATCTCATTGTGGTTTGATTTGCATTTCTCTGATGTTGAACATCTTTTCATGTGCCTGTTGGCCATCAGTATCTTTTTTGGAAAAACATCTATTTGAGTCTTCTGCCCATTTTTTTAATTGTGTTTTTTGGTTTTTTGAAATTGAGTTGTATGAGCCATTTATATATTTTGGATATTAACCTCTTATCTGTCATTTCATTTGCAAATATTTCTCTCATTCAGTAGGTTGTCCTTTCGTTTTGTTGATGGTTTCAGACTTCATGGTACATAAGAAACCCTTAGAATGTGTTAAAATCACAGATCCTTAGCTTCTCCTACCAAAGATTATGATTCCATAGGGGTAGGACCTAGAAAGCTGTAGTTTCAAAGAACATTCTAGGGGACTCTGTTACTTGAAGAAAGAATGACCATCAGTTAGGCCTGTTAGAGGTATACTAAAAAAATTCCTTCATAGTCAAGCATATACACTTTTTTTTTACAAGATAAATTATCAAGCTTTATGCATAATTTTTTTCTTTTTTTTTAATTTTAGAATTTTATTATTTTTTTTATGTAACAGGTTATTATCCATTTTATACATATTAGTGTATATATGTCAATCCCAATCTCCCAATTCATCACACACCATCATAGTCAAACAAACACTTTTTAAACTCCAAATGAGTGATTTACTAATGACAGGCTTCTAGGAAAAAATTGCTCACACACACACACATGCATACACACACGTGCGCGCACACACACACATGCACACAAAAGACACTCAGTCACTTGTGCAAAGATTATGTTTTGAAGTGATGAAGGGCTTTCCTACCTGTCACCACACCATGTGAATAACAATCCCACTTATATAATTTTGGAAAGAGCACTGTCAGATGAAAATCACACACACCAAAAAATAACAAGGAATATGGCTTTCTTTAATTTCAGTTGATGTAAAGCAGAATGTAAAGAACCCAAGTCAAGGGCATCTTTCCCAGACCGTGCTCTTCTGATTTCCAGGAGAAGGCCTGGATTGGATGACAAGGCAGGAGGAAGAGTTTTCAAACATATGTGCATTAGGTCCAGAAAAAATAAAGCCAGGGCAAGAATCTTCAGTGGCTCCCTCTCACTCCTGGAAGAGCTTCCTTCAGGTGCAGAGTCTATCTAAAAGTGATCTAATGAGGCTTCAGGGTCTATCTAAAAGTGATCTGTCTAAAGAGGGAAAAGGCCCCATCACACTATGGGTACATCTTGAAATACAACAGCCTTGGGGTCACTGGGACATTCCTAGGTGGACCACAGTGAGGGTGATCCTGTTCAAAGATTTTGGACCATGTCATCTAGCAGAACAGAAATAAAACCTTCTGCCACTTTTCCAGCAGGTGAAATATGATGTGAGAACAGTATTTTGGCACCTGGAAACTTTACCAAAAAATTTGGGACCTCAGGGATGCCGTGTCAGGGGTGGGCACTCCAGAATTGGTTGGGGTCCAGGGCAGACTTCACGTAACCAAGTATTATATCCAAAGAGACATTTTTCAGAACTGAGCAATTTTTGGAAAGAGATTCGAAAGCTTACGGAACCTAAGGAGACTATTTAAGAGAGATGTGAATATACTTAAACCGGATTAGGATTTACAGATGAGGGATGGAGTGAATTATCTCTGTGCCTTGAGCTCCTTTTTCATAAAAAAGATGATCTGTGAAAATATTTTCTATGCACAATTACTCAGAGTAGTGATGTCGTTGGGGAGGAACCAGCCAGCTGGTTGAATGATTGTAATAAGCACTCAAGTTTTGTCTGCGTGGAAATATAACTGCATTAATTAGGATCCAGATGGATTTACTAGTATTTGCTGGGCTATAAATACCTGTGCTCTGGTGACTTGGATATGTTTAAATGCCTGTAGGAAAGTATTTGATGAATTTCAAGAATTTTGCATTTAATGCACATAATACATATATTAATAAAAGCCAATAACATTGAAAGAATCCCTTTGCTATAGGATATTTTTGAGATGTGAAACAACTTTCCCCCAGTCTTTCTTTTCTTTTTGTGGGAAAAACACCAGAAATTTTTTTTTACTGAAGTAAGGTTGATGTACAATATTATATAAGTTACAGGTGTACAATACAGTGATTCACAGTTTTTAAAGGTTATATTCCACTTACAGCTACTGTAAAATATTGGCAGTATTTCCTGCGCCCCAACCTTTCTTATTTTAGTTTTGTCCTGTTCCCTGGTCAAACTTTGGACTATTCTGTGACTCTTGGCTCTCAAAGGGGAAATGAGAGTAGAAAACAGAGAAAAATAAACCTCTTCCTGGATTGTTTTTTCTTTTCTTTTTTTCTTTTTTTTTTTTGCGGTACGCGGGCCTCTCACTGCTGTGGCCTCTCCCATTGTGGAGCACAGGCTCCGGACGCGCAGGCTCAGCGGCCACGGCTCACGGGCCCAGCCGCTCCACCGCATGTGGGATCTTCCTGGACCGGGGCACGAACCCGCGTCCCCTGCATCGGCAGGCGGGCTCTCAACCACTGCGCCACCAGGGAAGCCCTATTTTTTCTTTTAATGAGAAGGCAAGGACTAACGTAGGCAAGATTAGGGAAGAAAACCTGACAAGTAAACACAAGGCCCCCACCTGCTCTTCCCTCTCCCTCAGCCCCTGCACTAGGACAGATGTCCAGGCTCAGAGGTGGAGGTGGGTGGAGCGAGAGGATGGAGACCACGAGGAGAAGAGACCAGGCAGACAGGAGAGAACCGGGATGCAGGCTGCCCAGCCTCCCTGGGGCGAGGCCCAGCCAGCCTCCTGCCCAGCTGCTCAGCTTGCAGGGACTGCCCGGGCCCTCACCAATGCCTTCCGGTCTGATTAACCCCAGGTGGGGAGCTCCTCTGAAAATGGTCAAGAGGAAGATGTGGGGTTCTGAACCCCCAGCAGGGCAACGGAAGGGAAAAGGACATGTCTCTCTCTGTACATGGCTGGGCTCAGGAACCACCTGAAGGCCCCCCTGAGCCAGGACAGTGTGATACACACCCCTTTACATAGGCGCACCAATGGTACTTGAAGTTTCCTTGTCATGGTACCATTTTTGTGGCACTACATTGGTGTTGGAGGTGAGAGAGTGGACCCTCAATGTCTTGTAGTTCATTAACAGGTGAAAGTAATCCCTTTTCTAAAATGCAGGTGTAATCAGGTCCTCACCCATAGAAGATCATATAGGGGCCTCCAGGATGTCTCCTGAGCGTGGAGCGCAACGTCCTATACAGTCAGACCCCCTGCATCCCTCCAGCCCTCTGGCCCTCTGCACCTCTATACAGCCTCCACTGAAGACACATTGGATCAGCCAGGCTCCCCAGGAACGCACATGTCTTCACCCTTCCAGGCCTTTGCTCGTGGCCTTCCTCTGCCACGAACACTGGTCCACCATCATTCCCAGCCCCACCCAAGCCCACCATGCGCACACCTGACATTAAGGAAAATCTTAGCCCTCACTCAGAGCCCAGGGAAACATCACTTTCTAAATCAACCTTGCCTTGAGTTTAGCCACCAGCCTCACCTCAAGGAAGACTCATGCTAGTGGCTGTCACCGTCCTTGGGTCTCAACACATCTTTATGAATTGTCAACTCACTCTTCTCCTGATAGCGTTGTGCTCCCAGAGAGCAGACACTGCGTCCTTCTCATTCTGGTCTTGAACTTGGCACAGAGGTTTGCCTACAGTAGTCACTTAATTAATGTTTGCTGAGTTTAATTGAAATGATAAGGAAATAATTCTTTGATGGTTACCCACCTATATGTATACGCATCATATATGAGATACTGCATTCTTTTTTTTTATTATTAGCGTATAGTTGCTTTACAATGTCGTGTCAGTTTCTGCTGTACAGCAGAGTGAATTAGCCATATATATACATATACCCCCTTTTTTTTTAATTTCCTTCCCATTTAGGTCACCACAGCACATTGAGTAGAGTTCCCTGTGCCATACAGTGGGTTCTGATTAGTTACCTGTTTTATACATAGCAGTGTATATATGTCAATCTCAATCTCCCAATTCATCCCAACCCCCGCTTCCTCCCTTGGGAGATACTGTATTTTTTCCCATGGTTCAAGAGTCATCTAATTAACATGATTCCAGAGGGACCCTGTAAGGAAGGGAGTTCCCTATCAGTCTTTCAATGATGCTTCAGAATGCATCACAGTTTGTGTTTTTGGACCAAATATTTCAACACCATTTATAGAGTGTCTTCTATGTACTTGACCTGATTACTCCTTTTTCTACTTCCACTGAGCCAAGGGAAGGCTGGGTGGTAGCAAGGAGTGGAGAAGGGAATGGGGAAAGTTCAGCTCCTCTGAGTCCTCATGCTGTGGTTCCCATCCAGCTCACGGTGCCCCAAATATTCCAAGGTGAGAGGAAGCTTGGGTTGCTCTACAGGGAAAGAGAGGAGACACCATGGTGCAGAAATCTATGACTGTTGGCAAAGCTGAGCCCGAACTGGGCTGGTGCCTTTGTGCTTCCGCAAGCAAGGTCACCTGAGGGTGGAGGGGAGACTGATGCTGTGTAGAGTGGGAAGTGGGCAGTGAGAAGAAGTGAGCTCTTCCATCCTGCTCTTGGCACGAGGCCACTGCAAGTGACAGGCCTTCCAGGTCTTTCGCAGAGATGACCTGAATGAGTCATCTTTGGCTGGAGAAGAGCTCCACGATGGGGAGAATTTTGGCAAACTCTCACACTCCCTTGCTGCAGATGGAAGTCATATTTCCATCGACAGAGGACAATCAGGATATGGGGGACGAGGCTGAGAGCAGAGTCTTGATGTCCACGTGTCCACCTTCAAATGCTCCATTCCAGGACGTAGCTGGCCCCCTGCTCCACGCTGTGTGGGAAGTCACCACCCCTGGGACACCGTCCTCGTCCTTAAAGAGCCTATATCACCAATGCAGAGGAAAACGTGCACCAGTCATTCATCAGCCATGCCATTGAGTAAAGTCAAGGGCCATAATAAATAGCTGTCCCTTTGGCTTGTGGAATATAGGTGTCCCCCACTTTTCGAAGGTTCCCTTTACAGCACTTTGCTTTGATGAAGAACCTCCCTGAGTCCCTGTTTTCACCAGCCAAAAGAAATCCAAAGATGATTTTCGCTCTAACAAAAAGAGGTCATTGCTTCTTCACTTTACGCCATTTCAGTTTACAAAAGCTTTCGCTTTTTGGACAGTGGGGGAAACATGGAATGCAGGCCCAGAGCCCCAGGGAGACCCTGATTCCTTAGCGGCAGCTAATGTCCCATCTGCCCAGCAGCCGTGCCCGCCCTCTTGGGCCACGTGGTTAGACATGGTTCCGTGGAAACATTTGCTCTGCCCAGAGCAACACCCAGTGGATGGAGGCCATGAGAGGGCCGTGGGGAGAGGGTGTCCATGGCATCGTCTGCAGCTCAGCACCCACGTGCCTGATGGAGCAGAACCTCTCCGTGGACACTGCTTGTACTTGTACCACAGGTGTGACAGGATGGTCAATAAAAGGGAAGTCATTGTGAAATATTTTGATGACGTCTCTCACTCTGCCAGGATGTACTCAGACTCCCAGTTCCATCATCTGTGTCTCTTGCAGGTCTGCAGGTGGACCGGTTCTTGCAGCCACAAGCTGAACAGAGTGTCCTTGGCCTGTGTGTTCCTGGTTATGTGAAACCACCCACTGGTGTCTCCAGGATTCATTCTCACTTGTCTTCCATCTATCTCGATCTTTGCTGTTCTTTCATCAAATTGCCTCCTTCTTCTCCTTTGTCACTCCAGCCCTTCCTAACATCATTTTCATTCCTACTCCTTTCTAAAATTTTGCAGAACCTGGTATTTATACTTGAGAATAGAGAAGTAGAGGAAAAGAGATTTTTTTTTTTTAATCTATGTAGACAGATTCCCTAAGCAAGGCTGAGATAATCATTGAAGCAAAGCCATGTGGACATTGTTCTTTATTCTAAACCCTAGGGTGGTGCTCAGGGGTGATGCTCTGGGGTAACAGAGGTAACCCCAGTTCATGGACCAGGTGGCGTATTTATAAGTCGAATAGGGAAGTTTTCCCTTTCTGACATTTTTTCACTCTTCTCGATATCAGAGGCCGGCGCTGTTCCCAGGGCAGGAGCAGCTGCTCCCAGCTTCTATGCCAGCACCTGGCAGTTCCTTCCCAGTGGGGAACTCCTGGTGACACTCACGTCCTCTTTACCTCCCTCATCCCCCTGCTGACTGACCCTGCAGCGGGGCAGTCCTACTGCAGGATGGGGAGCACAGATTGCCTTGGTGACTCACGTCTACACAGAGGCCACCAGGGTGTTGGAGTTGGGTTAATCCCAGGAACTCAGGAGCAAATACGAACTTCCTTTGTGGTAGTTCTCTTCCTGCAAGTTCCAGGAGCGTGGAGATGAAGGCATGAAGTGTCAACTGGCTTCTATTGTCCTTTCTGACGACGACACTGAAGGACAGAGGATGGACCCCTTGGGGAAGGCTGCCATACTTATTGACACAGCAACTGAGCAGGTCTTTGCTTAGAGTAGATCCTTGGTATTTAGAGAACAATGGATGTTGGCACCATATTTAATTCCTGAGCTCACTCACTCCTTGATTCAGTAAACACATCCTGAGGGCCTCCCCCCCGATGAGGCGTCATGCTTTGGGCGGAATTGAGCACACTCAGCAAGGGGTCAGCAACAGGGACAGGTAGAACAGGTGCAGAAGCCAGGACCAGATAGATGGGGAGAATGTCTGAGCTGTGGAGGCTGACGTCGAGAGGCAGCTTGACGAGCCGGGAGTAACGGCCAGGTGGGTGGTGAGCTCAGGTATAACGGCACAGCTCAGCTGCGGTTTCTCAACTGCTTATTATGTGCCATTCAATTCTCACAACTGGACCATGAGGTAAGTAGTATTCTCTTCATTTTGAAGATGAAGCTGCTGAAGCTTAGAAAGGATAACTTTCCCGAGACTTTGATGGAGGTAGAGTCTGAACCCAGGTGCTCTGAATCCAGAGCTTTAAACTACAGTCCACACAACACCCTTGAGTGTGGTTAGGTAGGTGTCAGTGATAGATGACCTACATCTATGTATCTATGTATGTATGTATCTATCTACCTATCCATCATATCGTGGGCAGTGCATGGCCGTAGGAGTCAAGAAAGCAAGCTCCAGTGGGAAGAAGGAATAAGAGGCAGGGGAACTAAGTGGACACCCCATTGTGAAAACTCACTGGAATGACCTGAACGATAGAGCCTGGTACGTACAGGCAAGGCTGATTCCAAGTACTTGATGGTTCCTATACCTGGGGCCCAATAAGTCAGAACGGACACTAGATGTAGCCTTGAAGCAAGGTCCTGGTGAGCCTTGCTAACCAGGTGAGTCGGACACTAACCCTTTAGTTGCTGGACAGTGGGGCTCTGGGGAAGATTAGGGTGCGGGGCAGAGGTCAGTCCTGTTCCTCACGCTGCCCCAGGCTCCCTCCTGCCGGAGTGCCACAGGCCTGACCATTTGACTATGTGTCTGAAGCCACACTTGTGTCCTCAGTGACACTGGCTCTGTGGGAGGAAGCTCATTTCAAATTCATCCAGCCTCAGTGAGACGAAGGCAGCCAGCTCCTTGCCCCTGGCAAGACCCAGGGGACCCCGGGCAGGGACAAGCTTCTGGGACAAAGGCAAGCACAGGCTGCCCCCGGGAACTGGGGAAGGAATTTAAGGTGTTTAATCACCTTCAACATTATAGTTTCATATTCACAAGGAAACTGAGGGGTCCTAGATGTTGACTTCTAGGAACGCCAATTCTGAAATGCATAGCTACTTGGATATGCACTTACGCAGTGCTTGTTGTAGTAGAAGTAACGTCCAGCTGTCCTAACAGGACCAATATAAAGGGTATCAGAAGACAGAAGTTTATTTCTCTCTCATGGAACATTCCAGGCTGATATGGCAGCTTCCCTGTGTTGGGGACCCAGGATCCTCCTGTCTACTTGCTCTGCCGTCCCTAAGGTTTCAGTCTCGTCTACACGACCCAAGTTGGTTTACCACCCAGTCTGCACATGAGCTGTCAGGAGGGGGAAGGAGGAGTGGAAGGCATGCCTCTGCCTTTCAGGCGTGACCCGTAGGTGAGCATGTCCCTTGCCACATACTCCACTAACCCAAGCTTAGTCACGTGGGTGCTCCAAGCTGCAGGAGGCTGGGATATGTGTTCTTTCTTCTCCAGCTCTGTCACAGGCCCGCAAGCATCCACGTGCTTTCTTCCCTCATAGAACACAGCCAGCCCTTTCCCAAGAGAGACCACCATAAAGTCCCAGGGAGTCACTGCACCCAGAAACGCCCAGGGTCTCTGGGGGAGGCATAGCCACCTCAGTCCCATCTATATAAGGTTCCTCTACACAGTGAAATGAGTCCTCTGCTCCCTCTTCACAGTCAACACACAGTACAGGGTGAGATTAATGATGATAACCAGTAAAAACGCCCATTCACAGAAGGGAAGAGCGGGAAACACACAATGGTCATTGGACCGTAACCATGATTGATCCCACCAGGCAGAAATAGCATGAAATCCTCACCCTGGCCATGCACTAATGTCCTGGCTCCCTGGTCCCCCCCAGGGAGAGGCAGCCTGAGCCCCTGACAAATTCACAGGGCAGAGTGGCAAACGAGCTTTGAAATTTTACCTGTGAGTAAGAAACTGTTATTTCAAGGTCCTTGGACAGCACAGAAACCCATATCCCAAGTAATGCAGTGCTTTAAAAGTTTTTCAAAGACACGGAGGGCCCAGAGAGATGAATTCCTAGCATTCTTGTCATTAGGCCTTTTTAACTTTATGTAAGATATACCCACCCCAAGTGAGCTCAGGGGTGAGGGAGATACAGTGGTTCATAGACCCACGCTAGGGGGAAGGGCAAAGTCGGATCTAAACCTTGGGAGGACGGAATTGGAGCTGACAGTCACTGGGTTTTCTGATCCCTGGTCTCTGCTGCTCTGGGTGTGTCTGAGTCCTATTTTCTTTTTACAAACCTGCTACTTGGCGGCAAACGTAGTCACTGGTGGCTCCCAGATTCCCCTACAGAGCACAGGGAGCCGTCCTCTCTTAGTTCAAGGTCAGAAATTCCCAGAGCACCTTGGGTCATGTGCAGAGAGCACCCCGATCCACATCCCCACTAGAAGACGTGCCTGGTGGCTGGGAGGGAAGAGCATCTCCCGGAAGAAACAGGGCAGGAGGCTGGGCAGACATGGAGGTGCCTTGTCTGGACCCAGGGTGGCCCCTGAGGACCAGATTCAAGTCTTCTGATTCCTGATGCAGTGCACTTCCCAAGTTCCACCTTTTCTTCTGTTGTCTGGCTCCGTTGATTTTTATCTCCGTGTCAGTGACACGTGACAGAGTTGATGTTGGTTGGGCTTGAGTCATCACATTCCACATTCAGCAAGGATACAGCAGTGTCAGGTCATCATCCTTTTCAGTCTTGTGAACCAGTTAACACGGCCAACAGGCGGAACCATTCACACGCAAAGTTACTTTCCTAACGTAATCGTCCTCCGGCAGCCTGAGCTTCACTGATTGATATCCAACCTAATAAAGTGGATCTGGATAAGCTTCCCTGGTCTCCAAGGACATGATTCTAATTGTGAGGAGTAAAAAAAAATTGTTTTTTGTTAAAGTGAGGTTTAATATCTCTACAGAAATACGCTTTCCAGCCTCCTTGCTGGGCCTGACTCATCTGAGCATCTTCTGTTACAGACCGTGTGGAAACGCAGTTCAATGGCTGAGGACCCTCTCTGTCCATCCGCTGGATACCTTCACGGCCAAGGGCTGTTGGTCCTGCCTCCCCCTCCCCCTTCCCCTCCCCCTCTCTGGAGTAGAAAGATTCAGTGGGTTGACTGAAGAGGCTAACAAGGAAAGCAAGCAACGAAATGACAGACAGAAGAAAGGAAGCTAGCAAACAGTAAAAAATGGTGGTAAGGTTCCCAGCCCATCTGTAACGCATTAGAATGTTGTGCACCGTTTTCCAGGATATTTTTTCCAGTGTTGTTTTCAGCATCTGTGCTTGTTCGGAAGAGCCCGTTTGGGAACAAGGGCAGTGCGACTGAGTAAATGAACCCCTTTGAGGCACAACAGTCCCTGGAAGTTTCTTTGAAGGGTCTTGCTGGTATTGGTGGTAAAATGACAGATAAGAACAACCCACGATTAATGTCTACGTGCCCTTAAACCAACTTCCACAAAACTGGTTTTCTAAAGACACAGTGTGTTTAAAATTAAAAACAGAGCTTTCAGGTGAACGAGTGAAATACACTTAGTTTTTTCCTGTGAAGCTCTCTGATTCTTGTCCTGTCGATAGGCCAAAAGTGCTAAATACACATTTGAGTGAATGGTATAGGAAAACTGTCTTTTAAAATTTTTTCTTGTGTAGATGTTACTTATGTTTTGACTTGTAGATCCCATAATTCTTGGTCTAAAAGCAGGGACTTAAATATGCTAGCTGGGAATAGATCTGTGAATTTTACCCAAGTCCCTAACTATTATCAAATTCAAATGGAATAATTACGAAATATTGGATGAAGGAAATTGGATCTAGGAAGTTTAAATAATGTTTTCAAAATTTTTTTAAATGGACATATATGATTTCCATTTTGAAAAAAGTTAAATTTGGGGAAAAGCTTAACAAGCAAATTGCTCTTAAGATGGATGTGAAGAAAGGATTTATATTCCTGTTTAAAAGTTGTTTTTCTATTTAAATGTATTTTAACATATATCTTCTGGGAGGAAAAGGGATGTGTATGGTCATTTCAAAATTGAAAATATTTGGGAATACCTTTGAAACCTGCCAAATGTGATACAGGAAACATGTGCATGTGTGTGTTTGTGTGTGTTTATGTGTGTCTGAGTGTGTTTGTGTGTCTGTATATCTGTGTGTGTCTGTTTCTGTGTCTCTGTGTGTGTGTATCTCTCTGTGTATCTGTGTGTGTGTGTGTGTGTGTGTCCCTTCCCAGTGAATTCCTGCTGGGGGAAGAACACTTCCATAGGATGCAGCAGGCGGGGCACAGGCTCTGGGATCTGACATTTTCTCCAGACTGTGAGATCTTCTTCTACAGGAGTGTGTGCTTCTCCTTGCCATGGGCAAGTCTCTCAACCACTGGGGACAACCGGGTCCTCACCTGTGAAATGGGGAAACCCCAGGATGCTTGGGGTGATGAAACAGGGAAATGTGTACATGTGTTTGGCCATAAGGGGTTTTCAGTGAGTGTCACTGTTACTCCGATCACGACTGTTCCCGTGAGTCAGGACCGCATCAGGGTGCGGGTCTCTGCTGGCCCGGCGTCTGGGTGTCAATTTTCAGCCAGGAGGCTTCCACCTCCCTGACCAGGGTCCAGCCAGCAGCCGCTTCCCTGGGCAGGTGGAAATTTCAGAGAGATGGCATTGCGTTCATTTTTCATCTTCGCTTTCTCCATCCAGCTTGGCGTGACTGGGAACAGGCTCTCCTCCCGCCACCTGTCGGGGGACCGCCTTTGCCGGAGAAGAGGGTCTGCTCCCCGCTCCCTAGCCCGCTGGCCCGGCAGCTGCTATCCATTTTCTTCACCTGCGGGGCTTTAGACCAGACTTGCCGGGGAACAGCAGAACCAGGGGAGCAGCCTGAGAAGAAGAGCGTCGAACGTGGCGGCGTCTGCTGTCTGGGCATCAGGCTCTGTCTCTCCTGTGCGCTGGTGCCTGGGTTCCAGTGAATCTTGCCCTTGATCTCGTTGTAAGATGTGGACACTTTGTCTGTTTCTCCACCAACCTCCCTCCTCCTCCACTGCCATCGCGGACGCTCTTTGCTTGGACTCTGGGTTTCTTGTCTTGAGTTTCCCATGTGCCCTCTAGAACTCTATGGGCTTGTGTCGTCTGAGAACACATTGCTGCCGGGTTCTCCTTTCTCCTTTTCATGCTCTTTCCCCAGCCCTTTCCCAGCTCAGAGACAGCAAGTTAGAGCGAATCAGTGAGAGGTGATGAGTGTCGCATGGACAGTGAGCTTTGTAACCGTGCAGACCCATGTTTGAATCCTAGCTCAGCCGCTTTCTTATCCTGGGCACCAGGGGAGGTGCTCGACCCCTCTGAGCCCCAGCTCTTTCACAGGTAAAGTCACAATAACAGTAGTCCTGTCACAGAGGTCACCCGTGTCCTTTGCGTGTGGTAAGCAACACAACCGTGCCTCTCCATCGGGGACTGGCTCAGTAATTGATGAAATGTCATAGCAGACCCGAATCTGCAAACCCACAGTGAAAAGAGGTCTGCATTGTGTCTAAATCAAGATTTGTCTCATAGCCATTTGCTGTCTGGATGGAAAATGCCACCGTTTCCTACATGTTCCGTTCAGGGAAAGGGTCTGTGCTGTGTCTCTACAAAGCCAGCCTGAGGCTATGAGCCAGGAGTCTGGGTTGAGTGGCATGGTGACCATGGGCAAGTGTGGACAGGCCTCCTGGGAGTCACGGAGCCTAAGAGAAGTATCAACCATGTTCGGCCTCTCCTTTTCTTTTGAGTTCTTTCTTTAAAATTGTATCTTGTTTCCTGTAACTTCCTTGCAGGTTGTAAGTGGGCCAATGGACCTCAACTGAACATTTTATTCGGTGAGATTACCTCTATAAGAGAAGTTGAATTGTGGTATACCAAAACCTCCCTTACCTTAGGAGACATTTAGAAAGGACCAAGAATTTCAGCTTTTGAAACTGAGTCCCTGTCACCCCCTAGATGTTTCCCCAAATCATGACAGAGCTTCATGAGAGTGACAGGACCCCAGGTTCGTGCTGAGCTAATCCAACCCCTCATTCACGGCAGACCTCACATCCTGTCTTTATACGGTTCAGGGTAGTTTGGGGCCCTGTGCTTTTCTTCTGCCTCTGTATTCCTAGAGGGGGGATTTAGATTATACCCTATAGCTGATTAGAAAGTACCCCATTCAGCCAGCTTTTAATATTGAGTTCTTACCCAAGCCTGACTCTGAGAAATAGACATTGATCCTGCCCCTGCAGGTGGCAATGGAACAAACAGGGGTACTTTCTGTTCAGAGAAGAGCGGGCAGTGTTTTCCGTCGTTAAGCTCCAGGCTACACCCCTGGAGAGCCTACCAAGCAGTCCTAAGAAATGAAAGATGACATCTCGAAACATACTTTTCTTGATAATCTCTTTCAAAATTAACACAGATAAAGGTCTCCAAAAGCTATCAAGGCAACTTATGACAGAGATGAATGTGAGCAATACCCTGTTAAGTATATCCATTAATCACTATTTTTAGAAAGTTTTTACCAGCAAAAATATTTTTCTTTTAGTTTTTATTTTTAGTTTGACTTCAAACAAAGATATCTGGTTAACTATTTAAGTGAGACTAGATGCCATTAACTCTTTCTCTCCCATGGATTAATATTCAATATATATAAGAAACTGATAAACCCAATAGCAAAAAAGCAGTCTGATCAAAAAATGGGTAGAGGGTCTGAATAGATTTTTTTCCAAAAACGACATACAAATGGCCAACAGGGACATAAAAAGGTGCTCAACATCACTAATCATCAGAGAAATGCAAATCAAAGCCACAGTGATATACCACCTCACACCCATTAGAATGACTATTATCAAAAAGACAAGAAATAACAAATGCTGGTGAGGATGTGGAGAAAGGGAATTCCTGTGTACTGTTCATGGAAATGTAAATCGGTGCAGCTAGTATGAAGAACAGAATGGAAGGTCCTGAAAAAATTAAAAATAGAGCTACCACATGATCTAGCAATTCCACTTCTGGGTATATATTGAAAGAAATGAAATCACTGTCTTGGAGAGGTTATCTGCAGCCCACATTCATTGCAGCATTATTTAGTATAGCTATGCCTTAGAAACAATCTAGGTGTCCATCAATGGGTGAATGGATAAAGAGGATGTGGTATATATATATATATATATATATACACACACAATGGAATATTATTCAGCCATAAAATTGAAGGAAATCCTACCATTTGTGACAACAGGGATGGACTTGGAGGGTATTATGCTAAGTGAAATAAGAGAAAGACAAATACTGTATGATCTCACTTATATGTGGAATCTAAAAATATGAACTCATAGAAACCAAGACCAGATTGGTGGTTGCCAAAGGCAGGGGTGGGATGAGTGAAATGGGTGAAGTGTGTCACAGGGTATGAACTTCCAATTATAAGATAAATAATGGATGTAATTTACAGCATGGTGACTATAGGTAACAATAGTGTTGTATGTTTGAAAGGTGCTAAGAGAGTAGGTTTTCGCAATATATGCGTATATCAAATCATTATGTTGTATAACTTAGACTAATACAATGTTATATGCCAATTATATCTCAATAAAATGGCCAACTGGGAAAAATTATAGCAAAACAAACAAACAACAAACTGTATTTATACTGGTATTTCTGGCTGGCTCTGCTCTTTTCGGATCTGGAACTAGGCCTTGACTCGCTTCACTGCCCTTGGGCCCCGTGCTCTGGTTCTCTGTACTTCCTGTTACCTGATTCCTACCCCCCCATCCCCTCCCCATGCAGCCACCAGTCCCCGGACTCCACACCTACAAATCCTGGCACCATAAGATGGAGCAGAGCCCCAGCAGTGGGTTATTTATTGACACAAACTCAGGACCAAGCATCCAAAGGTTGCAGTCCTCACAGATTATTAGCTAGATTGGCCCTGATACTTTGTGATCCTTCTGGAAGGCAAATATCCCTGCACATTTAACAGAGTTTTGTTGGCAGGGTTGAGCTTATATCCAGGTTAAGACAGGAATGCTATGGGGTATGACGTGGGAACTAGGGGTAACTCACCCTATGGGATAGACACACAGCAACTGTGTGGCTCTGGAGCGTCGTGTTGTGCAGATTTACTACATTATCTAAGGCACCGAAGTCCTCTGTTAAAATGCAAATATACTATCTGGAGGGAAGCCTGCCAGACCGGGTATCAGCAAAGTTGGCTTCTGCCCTTCCTAGCTAAGTGACCTTTGTGTGGAAGCACAGAGTACTAACCATGGAAGGTGTCTTGGAGGCGTGGAGTGACACTCCCCACCCAAGTGTGTGAAATCCCCCTAAAACCTCCTCCATGTTTCCACTGACAGGGATGAATCACAGAGTGAACAACAGTATTCGCTGAAACGTCCAGGTCGGCTTTCTGTCATCGTGCACGTGATTGCCGCTGCTTTTCTTTTCCAGCTGAGTCCCCTTTGTTCTCGCGCTGCACTGCCCGTCCCCAGAGAGTTTATTTCTGTTACATGGAAGCAACCAGGGTGTTCAGGTGCTCATCATAGGTCATAGGTGCCCTAGGAAGCCTGGAAGAGGAGAGGGGCGCCACTCTCGATCTCTGAGAGCCCGTGTTTGCATTAACTTTCAGGAAGCCACATCATACTGTCATTCCGTTTCAGTTAAAATCAGCTGAAGCCTCTGAATCTTTTCCTGGTGAGCTGCTAAGTCACTCTTCTCCCTTCTTGTAGGGAAGCAGATTTTTGACGCTGAGGGCAGGATTTTAAATGTATTTCAAACACCTTTATCTTACTTAATGTCGAGCAAGCGACAGACTTTATTGGAATCAATTTTCTCATCTCCAAAATGATAACGATGCTACCTCTTCTGTCCACCCCTCCTCCCTGCTGTGTGAATAAAGAGGTGATGTACATGAAGGTTGCAGGGTGCCTGCTTTAGTGCCGGCTCTGAGCCATTGGTGGTGGCTCCCTGAAGGGCTGTATTGAGATGATTTCTGAGGACCTAGCTAGAAAGAGACCTGCAACTGATTTGTGACGTCTACCATGGTGTGTGTGTGTGTGTGTGTGTGTGTGTGTGCGCGCGCAGGCTACATCATTCTTGACACAGATTTTTCATACTTGTACTATACCTATGCAGGAAATATTATCATTATTAATTCATTAACATTGAACACATATTAATCATTCAACTTGCATTAGAGGGCAGGTGCATTTTGATGAGAAAGGAGCATGGCTCGTTACACGGAGACCAGAGGGCATTGTGGGCGGAGGTGGGGTGCACTGAAAAGAGGGAAAGGAATGCCATGGTCCGATTAATGTACCCCTCAAATTTGATTCGAGGGACAGTCCTGGGCTAGTAACATGGGTCAACGTAGGTACTATAGACTGCCCTTGCAAGGACTTTAGACCAGGGGTTGGGAACTCTAATGCCCACAGGGGAGGCACTGGTAACATCAGTGAGGCAGTGGACCAGGGAGCACTGGGGAATTGTGTGAGGTGATGTGTACACGCTCCATCCAAAGGGAGTGGCCTGCCCCCACTTCAGTCATTTCCTCTCAGACGTGAGTACAGGCTCACTGTTGCCAGAACGCTCTACTTTTAGAGAAGCTGAAAATCTGGCATTTTATGTAAAATATTCCATTGAAAAATGTTGACTCAATTAAAAAAATAACTGTGGATTCAACAAAACACATCTGTGGGCCAGATTCAGCTTCTAACTGCCAGTTTGGGACCTCTGTTCTAGATGCCACTAGAAAAGAAAAAAGTTAACTCTTATTAACAAATGCTTACACATGTGCAATGGAATCTCATTAATTCAGGCCAACAGACAATTACTACCCACCCAAAGCCCCGGGTTAGCAGACATGGATTTGTCCTATAGGAATCTTGGACTTCAGTACAGGGTGATAATTCTGAGATACAAATGATTTTAATTAAGGTAAAAAAAAAGAACCCCCAAAGCAGTGCCACAAGAGAAGTACAATAGAAACGCTATGAGGAATTTTTGGGGGGTGGGAAGGACATGTTGGTGGAGAGGAGTTGGTGGTGGGATGGGGTTGGAGATGGTCCTCATGGAATAGAAGGATTTCCAGAGAGAAAACCTGGTGGACAGGAACCAGATGAGAAATGTGGGTTTAATTCCTTGAAAGATGAGCAGTCTAGTTTGCTTGGGACTTAGAGCAGGTAGAGGAACAGTAAACTGGAAGGTGGGCTGTAAAGTCTCAAGTTATGGAGGGATCTGAAGGGACATCGGGGAAGTTCGTACTTAATTCAACAGGCCATGGGGAGGTGTGAATGCTTCTAAGCAGCAGAAACATGAGTGGAGCTGGACTGTCCTCCAAAATATACAGCCTGTTGAAGAGACAGACTGTGAAGACGACCGATTAGAGATCTGTTGGCAAAGAGTAAGAATGGCCTAAGCCCCAATGGATGGCGGGTGTGTGATGGAAGATGGGGAAAGAAGTGAGCAAAACTGGGCACATGAGGTAGATGGGATCTCTTCACAGATTGGACTCAGGGACCAAAAGAGAAGTGAGAGATAGGGAGATGGAGGAACAGAGGCATTGGGAGGTGGGAAGAGGGGGTTGGTGCAGGTGCAGAGTTCAGTTAGGCTACCTTGAGTTTAAGGGGTTTTCAGCTGATGAAGTTACAGAAGCCAAGTACACGGGAGTCTCTTCCAGAGGTGGAGAGAGAGGGATGGGGAGAGAAGAGAGACACAGAGACATAGCGAGAGACAGAGGGAGCCAGAGGCTTGGGAAAGCAGCTGCAGGAGATAAGGTTTGGCCACGGAAGTGATGAAGGTGTGAGGATGGGGTTCTTGACAGGGGCTGGGGAGGGGAGAGGGAGGAAGGAGCAGGGCAGTCTGCGGGCTGGACCTTGGAGAGTGCCCATGCTCAGTGGGCATGGGCAGGAGAAAAGAATCCAGGAAATGAACCGTCTAGGATGGAAGAGAAGGCAGAACCCAGATGCCAATGAAAACTCATGGGAGAGATGGTGGGTGGCCATTGCTAGTCCTGTGGAGAGGTCTGAAAGGCAAGCTCTACCATTTGGCTTTTAATCATCTCTTTACTAGATTGCTCTCAACAAGGCTTCTAGTGACCTCTTTGCCCTTGAACCCAATGGCTGTGATTTAACCTTCATCTCTTAGTAGCACTTGGCACTGTCCGTCTCTTTTTCCTTCTCGAACCATTCTCTTTCTTTGCCTTTATGAGAACATACTCAGTTTTCCTTCTACTTCTCCAGCTCTTCCCACTCAGTCAGCTTTTTCACTTCTTCTTCCCCAAACACTGTTAAATGTTACTTTTAATTAGGTTTTTGTCCCTGTTGCCTTCTCCTCTTAATTTCCTCTTTCTGTCTCCAATGACTTCAGTCGCCATTTATATGTTAATGATTCCCAGATCCCATCTCCAAGTCAGAGCTTGTCTGATCCAAGTCTGAGCCCTTGTCTGGTCAGCCAGTTGCCAACCAGTCACTTCCCACTGGGATGTTTCACAAGTACATCAAACTCAATACCACAAAAACTCAACCTATCTCCTTGCTCTCCCCACTTCTCCTGTGTTCTCTGTCACAGCAAATGATGTTATTTGCCCAGGTACCCAAGGCAGAACCCAGGGCCTTACCCTTGATTTCTCCACCTGCTCTCCCCATATTCAACCAATCACTGATTCCTCTAGATGTTTCCTCAATGTCTGGAAAGGCTGACCACTTCTCTGTATCTCCATAGGAACTGTCCTTGCCCAGGTCACACCACCTTCTCATGCTCCTAACTGCTCTCCTTGGGCAAATCTTCACTATCTCTACACTACAGCTTCATATCATTTGATCATTTTATTCCTGTATCCTAGGACACTTCAATGGGTTTTCCCATTACCCAGAAGATAAAGTCCCAACTTCTTAATATGGCTCACAAGATCCTGGCCTGATCTTACCACTGCTGATACTCATTTCTCTAGTTCTGCTTTCCTTTCTCCTTCCCTCCCTCCCTCCCCCCCTTCCTTCCTTCCTTCCTTTCTCTCTTTCTTTCTTTCTTTCTTTTTCTTTCTTTCTTCTTTCTTTCTTTCTTTCTTTCTTTCTTTCTTTCTTTCTTTCTTTCTTTCTTTCCTCCCTCCCTCCCTCCCTCCCTCCCTCCCTCTTTTCTTTCATTCATTCTTTCTTTCCTTCCTTCCTTTCCTTCCACCTCTCCCCACTCTATACCCTTGGACTCCAGTCCAGCTTAAAATTGTTCCCTAACAACATGTTCTTTCTTACCTCCTCCTTTTATATGACCAGTTCCTTCTGACTAGAGAGTATCCCTTGACAAAGCTATCACTTCTTGCTAGATTCTGCTAATTCTTCAGATTTCAGCTGGTATCTTTTCCTTCGGGAAGATACTCTTCCTTAGGGAAATATTCCTGAGACCAGGAGAGTCTGCTGCTCTTCTCTATCATGTGACTGCTGAGTCATGGCTGCTTGTATAATTCTGCCTACCTCTCCTGAATCGTAACCTAGTTTATAAGTTTTTCTTGACTCTAGTGTGGAGTACATTGCCTGAAATATAATAGCCTCTTAGTAAATATTTATTGAATTGGTTATGAATGAGTTATCAGATGTGGGTAAAGGATAGCTGGCGACTTGAATAGCCAATTCAATAGAATCATTTGGATATTTTCTACCTTGTAAGATTTTCAAAAGGTTGTGGGTCTTGGGGAAATAAATCAGTAACTGAATCCTGACTTTGTCCCTAATTAGGTGGAGTGAAATCCACTTCAGTGATTCAGGCACAGAATCACAGCCTATATTTTTTAAAAATATAATTTGCTTTAGTGCAACCAAAGGAAACAGAGTTATCAAAATGAATAAGGATTTATAATTAAGTAATCAATTTGAATCAAATAGATGTACTTGAAGTGTGAAAAAAGGAAAGAGAGAAAAGAAAGCTTTTACTCAATCATTTTCCACGAGTCTTGTTTGTCAGACTTTATTAAGTTTTTCAGCCATTTTTTTCTTATACCATCAAAGATAAACCTTAGTATAACATTTGATTGCAAATTAATGAATAAGAATCATAGACCATTAAAGCTCAAACTAAATTTAAAGATCATCTAATATAAATGCCTTTGTAGTTGAGTAGTGAAGGTTTGGCTCTCCAACAAAATACCTTACATACATACGTTTAACCAACAGATTTATTGATTATTTACTACACAAGCTATTGTGTTAAGTGAAGTTGCGGGGAGTTACAGAAATATATGACAGTAATCACGCTATCTCATTTGAATGGCTCCTGTGTCTATTAGTTTACCTTCTACTCTGACAGCATGATAAGTTTACATAAATAGACAACTAACCCTACCAGTTAGGGCAAGTACCTAATGAACGTTTGAGATAAGAGCTGGTGGAGAGAAAGGAAGAGAGCCGGGACTTCAGGCTGGGCTGGTCAGGAAAAGGCTTGCAAATATGAAACTTCACCGTATAGCATGTCAGCCCCAGAATCAACCGTTCTGCTCCTTGTCTGTTTTCCCTGAACATCAAATCAACAATCCCATGTTCCCAGGAGGGACTGGAGTCATGCTGAGGGAGAATTCAGATGTGACACCATGAGTGGGAGGAAGGGCTTGATGAAAAAGATGGTTCAATGTGAACAGTGAGGCTCCCCAGGCTGAGTCCTTTGTGCAAAGCTTCACTCTGTCAAGGTGTGTGAACGGCGGTCATTAGGATGCTGAGAGAGTAAATCATTCTTCTGTTTATAATAGAACAGAGAGAGCGTAACTACATTTCTCATTTTCCTTATTAAACCCAGGGTTTTTTTTTGAAAGTTGATTATTTGGATGCTCTGACATGTCAGCATTATCTCTTTCTCTGTTGACCTTTTCTACTTTTTCCTCATCAGTCAGAGCTAGAAATATGTTCTCAAGGAAAACAATCTGAAGAATATTTATCAAATCACGGATTCCATTTATAAGCGCACGTGTCTGTTGCAGACACAGGAAACAAACTTAGGGTTTCCAAAAGAGGAAAGGGCAAATTAGGAGAATGGGGTTAATAGATACAAACTGCTATCCATAGAATAGATAAGCAACAGGATTTACTGTAGAGCACAGGGAATTATATTCCATATCTTACAGCAACCTATAATGGAGAATAATCTGAAAAAATATATATATATATAACTGAATCACTTTGCTGTACACCTGAAATTAACACAATACTGTAAATCAAGTATACTCCAATCATAGTATTAAAAAGATAGAGGTGTACATGTCTCGACTTTTCTGTTGGTGTTTCTCTCTGGGACTTCGTCCTAAAGGTCTGTGGAATTTGGAAGTGGTGCTCCTCTAGCTTGATGGTGGTACCATTAAATGGCCCAGGATTGAGAGAAGTAATTGTATTGTTTGCAACAGTCATACACCTTGATCACAGAAGCTATGGAAAACATCAGGGAGTTTATTTGTCGGGCTGAAGATAGGGGTAATCCTTTAGAGAAACTGAGGTTTGAATTACTGACTTTTTCATAGACGTAATTAACCGATTTCTCATGCTTGGTTGTCAAATCTCGATCCTGAGCCCTTACAGCCCCTGCTTGTTTTCTAACCTCTCCACTGGTTAGTTGTCCTTTCATTCTTAAGAATGGCCTTCTGAGGGAGAGTGTTTATTGGAGAAATGCTTAGCATTCAGGATCCAACCTAACTTTTTAAATGATTGGTCAGCCAGCCAATCATTCAAAAAAGATGGTTCCTTTCCATCTTCTCATTTTTTAAACGGAGTCGAGGATTGTGTTTGGTATATACAGCAGCCTGGCAGGAAGGCGGGATCTAAACATATTTATAGAAAAGGGTTGAATTCTGAACTAGTGGTGATGCTTATCTGTCAGCTCTTTGATGCTGCTGCTGTCGAAATAATTTGTTTTACAGGAGCTGACTCACCAAATCCCTATTTAGAGGTGGTAGTTAATCTTTAATTAGTAATGGTGCAAAAATGAAACTGGGAAAAAGATAAGTTAATTTAGAATTTCGCGTTTATTCACAAATGTCCACTTACAGGTTGAACGGCAGTTGTGCCTTACACTTAGAATGCAGACCAAAAAGGAAAGAGCCATGTCTCTTAAGACTGTTTTATCCTGCGAAGTGGTGGCGCAGTTCAACGATAGAGCAGTGAGGCTGTGTTAGGTTTGGGGGTTGGGGAGGCCCCCCTGCCCCGAGGTGAGAGTTTTACTGACTGTTGGGGTAGCCATGGGAGAGTCTCCTTTCTCTGGAGCTCCTCGTGCCTTTTAAGATCATTCTTCTTGTTCTCCCTTTTGTGGTTATTTGTGATTGTTCCATCAGTTCCATTATTTGGGGGAGACCACCCTCTCTTCCTAAAGCCCTCATACTTCTGGCCCTGATTTCCCAACTTTCTTTCCTCTGAGTCCCTTGACAACATACAGTGAAATCAGATCATCTTCCTGTCCTCCTGGATTCTTGGTTGACGAGGTGCTATCTTAATCTTGTGTCTTCCTTTCAGGGGTCATACTTATTGGGCATAATTAGGTGGAGAGGTTGCCCTTTGGACTGCTTTTCCAGAAGTACTGATGGGTTTTGGTTGAACCCTTGGTGCTGGGTCGCCATGTGACCTGACATGTTCACTCCTGAAGCCAACCTGGCCATGTTTACCATTTCTCCCTCTCCAAAGACAATGAGCCCATATGGGGTTTGACCCTGCCACCCTGCCACCATTAACATTGTTTTCAAAACAACTCAGCTAACCCAGTCACAGCATTCGTTACTTTGTTAGGCCAGCTCAGCTGCCCCAGAGAGGAAGTCATTTCCACTCAATTGCTTGTGAATTGCAAGTCCGCAGTCCAGCAAAAGGGCTCCTGGTGTCTGTTGCGGTCACTGACCTGCCTCCTAGGTCATCTGTAACATGACAGCTTTCGGGCTGGTTTTGCACCTGGTGTCCAGGGGCTTGACTGATAAGATTAGGAAGTTTTCTGAATGGTATCACTTCATCTCCTTTTGGATCAAATAATATATTCATTATTAGGATCAAATTCCGCTTACTTCTTACAGCTCGAGTTTATATCTTTTTATTTGATTCATTGGAGAACGCTTCTGGGTCTTAACATCAGAAATGAGAATGTGTGTCTTGTTATATTTGGTGGAATTTAATTCCTCTGTGTAACCATCTTTCTTAACCAGACCATTCATACAATTTTGTTTAAAAAGCCTATTTTGCGATATTCTTGGAAATGAGTAAAGCAATTGCATGTTTGAATGCTTGTTTGAGAGCGCAAGCTGCACGCTTACCCTTCCTATCCCGTGGAAAGCTTTCTACACAAGACGCAAATGATCCATTTCAGAAGAGAAACCAAAGGGATGGGGCAGGGCAAAGGGAGCGATGGAGACATCAGCGTCATGGGAGGGGACTCTGTCCTTTCAGGATTTCCCGTGTGATTTACAAACTGCTAAGGAGCAGAAACAGTCTCTGTTTCAATGTCGTGGTGGGAAGGGCCTCCCTGATCCTTAAGAGGGTCGTGCACGTAGTTCAGCTCAATGAAAATGCTCTAGCTCTGGTGCCCATAAAATATGGCTTAAGGAGCGGACAGTTTCATGCAGAGCCTCCCTCGCCTCTCAAGGACAGTAAGCGGCTCCCACTTGGCTGAAGTTAGAAGCCGCTTCTGCAGGAAACTCGGGCCACTCCGACCTTGCATTTCTTGGTCCCCTCCATCTTTGGGAGTCCCCGGGCTCGGTGATACATCATTCCTGCCACGTTACAGAAGATCCTGACACTTCAGCCGAACCCAGCTGATGTTTCTGGCTGGCCACTTTCTCTTTATCTCTCCCACCGATCAGAGTGGCAGCAACGTTCCCGTTTATCATGCACTGTTCTGTGCTGTCATTTAGAAATACGCCCGCCCAGTGAATATTGATAAGATACCTTTGGAATGAGATAAAACGTGGTAAAGGAAGCATATCTTTCCAATGTGATAAAGAACTTTAGAATGTGTGATAATATGTGATAAAAGCCCCACTACAAGCCCATTATTGGGAAGAGCCGTCTGGGGTGGGCCCTGCGCTCTGGGTAGGGGTCCAGGGAGGGTGGTTATTGTTTGCATCTGCTCTTTCAAAGGTTTGGGGTCTTTCATTTGTGTTTCTAAGGGAAAAGCTCTTTGAAGGTCATGTTTGAATTAAAAGCTGTATTTATTATCTGTTTTTCCACGTTATCTATATTACAATTGCATATCGAATTTGGAAGCCCAGAATGACCTGAAGGTAGCTACTTTCTAATTCCACTTTTATCCTACCCTCTGGTATGGTATTTGTCAGTGCACGCTTGCGTCTGCTGGGGCTGATAAGGTAGAAACGGCTACCTGACTAACATTATCGTTCTCTCATTCTCCCTCTCCTGGCTAGTTTGAAATGATGGTCGCCTCCGGACTCAGGTCACCTGCTAAAAGATAACATGGTTGCCAGCTGCAGCTCTTCCCCAATCACTTTGGAGTAATGGTGACTCCATATTTTCCCGGCTGGTAGACTTCAGCAAGAAAGGGAAAGGATCTGAGGGAGGGGTCAGGGTGGGACTGAAATGGAGGGGACGAGAGTTGGTTTTATAACCTAAAGCCAGGAGCTCACTCCTTGTTCAGATTTCAGAGAAAGCAATTAATCTCTCTCATTTGAGAATAGTGCTGTGCGGGTCATAGGGCTGCTGTGGTCGCTCTAGGGATGGGCAGGCTGGGGCCAAGTGTGGCCTCCTAAACTGACCTCATTATGGACATATCTTCTCAGTCCAGCTAATGTTTTTAATTTAGGAGAGAATAATATTAACAAATAACAGCCAATCTTTATTTTAAGCCCACCACTTGCCAAGCATTAGCGCTTACATGACTCTTAGAAACCACCAACGAAGTAGATCCAGCTAAAATCACAATTTTACAGACGGTGAAAGCAGACGCTTGCTTAAAAAGATTAAGTGGCCTGCCCGAGGTTGCATAGGTGTGTGAGAGAGGAGCTGAATGCGCGCAATCCTCACGCTTTTCTCGGTGGAGTAGCTCTTATGGTAGCTTCTGCATCTAAAAGAGATAATGTTGCTTCTAACTGCAGTTTTCCATAGGCATTGGAAAAATCTGAGGGATTGACACATAGGTTTTCCTTCTTTTTTTTTTTTACATCTTTATTGGAGTATAATTGCTTTACAATGCTGTGTTAGTTTCTGCTTTATAACAAAGTGAATCAGCTATACATATACACATATCCCCATATCTCTTCCCTCTTGCGTCTCCCTCCCTCCCACCCTCCCTATCCCACCCCTCTAGGTGGTCACAAAGCACCGAGCTGATCTCCCTGTGCTATGCGGCTGCTTCCCACTAGCTAGCTATTTTACATTTGGTAGTGTATATATGTCCATGCCTCTCTCTCGCTTTGTCACAGCTTACCCTTCCCCCCTCCCCATATCCTCAAGTCCATTGACACATAGGTTTTTTCCCCTACCTTTATTGACATATAACACTGTGTAAGTTTAAGGTGTACAATAAGTTGACTTGATACACTTTTATATTACAAAATTGTTACCACCATAGCATAGCTAACACCCACGTCGCATCACATAATTACCATTTCCTTTTTGTGGTGAGAACATTTAAGATCTACTGTCTTAGCATCTTTCAAGTATGTAATACCCTATGTTAACTATAATCACCACGCTCTACATCAGAGCCCCAGAACTCACTCATCTTATGACTGGAAGTTTGTACCTTCGACTAACATCTCCTTATTCCTCTCCCTCCCCTCCCCAGCCCCTGGTAACCACCCTTCTACTCTCTGTTTCCATGAATTTGACTTTTCTAGATTCCACATATAAGTGATATCATACAGTATTTGTCTTTCTCTGTCTGATTTCTTTCACTTAACATAATGCCCTCAAGGTCTACCTATGTTGTCCCAAGTGACAAGATTTCCTTCTTTTTAATGACTGATTAATATGACATTGTATAAAAATTCATCCATTGATAGACACTTAGGTTGTTTCCATATTTTGGCTATTGTGAATAATGCTGCAATGAACATGGGAGTGCAGGTATCTCTTTGACATCCTGTTTTCATTTTCTTTGGATATGTACCTAGAGGTGGGATTGCTGGGTCATATGGCAGTTCTATTTTTAATTTTTTGAGGAATTCCCAAACTCTTTTCCATAATGGCTGCACCAATTTACATTCCCACCAACAGTGCACAAGGGTTCTCTTTACTCCACACCCTCGTCAACACTTATTATCTCTTGTCTTTTTGACGACAGACATTCTAACAGCTATAAGCTGATATCTCACCGTGCTTTTGATTTGCATTTCTCTGGTGATTAGTGATGTTGAGCATGTTTTCATGTACCTGTTGGCCATTTGTGTGTATTCTTTAGAAAAATATTTACTGCCCAGAGTTTAGCTGGATTGTTTGTTTGCTATTGAGTTGTATGAGTTCTTTACGTATTTTGAATATTAACCCCTTATCAGATATATGATTCGCAAATATTTTTTCCCATTCCACAAGTTGCCTTTTCATTTGTTGCTTGTCTCTTTTGCTGTGCAGAAGACTTATAGGTTTTTGAGACTCTGGGGAAAATTCAGAATGAGTTCAAGTTCTGACCTCTCCCTACCCTCATGTCTCCTTCTACCTGGTTCTGCAGTAGAATGATTACATGTAGTTTCCTTTTGAGCTCAGGGATATCAACTGCTCATTTAAATGTGTTGTGATCTAAAAATTGTTTCTAAAACAGACTCGGCTCTTTATCATGAATAGGGACCCCTTTCCTTCCATTTACCTTAAGGATCACTGGCTAGAATTAATAAATAATTTAGAATAGTTGCTGAGCACTGACTGGGTGCCAGGCCACATTATCTCATTTAATTTCCATTTTACAGATGAGGGAATTTAAGCCTAGAGAAGTTAGCTGACTTTCCCAAGCCTGGATGTGAGAAATCTGACTCTTATGTCTGACACAGTGCCTGTCATGGGGGTCTCTGAGCAGCGTCTCTGTCACCGTTGGGGGAGGGGGGAGGGGGGAGCAAAGCCAGACTTTGTATGTGGCTTTGCGTGTGCACGTGCTTTGACAGTACGTGTGCTTTGTGATGGCCACGGGGTGGTGTAACATGTGATCGTATGCTCAGAAACAGCATTGCCTTTTGTTCTGGGAACTGTTTTCTTTATTTTTCTCTCCCTTGAATATACCCAGAAGAATGGAGAAAACTTCTATAAACTTGATGAGAATTTTCAAATTAAAAACAACAACAACAGCTTCCTGGTTTGGTATTGTTTTTGTTTTTAAATTAAGCCGGAATTAAGATTTTTCCAGAATTTCTAGTTTGTGGGGAAAAGCACAACCACAGTTTACTGTAGTAGTGAAGGCATGTCTTGGTGGAGAAAATGCCACACAAAGACTGAGGTATCAGAGCTACCACCTGGCATGACCAGCAGACGCTCTAGTTTCCAGACCTCCCGTCCGTTTTCTGATGAGCTTCGCATGGGTTTAAGTTACTTGCATGAAGTTTTCCGAGGCCTCGGAGCTGGACTGGAGGAATTTTTAGTTCCCACCTTCCCATTCTGTCTTTCTCTGCCCTCTACTCGGAAACACCATAGAAAGAAGAAAAATGAAGCAGGGCAAGAAATGAGTGTATTCCTTCCAAAATACGCACACATTATCATCTTGGTCCCAACACATCAGGCCTATCTCTCTCTATGATCCAAGGGAACTCGTGGAGTATAGGAAACGCACAGAGAGAAAAATATTTTCAAAGAAAATTCATTTCTCAGAAGAACGTCAAAAGGTGAAGAGTGAGGCAGAAAGAAATGCCTTGAATCTTTGTTTCTCTTTTGGCTTTTTGCTAAAGGTGAAAGAGAATCCTGTCTTCTTTTGCCTTTCTTCCTTTGCATTATATTTATTTGTTCATTTGCCTTCCAGTCTTAGGTTTTTAGATAGAAGGTATTTTGGAAATGCAAAGTATTTGCTATTAATGTTTATCCATTACTTGCTTCTTTTAATTTTCAAAAGTATTCATATTCATCTTGTTCATGTACTTTCTTCCATTAGCTCGTTTCTGCTTTAATGGCAATTTTATTTCATAATTTAAATTTTCTCTAATCTTTACTACTGAATGGATTACTTTAATGAAAAATGGAAATAATTACTACTGCTACTCAAGAAAATGTCTTTATTTCACTCAGAGCTGTCACTTTTACTTGTAAGATAAGATAATTTTAAATGGGATGAAATTCTGTAAAGCTGACTGCACTAAGAAATACTGACAAGCAGTGATGAGTGGAAACGTCTGTTTCTGTTTGAAATCAAAACATTGGGCATATATTTTACTAGCCTTGTAAATAATTTAAAAAGAATAACAACACAAAACTTCCCATAAAATTCTCATTCTCTCTTCTCCTCCCTGGAATTTATGTAGTCAATTAAGCTGATAACATTTACTATACTGAAATACATAATAGAGAATATTAATAGAATGATATCTTGTACTCCCAGTAATATAAAGAATAAAAAACATCATCCCAGAGACCTGGAGGACCTGGATCTAGAAGTAACCTATGTTAACAGGTGTTGCTGTGATGATACTGAAACAGTAACTTTCCTAGACAAACTTTGATTTGTCTATTTATCTCTCACACTGTTTACAGCAAGCTCCCAGGCTAGTAGAGTGAGGGAAGGACCTGTAAAATACAGTGTACAGGGTTTTCAGTTGTGGAGAAAAGTCATTCAAAGTGTTTGTAATGATTTGCAGTGCAACTTAGGAAACACGTTCGAGTGTGTTAATCGTCAAGTGCATCCATTCAAACACACTTTTCGAGTGCTGTTACTCTGCTCAAACGATTATAGGCAAGATGGAATGCAAAACACACCCTCATGATTAAATGTTTACCTCAAGACCTTTAAAAGATCCAGTTGATGTTTATTTTAAAGGGAAAAATAAAGGATTGTTGACGATTTCAGCATTGGGTAGGGAGATAGACCAATGACTTCCTAAATCCTTTGGACATTTTGTAGTTAAATTTGGCAAGTTTTATACCTTTAATTGTAATGATAATTAAGGAAGACAACCTTTAGTTACACAAACTTGTCTCTTTTGGTCTCGTCTCCTCCACACATCCTGCGTTCTCTCCCGTATTAGTACTCACTGTCCCAACCATTTGGGACATACTGTCTGTTCATGATGGAGGAAGAACAGTAGCTCATTTATGGAACAACACATCTAGCCTCAGTCCTTGGTGCTCCCCTAGTCTTTCTTTCCCTCCATCTGTGGCCACTTGTCTCCCTGGTCTGCCCTACAGTTAGTAGACTTTGAGTGTGGGAGAGATTTTGTTCCCAGGAAGACATTTTGTCTACTAGAAGTATTATACAGGTACTTTCTCTTTTCCTTTCCACTAAGATGAGACGACCTGGAGAATTTTTTAGAGTTGTAGTTGTGGTTATTGGTTGACTTACAGCCACAGTCCTTTACTTAGTAATACACACATTTAAATTACTGCATTTTTCTTTGGGGAAGACAGTGAGAAAAAGAGAAAGAAAACAAGCTTTAGCTTGATATATGCCCTTAGGTGAGAGTATTATAAATTTCACCTGTGCTTTAGCCTAACCATTCAAGTTTTGCAAGTGATTATTTAAGGTTATTCTTTCTCTAGAGAAAGTGGCTGACAGAAAAATTGAATAACTGGTAAAAATGGTGGGAAAGAGGCTGGAATAACCAGTTATTATAATGAAAATATTATTGATTGTAATACTTCCATTAGGAAGTTTATTACTTTATTCCTTTGATAAACATTTATAAAACACTATTTATCGTGGCACACCAGGTGGCAAATACAAAGAATCGTGTAATGTAGACTCTGGCTTTGGAGTTTGTAGAAATGACACTCGACAGGCACAATGTGTCAACCGTTATCAGAAAGGTAGGCACGGGGAATTCCCTGGCGGTCCAGTGGTTAAGACTCCGTGCTTTCACTGCTGAGGGTGCAGTTTCAATCCCTCGTCTGGTAACTAAGATCCCACAAGCCGTGCAGCGTGGCCAAAAAAAAAAAAAAAAATGTAATTGGCGTTTGGACAAGAGATAAATGATTGTTAATGGAGATGAATTGAATTTACATTAAAGAAGTAAAATTTGAGCTGGGTCATTTTACTGACATACATGCCAATTATACTGATATTCGTTTCAGGTGTACAATGTAATGACTCGATATTTGTACATATTGCAAAATGATCACCGCGCTAAGTCTGGTTAATATCTAACACCATACATTGCTACAATTTCTTTTTCTTGTGTGAGCTGGGTCTGGATAAATAATCTGGTGGATACTTATGGTTTTTCTTTCCAGCACCCATTTCCCTTTCTCCCTGTGACATCTCTAGATTCTTGGAGAAATCCAGCCTTTTCCTACCCTGCAGGGGAAAAGGTTGAGCTCTATCCGGATTTAAGCACAAAAGGAGTTCACATCAAAGTGGGATTTAAATCTAGTGGTCCACGGTTAAGGACTGCAGATATGAGCCCAGCTGAGAAGGGTTAATTTTATGGGATGAGTATGGAGAAGGGCTCTGCAGGTTGAATCTTGTTGGAGGAGTGTGTACAGTTAACGAACACCCAAAGGTCCAAAAGGAAGAGACAGGGGTCTTGGTTTGGACTACCAAGTTCTAAACACATACCCAAAGTCAGTGGGCATGAAGACGGACCATGGGAGAGACATCAGGGGCAGACCAGGGAGTGAAGACCTCTGAAAACTTGTTTCAAAAACTCCCTCCATCAACAGTTATTGAGTATCTACTTACTATGTAGTACTGATAATAATAATAATATGACAGCTACCATTTATAATGTTGCCTATGATGTTGCCATAGTCAGACATCACGTCACATTAGTTCATCCTCCTTACAGTCCTCGGAGGAAGGACTCTTATGATTCCATTTGATAGAAAAGCCACTAAGGCTTAGATGAGCTAAGCTTCATGCTCAAGGTCCCACAGCCAGGACCAACCGGGTTCCGTGTGACTCCAAGCCACGCTCTGAGTCATCAGATGACCTCGTTCTGCACAAATTAAACAGCAAGGGAACAGAGACACATATGACAATTTCTGTTTTATAGAAAGTTGTTGAGGATGGACTCTCTCCACATTAATCACTCATTTCAGAACATGTAGGAATATTTTGAGTAACATCTGCCTAGATGTGGTTAGCCCTTTTAAAATTGCATTCCTTAAGTAACGGTATTCTAAAATATCCTTTCGTCTCTGGTGTTTGAAAATCCAATTCACTCTGTAGACTGACTATAAACGCAAATAAGAGCATTGATTTCCTCATTTCATCACCTCCAGAGAACAATTCCTAAAGCATGGAAGTTCTAACCAGCCAATCAAAAGTCACTACTTAAGTCAGAGACTCAAAGAGTAGTTTATTATTAAAAAGTGTTCCTCTGAAGATGATGTTAAATGAGAATAAAGGAACCAATCTGGGCTATGATCTGTATTCAGCTTCAGGAAATAGTCTGAAGGAAAGGGTCCTGTTAACTGTATTTAGAGCTTTTCCTGTTTCTGGTTCCTGCCTGAGGAAAAGTGGGGAAAATCCAATTTCTCAAAAGCCACTTAAGTGTTATTAAGCAATTTGTGGAAACGAGCAGGGGAATTGACAGGGCTTTCCCCCCCACTATGATGTACAATTCAAACGCTGTCTGTCTCATTTGGACGTATATTTGACCACAGAATAAATACAGATCTGCATGAAATGTTCCCTGCATCCACCAAGACAACCATACTCATTAATTATTGAAAATGCTATTATCTTGCCCATCTGTAATCCTATTTCTGGAGTTAGTTATGTAATTTCACCCGATACAGAAAAGGAAACTTTGACCCTCATTACATTTAAAATGAGCTTTTCACTAAATCAGGAAGAAGGGTTTTTTTCCTTCTGAATGAATCATAATTGGAAGGCTGTAAGAGATGTGAGTGTGAACATGGGAAAGAGGAAATAAGGATTCCATTCGTTATTCCGAATAGTTCAAATATTTAAAGCCATGCTTTGTCACTCCAAGTTGGGGTTTCAACTGGACTGTTATTCATGTTTGTCTAATATTGTGTTCTTAAATTCAAGATGCTTTTGGTGCTGGCGGGAATTTTAAAAATCTAGTTCTCCATCTGGATGAGAATTTTAGATCCTAGCCCAAGGAGATGTGATTTGTTCGAGATCTCATAGCAGGAGGTCCATGATTTGAACTTATAAATTTGGTTCTTAGTCCAAAATTCATTTCATTCTACTCTCTCTTTTTTCTGGGAATGACTCTAAGAATGGATAGTTGAGTTGGCAGTCAAGTCAATGGAAAGTCTGTTGTTCTTTCGCATCCATAAGATGTCTGTAGATAAAGAGACCAGTGAGGTTGCCTGCAGTCTACAGAGTTTCTCCTCTTCCTCAGTTCAGGGAAATTTCTTTTAGATAAACAAAGAAAATATGTTAAGTGTTTTGCCTTCTGTATTTTGAAAAAGCTCGGAGAATAGGAATGCTGCTTGTATAATCAGATTGTACAACATTTTGCTAAGCGCCATTCTGTAACGTCAAACTGAAATACTTTGCCTAATATATACTTATGAATAATAGCAAGATTTATGCTTAAAATGGAGTGCTTTGCTGTTTTTATAAGAGTAAGCCTTGACATTGACAGAGAAGCATGGAAGACCATTAAGGGTGCTGCCTGGAGCAATTCTGGACCAAAAAGTCCTTCTTTGGCTGGCCACGAGGACCCGAAATCTCAAATTTAGCTTCACCTTTCTCAGGAACGTTAAAAATTCCTTATTAGTGCACAAATATCTTTGGAAGAGGTAATACCGAATGTTTTGCTGCATTTGCTATAAACACCTTAGTCAGTATGGGTCTAGATTTCCCCACTAGGGGAAATTTCTACCAAAGGGGAAGTCACCAAAGATAAGTTTTGCCTATTTAACCATTTTGCCTAGAGATGAACCTGAGTATTGCTATGAATAATAAGTGAAAATAGCTTAGATTCCATTAGTAATATGATTCTAGCCAATAGGTTCTACACTAGGAGAGGATGCTATTATCATAAATCATTATTATTTTATGTTCAGACAATGAATACACCAATGTTTCCAGCAAGGGAAAAATGCAAGCCAGCTTTCACCTTTCCTCCTGAGGAAAGTGATGAACTAGTGTGCATTTAGAAAATGCTGAATGTCTTCTGACTCTAACCAACCCCGTTCCTCCTTAAATGTCCATATGTGAATGAGGCACTTTGCAGATTTTTTTTAACTCAGCACTTACTGATCTTAAAAAGAATTGTGGGCTTCCCTGGTGGCGCAGTGGTTGAGAGTCCGCCTGCCGATGCAGGGGACACGGGTTTGTGCCCCGGTCCGGGAAGATCCCACATGCCGCGGAGCGGCTGGGCCCGTGAGCCATGGCCGCTGAGCCTGCGCGTCCGGAGCCTGTGCTCCGCAACGGGAGAGGCCACAAAAGTGAGAGGCCAGTGTACCGCAAAAAAAAAAAAAAAAAAAAAGAATTGCTAGTGTAAAAATATACCTTAGAAACCAGTTTCTTTCAAGAAAAGCTGGGAACAAAATGCATTATGTTTGTCTGACATATTGGAAGCGGCTTATTTCATTCAAAGGTATTTTTTTCCTCTTCCTTTTTTATTTTATTTTATTATTATTATTCTTTTTGTAAAGTTCAGGGTAGCAATGCAATTTAACAGGTAGGTGGTCAATAGCCTTCCTGGCAGGGCCCGTTTTCTACGACTTCTTTCTCAACATTTCCTTTCCTAAAAGGACCCAGCATTAACTAGTCAGATAATGGAAAAGAGAAGGTAGTCCTTAGCCATTTGTAGTATGGGAATTTTGTGGAACAAAGACCATAGTTTTTCTTCTTTTCTTCTTACTTTTTGGTGTCTAGGAGGTGGTAGGTCCTTAATATTTTCAAAACAAATAATCTGATAATCGAGTTCTCAATAATCTAATATATGATAAATTCCCAAGGTTTTTTTTTTTTTTTAAAGTTATATCTATTAAAACCAGGAAGGACAAAATTAGTATTATTTTGCTATTCAATACATGTTATAAAACAACACATCAATCTCCATTGGATATAGAAAATTTATGAGATATCTGTGAAATGGCATGATTAAGGTTTTTCTGTGATCCATTTGCCAAAATACACAAAAGTTGAAAAACAGAAAATAATTGTCTCTAGGCTAGTGTACCATCATTGGGGAGGAAAGCAGTGAGCAGCTTTGTCCTTTATTCAATAAATCAACTTTACCTGGTAAAATTAGGACAGAAATCATAACACAAAGCAACATTTTGTGAAGTGTTTTCTATGTCCCAAATACTTAGATAGCATATCACTTTTTTTCTTCTAAGTAACACTAACCAATTTGTCTTTGTGTCATGTAGACCCTTCCCCAGTTGTGTGTAACAGATGATTAATGTATGGTTTTCTGTCTCAGTGATTCACGTAGAAACTCTCGTAAACATTGGATGCAAAGATTTGATTTTTTTTTTAATTTAATAGGGTCTAAGTTGGGGGGGTAGATTCTTTAGATGGGCCTTTTGGGAGACATTTTTAGCAAAGACATAAGTGCACGGATTGCCTTAGAGCAGTGAGAATTAGACTAGACCACTTGTCTCATCTTATGTGTTGAAGGCAAGATGTTAGCAAAGGGATGTCAATTCTGAGAGTGTTTGTAAATCAACGGCCAAAGAGCCAAACTGGGGAGGGACGAAGCGGGAGAGCTGTTGATTCTAGATGCAAGTAGCTAATAAAGTCAACTAATTTTGTATGTGCTACTTGCACCTGAGGGCCAGCTTCTGTTCTCTTTATAAATCTTCATTATAATCTATCAGCTGTCAGAACATTTCATGACCCATGAAATGGGTCCTCCATGAGTGGAGAAGGATAACACACTCTTTTTTTTAACTTTTTATTTTATATTGGGGTATAGTTGATTAACAATGTTGTGTTAGTTTCAGGTGTACAGCAAAGTGATTCAGTTATATATCTACATGTATCTATTCTTTTTCAAATTCTTTTCCCATTTACGTTGTTACATAATATTCAGCAGAGTCCCCTGTGCTGTACAGTAGGTCCTTGTTGGTCATCCATTTAAAATATTTATGAACATTTGTCTATTATGTCAAAATAGATGGACCCAAGAAGAGACAGTGTCCTCCTTAAAAGAGATTACATTCTAAAGGGAACACGACTCCTGGTCTAGAGCGGGAAGGCACAAGAATCTTATCAGAGAAATAGTTATTCAGCTGGCGTCAGCTGAGATGGTCAGAAACCGTCTGCCACTTGAAGCCAGTTTGTAGGAAATGGGCATGGTTGGTGTTCCACCAGAGCTCAGCCCAAGAATAAGGAGAAGTAAAACCATGGTAGCCTGAGGGCGACTTTGAAAACAAAGACCAACTATTGCCCAGTTGAAACGTGGCTGCCCTTTTTCCCTAAGAAGCTTCTCCGGGTCACAGATTAGGTGCTGTGGCTTTCCTTCGCTCTGCAGGCTCAGCTGTCCTTTGGAGGCACCGTTGGGCTGTCGCCTCCAGGGCTGGTCATCTGTCACTCTCCAGGATAACTCTATTTCAGAGGGGCTGTCGAGTGGCCAGGGAGGCAGCAGGGCTGCCTGCTGTGGCCCGATGTCTGGGCCTGACAAGACCCCTCCCTCCTGGCCAGGCATTGACCTGAAGTCCTGGGCTTACGGCCATGACCCAGAGCCAGAATGATCTGCATCTTGTTCTGTTCTGTTTCATATGGAAGCTGTACTCTGCTAAGCAGGAAGAGATTGTGTAAGAAGCAGACAAAGAACAGAACTGGGTATCACGCAGGTCGAGTGGCACTTAATGTTGAAAAAGCAAAGGACAAAAATCTGTGCACCTTTTCTAGTCCAGTAATTTCCGATTGTTTTTGTTTGTTTCTAATATTGTTTGGCTTCACGTGGCTCTTCAAGTCCCTCTTTTCTTCTGCAGGGACTTTTTGAGACTTATATGTGTGTGTGCGCACACACACACACACACACACACACATACACACACACAAATTTAAATTAATTTTGTCCAGAGAAATTAGAGATAATTACAAAGTTAGCATAGAGCCAATGATGTTTTCATTTAGTTCATGCATCTCCAAGAAGTTCCTTTGTTGTCATTTGATTGATTGATTTAAAGGAATATTTTCTACCGCTAAGTAAATATCAATAGATAGTAGATAGGTTTTTCTCCTTCAAGGGGATTTTAAGGCCAAATCCACTTTGATTGGTTTCCTTCAGTTCAAGTACTTGCATTCTATAGGGAATGAAATGTTAATCTGTGGGACCTCTATGGTCTCCATGAGTTTTGTTGACAATGAATTTTGTTGACAATGAGTGGGGGGCAGTGGGTCATGTGAGGAGATACCGACCACCACTGTCAGTGGACTGGATCCCTTGCTGGGATGCAGGACAAAGATTTGGGTTGAGAAATACAAGTGTCTTCATCAACTTTTTTTTTTTTGGCAGTATGCGGGCCTCTCACTGTTGTGGCCTCTCCCGCTGCGGAGCACAGGCTCCAGATGCGCAGGCTCAGTGGCCATGGCTCACAGGCCCAGCCGCTCCGCGGCATGTGGGATCTTCCCGGACTGGGGCACAAACCCGTGTCCCCTGCATCGGCAGGCGGACTCTCAACCACTGCGCCACCAGGGAAGCCCCTACATCAACTTTTAAATAAAAATACCATCCACTGAAGTAAAGAAAATGGGATAGTTTTTCAGAAAGGAATCAAATTAAAAGGTTTGGGGGAAAGAGTCTCTGGCTTAAAAAGACATTTATTTTACCACAAAAACACAAATTTCATTCCATTTTTGAGCTCATGACAGGCTCTACCCTTTATCAAAATGGACTTAACTGCAGCATTACAGCAAAGCGAGCCCCATGTCCGTCGCTGGTGTGGTAAAGACGGCCCAGATGATAAACTGCAGACTAGCAGAGGGCTAAACACTCCTTAGCACAGTTTAAGATGGGTTGACTTCATTGCTCTTAATCAGATATCAGGAACCAGAAATAAACATAAAAATAAAATTTCCAGGAAAAAGTCATCTGCCAATTAAACTCCAAGAAGTGAAAATGGTCATTGTGGAAAGCCATCTTCATGCAGGCACATATCACACTTCCCAAACGGTCCATGGATATCACTCCGGACTACTCGGAACCATAGTTTAATCACCGGTTCTGACCCCCAGTCTTCTTCATTTGCTTCAACTGCCTTCTGGAGCTGGTGAAGCTACTACATGTTTACTTGTTCTGGTTCCCACTGGATCCTAGATACCTTCTCCAAAAAGTGCTTCCCTTCTATATTTCATGCATATCTTTCCCAGCTGGTCTCACATGCACTCAGCTAGCCAGTGCATCTTAAGGTGTCTTTAGGACACCTTTCTTGTGCATTCAAGAGGTGGAATAGGACAGTGCCCTTTAGCTGTGTCTAACAGCCTCCGTGGTTGGTGAGGGGGGATGCATGGCTGAAGGGTAGAGGGGTGGGAAGAAAGTTCTAGAACCATCAGCAACAGCACTGGGGTTCCAGGATGTGAGGGGAGGGGAGAAGGAGGTAGAGTGTGGAGAGAAAATGGATGGGTTAGTACATATTTAATTAGGCATTTTCTATTTTAAGCAACAGTCACTCTAGATAGATGTTGGTTAGTATGGAAGCCATGGAAGTAGAGATAGGTCAGGTGCTCTCTTAAGAGCTGCACAATCTTCTATCATGATGTGTCTCTTTCCCTTTGTTCCATTCTACTGTGATACCTACTGACCATTCCCTGCACGTTCAGCCCGAACCCCCAAAACCAGTCTGGTTAACTCTTTACCACTGACACTGCTGGCCAGAGCTATTTGTGACACAAAGCTGGGCGCTGGTGCTTGTGGGATGTCTTTGCTTGTCCTGTCACTGGCCACCTCCAAAGAGGAGCCTGAGGGCCGTGCTGCTGGGCAGTCCCGGAGGGCAGGGCAGTTAGCTGCATGTGGAGCGTAGCTGTGAGTTGCTCCTTTGACACCTAAACACTGTCCACTTCGGCATGGATATGCAACGTTTTACACCAAACAGGGAATGGAGAGGACACAGGTGTTATGCTACTTTTGTCGAAGGAGCAGGTGAAAATCTTGGAATGAAAGAAGTGAGGGATTCTCTTGAGGCATATTCTGGAAGAAGTAAAGATGGAGGGATGGAATGGTTGAATCGCTTTCTAGATTATGCTGAGGAAGGTATTTGAGGTGTGTATTAGAGGTCAAGAAAATTGAGGCACTTAGAGCAAGAAAGACTTGGAGATGAGGAGAAAAGAAGGATGAACAATTTTTCCACATCCTCTTTGGAGAATCCGATCTGCATTGAATTCTCTGCCGTGAGTTCCTACAAGGGCAGGTGATTTCTTATAACAACCTTCCACAGAAATACTGGGGAGAGAATAGTTTCCCTTCTAAGTATTTTGAGGGAGTGGGCTGCATGCTATAAAGGAGATTGGGAAAGGGTAAGGAGAAATATTCCTGGGTGGACCATTTGGACCATTTTCCTTTGTATGGCAGACTGCGTCATTCCCGCAACCTTTCACCTGTGAAGCCCTTCTCTGGGTGGGGGCCTGACTCACAGCAACTGCCCTGACTTGCTCTCAAATGATGAAAAAAAAAAATCTTTGATGAAGAAGAAGTGCAAGAGCTTTAAGCAACACATCATAGGTAACTAGAGGTATTACTGCACTCAGAGTCATTTTATTAGTATAAAGCCTTACGATCTTAATATAAAAATGTAAGTTGAACTGGAAAAAAATGAATGAATCTGAATAACTATATGCCTTTTTTGCCTCTTAAGAATTTTCTGGGAATGATATTTTGGTAGATAAAAGTAAAATATTTCATTACAAATTTAGTCTGCACTTGAAAACTGAATGTTGAGGACAAAATAGGATCTTTCATGGTATGTGATTTGCAGGAACACGTTTCAGCTTCCTCAGACACAGGTGAGCTCTGCTGAGTCCTCAATAGAGCCGTACCTGCAGGTGGATTCTTAATAGATGTTCCCTGGTGAGGAACTCTTGCTAAATGTGCAACTACATGCTTTGGTTTTCCTTATATTAAAGGGGAGAGGGAGATAAATTAGGAGTTAAGGATAAGCCTATAGATAACTAACAAGGATCATCTGTATAGTACAGGGAACTAGACTCAATATCTTGTAATACCTATAATGGAAGAGAATGTAAAAAAAGAATATATATATTTATATATATGTATGTATAACCTAATTACTTTGCTGTACACCTGAGATTAACACAACATTGTAAATCAACTATATTTCAATAAAAATAAAAAAAAATAAAATGCAGAACTGTAATGTTGGTAAAATTACTCCCTCCAAGCCAAATGATAAGTTGCTTAATACGGCCACATGTATTATCTTCTGGGCACCTTAAAATGAAAGATGTGCAGCCTGGATTGAACCACACATGTGTGGGATGGAATGTGGGATGGGATGTGGACTGGAACTGGCACACTTGAATCAATGTGCTTGCATCATTTTATTTTTCTATTTTGCAGTTAAAAAATTCAGTACAACTGTTATGAGACCTATTTTTATCTTCTCTGAAGCCAATTACAATTTAAGCTGGACCAAGTCAATAAAAATGAATTTGAAAAATATAATCAACACAGAAAGAGGAAGCTAAATGTGCCTTCAGTTCTCCAAATTACACATTTCCTTGCTCTGCAGAGAGAGGCTATTGGGTGGGATATTCTTGGCATTTGTTCATTTAAAGATAAGGATGACTCCCTTCACACCAGCCCTGCAAGCAGGATGCAATGAGACTTTCATCAGACCCTGTGTGATTCTGCAAACACGTTCTTGGGAGTTATAGAAATTCTTACCCTCCTCACATCCTTTTGCATGCACCGTCCATGGATGAGTCTCCTCATTTGTCTTGGACGAATGATGTCTTTTTCTAATTAGGCAGATGCTTCCGTTTTAGAGCCGGACCAGAAGACAATGTCTAATTGAGCTTTTTTTTTTTCCTTGGTTTTTGTTTTGGACAGTGCTAGAATTAGCCTTGGAATTTAGTCTCCTGATTGACCCGTGTCCTAATTAAAGCCCGATTTGATTGACTCTGCTTGTGCCTTTCTGTAGGGAGCACAGAACAGCTTCCCACATTGGCAGCATGTTGGATTGGTGATGGCTCCTGATTCCCTGATACGTTCTGACATTCACAAGCCCCCCACAGAAGCCCAGGCTGCCGCGGACTGCGTGTCTCTTCAGCTCCAACACTAAGAGAGCAGCATCTCACCCTACTTCTCAGTATTCCTTTTTCTGTAATATATATTCAAATACAATTACAAAACAGGATCTTATGAAGTAAATATAGGGGTGTCCATAGTTTCCATCATCTTAATAGTTTACATAAGAGAGAAAAATCACTTCTGAAATCCAAGCAAGTCTACACAGGTTTCCTCCCTTCTTTGCCTGTAGCTTTGAAGGCTTGGAAAGTCCTAAAAATTAAATTGGCTTCTTCTAATGGATACAGATGGCAATGCCTTGTGCTGGGTCCAGCTGTCATTTTCTTACTCAAAAGAGAGGGGAAAGTACGTATCATCAGAGCACCTGCAGCCCTGAACTTACAGCAGAAAGGTGAGCCCTCTGTAGAGAGTAAGGAAGTCTGTCTGATGTCATACATCTCCGTAAAAGAAGATCTCCGTTTCTTTTTTGGAAAAAAAGAGTTTTCAGTGTAACTCATCACCCGGGTTCTTCCAAAGAGACTTTCAATTTTAGTAAAACAACAACAAAAACAACAACAGGTTTGTATCTCTGCTAAGCAGACCATCATTTGAAAGCTTTCATGTTTGCGTAAGGAAGGCACGATGTTTATAGAATCAGCCGGGTAGATTATCTCCCCACCATTTTCTATTAAATATAGGAAGAGTCCAGCCATCGTCTGGCCCAAGATAGAATCAACTTCTCTCCGGAGGGCCCATCGATTTCTCTTAGACTCTGTCATGTCCAGCCCGCCATTCTACCCCTCGAGTTTCTTTCTTTCTACCTTTGGTAAGGTTCTTACCTTGTCTTCTTAGTGTTTGTTAAATGTTTATTAAATAAATGCATGGACTTTTACACATAGATAAAGCATGTCATCCACATCTTCATGTAATTTGTATGCTGTCCTGTGTTAGTGAACATGTGTTCAGGGAAGACCTGAAGATCCATACCGGGTCTGCTTCCTTATTGTCAAGGTCTAATAAATTCATAGCTTTAAATATGGTCCCAGGCTGTGCATTTTCCACGAGATAATGCAAATGAGGTGAACAGAGAAATGATCACACTTCAGCTAACGGAGGGGAGAGCTGCTCACTTAGCAAGCACCTCCGCCAGCAGATTGCTGAACATTTTCCGAGTTTATTTTGCAGTGTGCGTAGGCCCACTTTGCTGGAGCAAGGCGGCTGAGATGCACTTTGCCAGAAATCTGGAGCAAGGCTTACGCCATAGAGGAAACCTTTCTTTCAGGGCATCATGTAAATCTGTTTTGGCAATTTTTCTTTTTTTTTTTTTAACATCTTTATTGGAGTATAATTGCTTTACAATGGTGTGTTAGTTTCTGCTTTATAACAAAATGAATCAGCTACACATATACATATATCCCCATATCCCTTCCCTCCTGCGTCTCCCTCCCCCCCTCCCTATCCCACCCCTCCAGGCGGTCACAAAGCACCGAGATGATCTCCCCGTGCTATGCGGCTGCTTCCCACTAGCTATCTCTTTTACATTTGTATAAATGTGTATATGTCCATGCCACTCTCTCACTTCGTCCTAGCTTACCCTTCCCCCTCCCCATGTCCTCAAGTCCATTCTCTACATCTGCGTCTTTATTCCCGTCCTGCCCCTAGGTTCTTCAGAACCATTTTTTGGTTTTAGATTCCGTATATACGTGTGAGCATACGGTATTTATTTTTCTCTTTCTGACTTACTTGGCTATTTTTCAAGCCTGCATTTAAGCCTGGGTCAATAACAGGAAACAAATCTGTTATTAATTACTATAATTTGAAAGGAAGTTACAGTTGACTTCCATCAATCTGGCTTGGCCACATGAAGACTTTTACCACTCAGATTTTTGGAACTTGCCTGAGTACAAGCATTATGTGCTGACCACAGTGGGAAGGTTTTTGTAGAGATATACCAGCTCCATGTAGGTACTGCGTTCCAGGAAAGGGAGTGAAAAAGTATGTTTAACATTTCGTCAATGAAGTCCTATTTTAGAGTGTTTAAGAAATGTCCCTTTGTAAAGGAGTTGGTCCTATGGTATAGTAACAATTCGCCTGAGTGTAAACTTGGATTTCCAAATATCAGTTTTACCAGAAATGACGTGCTTCTGTACATGAAGATAAATAACCGTTTGGTTACAGACACCAGAATTAAGCAATTTCAGGAAATGAATTACCATATTGACCTTGTATAGACCTGGGAGGACAGCTTGCCAAGATGGGGTCCTTGCCAAGTTCCTGTCTCGTGCATGTGACTTGGACTGCACCTATTCTGATTTACGATCAATCTGCTTTGATAAAACAGATTGTTTGAGTTATATATGTTTTGAATGTTCATTTCTTCAACTTTTCCTTTAAATGTAGGTAACTTAAAAAATCCAAGGTTCTCCTGGAAGGTGGAGTCGAAAGACACTCATCCTTGAGTGTGGACATAGACTCAGAGATAGAAAAAACAAACAAATAATGAGGCGTCAAGTGGGAGGTTGGACTAGATGGTCCCCAGCTTCCCTTTCTGCCCTGTGGTGCTTATCTCCCATATTCCAGAAGAAATGGAAAACCCACCACACTCAGGCCCTGTCCTGCACATTCATGGGAGCCCAGCGTTCGGTGATGACTCCTGGGGCCGCCATCTGTCCATCATTGTGGGTGGGGAGGTTACCACACAGATGCTCCAATCTCTTTGTAAAGCTGTCCCAGCCTAAGTTGCCCAACAGGCAGGCATGAGCAGAAACCTCCCTAAGATAACATGATGTTCTCTTTGTAATCCTGCCCTTCCCTGAACTATCTCGTCATTTTGTTCAAGCCTCTCTTCCAACATTCCTCACACCTGCCTTGGGTTAGAGTCATCTGTGTCTGTGTCTGCCTACCCCTCTCTCCACTAGCTTTTGCACTTTCCTAGGGCAGGAGGCAGGTCTCATACATCCGTTTATTCCTCACAGATTCTAGGGCAATTCATCTAGAGTAGGTACTCTATAAATGCCTAGGAGGTTTTGGGTTTGCTAATATTTCCTTAGTTTTTCTTCACCTTTCTTAAAACTTGTTTGAAATATATTACATGGTCATCATAATTGAATTTTTGAAAAGACAGCATGTCAAGAACACCAGCAGATTTAATTTGGTTCATTACAAAACTATTCTCTGTTTCAACTGCACAGTAGGTCACGATGGCAGGTGCTTATAGTCTCTGGCATGTGGTAGCTACTCAGGACATATTAGTTGAATCTGCAAAAGAATTTGGATGTGCTCGATGCCAGGCATGGTGTGAGGTGCTGGAGATACACATGAAATGGTCCTTCCCTAAGGATTTCAGAGTTTACCAGATGATGACAAGGACATCAACATCTGAGGTTTGTTTAGAGCTTTATTGTGTTTGTAAAGTGCTTTGAATAAAACTTACTTTCAATTTCATGGTTTCATTTGATCTCACAATCTAGTGAGGTTATCAGCACAGTAATTTGTTTTTCTTGTTTGTCAAAATGATAGCTCTTTTCCCTCTTCCCCTTAAATGCAGATGTTTTCCTATTATTTCCATGTATCTTTACTATAAAAAATATAAGAAAAAAGGCAAGATCTATAATCTATATATCCGTGTGTATGCACACATGTACGTAAACACACACACATACACACATAAACATACACACATACACATATTCTATATTTTACTTTCAGGCCTTTTTCCTGATGCCATCTTTGTTTTTTACATAAACATGGATTAATACGCACAGAATTCCAGGCTTTGTCAGAGGTTTTGGTGAAATAAAGTCAAATACGAAGTTTCTGCTCTCAAACGTAGAGTCAAGTAAGGCAGTCAAAATTGAATCAATAATGACAATGGAGACCTGTAGAAAAGAAAACAACACATTTTATAGAAACAAAATGAACGTGATGTGAGATTGGGTGAAAACTAGAGGGAAGCCAGCATTGAAGGCCAACAGGAGAGAGAATTTCAAGCATTGAGAGTATCAAGATCGACCCCTATCTCACACCATATACAAAAATTAACTCAAAATGGACCAAAGCCCTGAACGTAAGGATGGAGGATCATTGGAATTCCAGAAAGGGAAGAACTGTAGACCAGGTTAGTGGATGTATGTTATACCAGGACAATCATGCCATCAGGAAGGTTGAGTAGAACTAGGCTGGAGGGAAATGTTGTAAAACAGGTGCCAGAATGCTCTTTGAATATGTGGGAGTATTTGAAAAATCAGCAGATAACAGTGACTAGGATGGACAGAATGGCCTTGCTGTTTACCCCATCTGTGTATTTCATTTTCCTCATACTACAAAAGTTTCCCTTGTTATTATCTACTTTATATACAGTTATAACTGACGGTTATGTCTATGGTTATAACATAATTTATGAATGTCTTGCTACATTCAAGTTGTTTCCAATTTTTCAATATTAAAACTAATGCTATAGTAAACATAATTTAGCCCCTTTTAAATTTCATATGCATTTGCAAGCAAAATCGAAGGCATGTTTGAATTCAAACAATGGTTTTGCTTTTTAATTTAACAACTGTTCAAATTTGGTCAAATCACTTTGTTGACTGTTTAAATTAATTTCATTCCCACCATTCAAGAAGTTGGCCCTGCCCTGGTTATTGTTTCAGATTCCCAGCCCATTGAGAGAACATAGTAGATAGATAGGTAGAGCATCTTCAGTACTTCAGATGGGGCACTTCGGTATTCTTCTGGTTTCCAAATTGAGAATAAAGTTTTCTGACTTTCTTCTGACCAGGGAATTTTCCAGATCTGATCTGTAAGGTAATTTAAGCTGTAAATTAGAACTTCAGGCACAAATATGTCTGAGTGTGTGATAGCTATTTGGAGTGATTAATGATTATGTCTTGATGAGAAATATAAAATAAATTTCTGTGTTAATTGTTGGAAAATCAGAAATGGTTCTGAATTCTTAAGAGAGGAATATGAGTCTAGAAATCCCAGTTAATCAGTGGAAACTTAGGCTTCAAGGCGGGAAGCAGAAAATGGTGAAAGAAAGAGAAATTTATATCAGCAGATAGACTGCTAAGATTACCAGGAAGAAATGTTCCACTGGAAGCTGGAGGAGAAGGTCCTTTTGTGGTTTCATATTGGGAGAGAAAAGGGGAAAAGGGGAGTGTGTCAGAAGAACGTTAGCATGTTCTGGGAATAAAAACTGGATACAATTAGAACAGCAAAGGAATGAACCTTTACTGAGAGCCTGCTATATGCCAGGAATGTTAATAAATTACTCTATTTTATCTTTACAATGATTACATAATAGAGGTATTCTCGTCAACTAGAATTAGGTTTGGCTGCTGATAAGAGAAAATTCGAAACAAGGCTGGCTTAACCAAACAGTGCTTCTTCTCTCAGTTAGAAGAGTGTGAATGAGTCAGTCCAGGGCAGAGGTGGCAGCTCCATGGTATCACAAGGGACTTGGGCACCAGCTTTTCTTTTCCAACATTCTTAGAGAGTGGCTTCATTAAGATCCCAAGATGACTGCTGGAGCTCCAGCCATCACATCTGAGTTCCAAGCATCAGGAAGGAGGGAATGTGAAAGGGTTTTTCCTCAATTATTCCTGCTTTTAAGAAGTCTTCCCTGAATGAAAATTGGTCCAGCCACTATGGAAGACAGTATGGAGTTTCCTTAAAAAATTAAAAGTAGAGCTACCATATGACCCAATAATCTCACTTCTGGATATATAGCTGAAGGAAATAAAATCATCTTCTCAAAGAGATATCTGGTGGTGGGGAGTGGGCAAAATGGGTGAAGGAAGTAAAAATGTGCAAAGTTCCAGTTATGAAATAAACCAATCTTGGGAATCTAATTTTCATCATGGCAACTATAGTTAATGATCCTATATTGAACACTTGCAAGTTGCTAAGAAAGTACGTCTTATAAGTTCTCACCACAAGAAAAACATGCTATAACTATATATGGTGACAGATGTTAACTAGACTTACTGTGATGATCATTTCACAGTGTATATGAATATTGAATCATTATGTTGTATACCTGAAACTAATATAATATTGTATGTCAATTATACCTTAATAAAAAAAGAAAGAAAGAAAAAAGTGATCTCAGTACTCCCATGTTCATTGCAGCAGTATTCATAGCATCCAAGTCATGGAAACATCTGTGTACATCCATGGATGAATGGATAAAGAAAATGACATTCATATTTTATTTTTATATTGCACATTATACAAATGCTATACACACACATGCAGAAATATTATTTAACCATTAATAAAAAGGAAATCCTCCTATTCGCAACAATATGGATGGACCTTGAGGGCATTATGCTAAGTGAAATAAGTCAGACAGAGGATGACAAATACTGCATGATATCACTTATATGTGGAATCTAAACAAGAAAAATTCATAGAAACAGAGAACAGACTGGTGGTTTCCAGGGGTGGGGGGTAGAGACTGGGGGGAAATGGATGCTGGTCGAAAGTACTAACTTGAGTTAGAAGATGAAATTGTCCTGGAAAAACGGATACAGCATGTTGACTATAGTTAATAATATTGAGTCTTATACTTGAAAGTTTCTAAGAGGGTAGAGCTTAAATGTTCTCACCACACATACAAAAAAAGGTAAGTACATGAAGTGATGGGTGTGTTAACTAATCTTATTGAGGTGACCTTTTTGCAATATGTATGTGTATCACATCAACACGTTGTACACCTTTAACTTACATAATGTTGTATGACAATTATATCTCAATAAAGCTAGGAAATAAAGAGGTTTTCCCAGGAGTCCCACGATTTTCCCCTACATCTTACGATTAAGTTCTAATACCTAAGACCGCCTCTAGCCACATCTAGCTGCCAAGGGAGACTGACTTTTTCGTAAGTTCACTCGGTACAGTATTTCCCCAAATGAAAAACAAGGTTCCAACAGTAAGGAGGAGGGGAGAACAAATACTGGGTGGTTAACTAGCAGTTTTGGATGCTTCCTTCTTTTATCTTCACTACGTCTTTGGAGACAACAGGGCTCAGGTCATTAGCCAAGGTCACGTGGCTGACAAGTGAAGGTGTCAGGATTAGAACACAGGCCTGTCTGACTTCAAAGCCTCTTTTCATTACGTGGCACCGACTCTCAACAGAAGAGTCTTCTCATAGAGTGGAAGGTATCAGATCCAGGAACCAAAAGAGTCAGGGCTGTGCTTTGAGGCTGAGAGATGGTCACCTGGTCTTCATCTCCCTAAATGAATGAAGTTAGACTCTGGTCTGCGTATCATTTTTCATCTTCACAATACTCTTGCTTTTTAGTCTTTGAGCCATTTCACTTCTAGGAATTTCACACATGGAAATAATTACAATGGGTGCAAAGATTTATGTGCTAGGATGTTCACTGAAGCTTTATTTATAACAGTGGAAAATTAAAATCAACCAAAATACCCAACAAAGGAAATTACAGAATGCTGGGACATCCATATGGTAGAACACATTGCAACCATTAGAAATCATGTTCTTCAAGAATACTTAAGGACATGCATGATAGGGCCCATAAGTTATGTTAAAAAGATTAAAAATAGTAATCACTATGATCCCAGTTTTGTAATATATGTGAATAGAGGCATAGGAAGAAACCTGGAGTAATAAGAATGTTCACAGTGGTTCTTTTGTAAATGATGGGGGTATTAATTATTTTACTTTTTATTTATGCTTTTCTGAATTTTCCAAATTTCTACCATGAATATGTATTACTTCTGTGATCAGAAAAAGCTCACACCTGTCATTTGGAAATATGCTTCCTCCTAACAAAACAGTTAGTTATAACAGTTTGTTATACAGTTTGTTATAACAATACAGTTACAACAAATAACAAAAACAGTTTTGTTATTCTCCAGTTGACTGGCTTAGATGTTTAGCATCGTCAAGGTGCTAGCATGAAGAAGGTTCCAGCAGATTGACCCCAATAAATATTTATTGAGTGCCGGTGGTATGGGAACTGCTGCTCTGGGAACTGTGAGAGAGGCAGGGTACAGGGTACAAGCTACAGAGATGCAGAAGCCAGGCTCCCTGCTCCCCAGACAGGTCTCTCTCCGAGGACTCTGCTTGGGAGGCGACGGTCATAGAGAAGGGCCTCAGGCCGTTGTGAGGTGACAGCCAAGGCAGAAAGGCATGATCTGAGACTGTGTTTTAAGAATGCAGTAAACATGTCATCTCGTTATTAAATGCACAGTTCCCCTTTCTCCACGTCAGGCGTAGCACGTACAGACTGAAGTCAGCTTGGGCTGCTCGTCAGCAGAACTACCCACGTGGTCTCCCCACAGGGGCCCAGGACCCTTGATGGAGAGAATCAACCAGTCAGCCGTCCTAAGGAAGACACCATCTTGCTCCAAAACAACAGCAATATGACAAGAACAACAATAATCAGCGAGCGAGTGAACCCACGGATGGGATGAGCATTCTGTGGGTTTCTATGTAGTTAATAAGGCATCTTTATGCGACAAATGAGCTGGTCTGTGTTCCAGTCCTTGTCCCACTATTTATCAGGATTTTAGCAAAAAAAAAGAAAAAATCCAATCTCTTCTTAGTTTGAACTGGTGAGAATGCTGAGCCTCGTTTGGGTATGAGAAGGCTCTGTTAGAATCCGGGCAGTATGTCTCCTGCTTTGTTTCTCACCAGATTTGCTTCTCCATGGGCCTCTCTCAATGTTGCCTTTGGCCCTGGAATGCGAGCTTCAAGTGGCAGGGTCCCCAAAACCAGCTGCAGGAGAAACTCATCCTCTGGCTGTGCCCCAGGTTCACCATAACGACCACATCTCAACAAACACACTCTCCAAGGGCTTTACTTCTCCCACGCTCTCATCAATCCCATGCCACCAGCGATGGCCGGGGAACGACCTCTTCTTTACCTGTGTGGTCCTGTAGCTTTCTCGTTCTGAGTATTTTCCAGGTTTTTGCCCACAGCTGTGATGTTTTTATGTTGTGCTTTGGTAATGGGAAGGGTTGGAAAGCTCATTCCTTTGGGTGGATGATTAAATTCCCAACGAGGTCAGAGTGGAAAGGGTTCTTTCTACCCATGGGGAGAGGTGTTAGTCATCTTGTAGACCTCCGGCCTCCATCCTGCCTGGTTGTGCTGCTGGAGATCAAGGTCACTGGTGACAAGGAGGTGGTGGGGTGAATGGGAAACGTTATCACTTCCAATGTCAAAGGAACGACACACTGACCCGCATTTCCTTTTTAAGGTTTCTTTTTTTTTAAATGTGATCTGGTTCCAGGAAACATCAAACCTGGTCTGCACACCTGTCTTTTAAAATTATTCTTGAAAACAATTTAGCCAACTCACTACTCTGTTCAATACCTTTTTCCTCTAAAAATAGAGCTCTTTTAGAACCCTTTCCTTCCATTCTTTCTTTCAGGAAATTAGACTGTATGTTTTCTTGGCTCGGAGTAGCTCTCCCTGAGTTCTCTTTCACAACAGATGAGCAGCTTCTAACTTGCCTTGAAGTGCAGGAAAGATCCAGGCATGTACAGGAGGCCAAGGGGCAGGGGGGCAATATGGTGACCACGTAGGTGCAAATGCCAAGCGTGCTCCTGTGTGGGTGCTCAGTGGATAGGCCTGGCTTAGTATATCTGTGCATCTGTGGTGCTTTGGAATCTGCCCTCCCAAGCTGCAGGGGAGGGCACCATCTTTACAGGATGCCCATTTGCAGCAAATATTGGCAAGCCACAGGGCATCCGAATGGGTGTTGTTGTTATCCCGAGATAGTTCTTCCATCTATTATATGGGAAAACACCCTACAGGGCTGTCATGATGGTCCACATAGTGACACTTAGGAGATGCTGCTGTAATGAAACAGACGCGGATTCTTTGTTCAAGTCAAGGGAAAAGCAAAGTTTTTTGTGTGTTTTTTTTTTCAGCAAAACTCTGCTTTTAAACAGTACTAAATATTGCAAATTAAACATTCAATGAAATAAATGTCTGACTGTTTCGTGATTGAAATATGCTATTTTCTTAGGCTAAAGGGAAACCTTGCTGTAGGTGCCCTTAGGAGTCCAAACAGCGGCGCAGACACAGGTTGGGCTTTGGCATCTGTTACCCTCAATCTCTGTCTTTCTTCCATCTCTTAGGAGTTTTGGGATCTTGGATAAGCGAAAGAAGCCTCACATCTCCTTTCCTTCCTCAGTAAAGTGTGTTTTCCTCATCTCATCTTTTTTTTTTTCCCCAGGGGCCAGGGCTGTGCTGTAACCAGACAGTGTCTCTACTGAGGTTGCAGCCTCGAGCATTCACACCACAGGCTACACTTCGGCTGGGCAAATAGTCCTCCTGAAAATGAACTGTATCTTGATTATAGCCAGTAGTTGAGTTGGTCTTTCTTGGAACAGGTAAAAGGTAGTCTTGGTAGCTCAGGGATTAAAAATAAACAGCTCTCTATTTGATCATAATCAATTTGTGTTGTCCTCCCTCCTTGGGTAAAGGATAAAGAGAATTCAAGTTTTGTGTAATGTGTTCTAAATTAGTGGGGGGCAATGGGAGAGGGGGTCCTCAGGAGGCAATGTGCCTAGTGAATTCGGGGGGAAAAAGCAGCGCGTGGCAGCCCAGAGTCCCATGTGGCTCCAATCACAGCATGGTGGCTGTTAGCACTTTGTTTTTTTAAAGCTGAGTTGCCTTTCTGTTTGTGTGGGGAGTTTGGCACAATGCTGTTCCGAAGCATTTGTTTGAGACATTTCAAACATAGCAATTTAATGAGTGGCAATAAAAATATCTTTATTCAAGCGATGTCTTTGGTTGTGCGTCTAGTATATCTATGCATTCATATGTTGGGGCTTCCTGAGCGTGAAACAATCTGAGTTCTGAGTGCAACTGCAGGAACATGCACCGTGGGGGAACCGCTAGGCAAAGAGGACGGCCGCTGCTGTAACATTGCTGCAGATGGTTAAGGTGTTTGTGCAGAAAGGTTGCATCTTTGAGGCACCGCGGTGCCAGTCCAGGCAACTCACCTGTAGGTTTCCTCATCAGGCAGCAGCAGAGGTGTATTTTTCCTTTAACACATCCATTCAATTTGTGTTATAGTTTGTACTGTGAATGGAATGCTTTGATAATGAGATTTTTTAAAAAAAACAACTCAGTGTTAAGTGAAGGGAGATAGAGTGTGTTTGTTTAATTCTAAAAGAGTAGGTTGAATTTTGGGAAACTCTCATGTGTGGACAAGGCCCACACTGGAATCGTGCCATCACTAAAAAGACTAATATTTATTATTCCCACTTATGCAATCTTCACGCAGCCCTAGACCTGTATCAAGTAGTTAGATGATGCCGGTGCCATAGATCACTGGATAAAATGGAGGGTAAATTACTTAATCCTTAGTTTTTAAGTGAGTCTAAAGGTTCGGCACCAACCCGGGACACATCAGGAAATCCACAGGGCAGTTTTCTTGACTAACCCTCCCACGATGGGAGGACACAGATGATTTGCCGGGTGGCCTGACTTCACAGAATGTGGAGAATCAAGAATTGTCTCTTATCTTGGAGTGGCCCCAGGGGACATGGGTGTAGAACTGGTCCCAGGCCTGGAGGTGAAGTGAATCCCTGGCCTTAGCTGGGGGTCAATAGAGTCGCCATCCCAGGAATTTGGGACTGATACTGGGAAACCTAGTTATTTCGTGTAATCCTTGCCTACAACCAAGGTGATCTAGAGAAAAACAATGGTGAAATAGTTGGGCAGCATTTTCCAAGTTTGTGTCCCATGAAGCCTAAAAGAAGCCGAAGAGAAGAGAAAAGGAAAGGGGTAAAATGAACCTTAACATATAAAAACTTCTGAGAATCAAATGTAATCAAGAAATCAGTTTTACTTTTCTCAAGATGGTGTTTCCAAGCTTATTTGACCCTGAAATCCCTTATTTGTGTGACCACGTATCAGAATCCTAAGGAATGTTCTTTAAAATGTCTGTACTTTGTATTTCCCTCAAAGCCAGGAGTAATAAGAATATTTGCTATCATCTCTAAAACTTTTTGGCTATGCAGTAAGTTGGAGAAGGAGTTTGGCAGAGAGAGGTGTAGCCATTGGAAAGGAGAAATTAAGGAATCATAATCACAGAAACCCCAAGATAATCCATTGAAAAATAATTAGATGTAATGGTGAATACTATTATAGAGTAATGAGTCACAAAATCATTACCAAAGCCAGAAGCTTTCTTGTGTACCAAAGTGGCAATCAGATAAAAAATACATTTGGAAAAAAGATTCTAATTCATAACAGCAACAGGAGAACACAACTCCTAAAAGCTGGCCTCGCCGGAAGTATGTGTGATTGACACGAAGGAGACAAGCAAATAGTGCTGAGGGGGGTAAAAGAGGGTGCGAATAAATGGAAGAGCAGACCACGTTCCTGGTTAGAGGATAAATATGGTACAAAACGTCAACTGTCCACAAATCCGCTCATAGACTGACTCCATTTTAATCAGATCACAATGGGTTTTGGATTCCGAACTTATCTGGGCATATCCCATAAATTATGGGATCCAAAGGATTTCCCCTCTAAATATTTTCCCTGTTTCTCCACATCACATCATCTGTCCTACTATCCAGGCAGCTATCACTTTTTGGATTGCCTCCTAAGTAGCCTCCCTTTTCAACCATTGCCCATGGCAGCTTCCTTTCTTTATTTTTTCTTAAACAATAATAACGGGAATATCTGATCTCGTAACGCCACTGCTTCCAATCCTTCCAGAGCTTCTTATTATTGTACAAATACAAGCTCCGTCCTCCTGTGGTCCATAGGGTCCTGTATCACACAGCTCCCACTGACCTTGCCCGCTGCCTCTTGGCTCCCTTGCCTGACACAGGCCATGCTCCATGCACGGTAACTTTAGTCTACAAATTGCTGGTATGTTTGCACCCCAAGGTCTTTACTATTCCTTCTGTTCAACTCTCTCTTTCTCTTCCTCTTCCCCTGGTTATGTCTTCCTTGTCCTCTAAGAACCAGTTCAACATCATGTATTTCAAGGCAGACTTCAGTACATCCCCTCTGGTTGCATTGTATGGCCCCATACTTCATAGCACGCATGAACATTCTAATGAATAGTTTGTGTAATTAACTGTTTAATGGTTGCATATCCTGCTAGAATATAGGCTTCATGTCTGCAGATATTCTTGTATATTATTCATATGTGTGTTCTTTTGCCTGTCACAATTCCTTGCATTAGCGGTTTTGTGGAAAACTGAATGGAAATAAGGAAGAAAAATACTGAAGAGTAGCAGAGGACCTGTAGTAACAGATAAATGAACACAATAAAGCCATAGTGATTAAAACAAGTATCGATTGCTTGTATCAGAACTAAAAGAAAGATCATTGAAACAGAATGTAGTCGTCCCTAGGTATCCATGGGAGATTGGTTCCGGGACCCCCGAGGATACCAAAGTCTGCGGGATTACTAGATAAAGTAAAATCTATTTAACATATGGTGTTACAGCAATTCACCAACTCTTTGGATTACAGATATAGAACTCTATCTCCTGGATAACAGCATAAATCCCAAATAAGAGAGAAAATAACATTTCCTAAATTTGTTCAAAGGAACTCTTACTTGTAAGCTGTTAATCGGGTTAATATGAAAAACTAGTTCGATGGATGCATAAGTTTGGGAGGTGCCAAATTAAAATAAATTAAGCTGTTTTTTTTTTTTTTTACTGCAAAACTCTGAAAATGAAGTTAATGTGCATTGTGAATTCACGAGCTGCATTAGAGTGCAGCGTTTGGCATAATTATGTAGAACTATTTTTATTTTCAAAATATAATACCAATTTGGGAAATTTGGATTTAAAAACTAGAGGACAATTCCAAGAAACATTTTTATAATTTTGGTATTTGGAAGGCCTTTCTAGACATATTGAAGGTAGATCTCTGAAAGGAAAATTGTATTATTAAAGGTTCTTTGGTTCTAAGCAACAGGAAACCTCTCCGATCAAGTGAGTAGAGTCGACACTAATATTGTTTCCAAATATTCACACTCTCTCCTTGGGTAAGGTTTATACTTTTCTGCCCCTGTAACATCTGGCTTGGTCACGGGACTTGCTCCGATCAATGAAAAGTAAGCAGAAGCGATGGTATGCCACTTCTGGGCAGAAAATTTCAGAGAGGTTTAACTTGCTATTTCCCTTTGCCCTAGAGCCACGGAAGTATGTATTAGTATGAAGACTCCGCCAGTTCGGAGAGGAGTAGAACTTTCTTGCCAGCACAGAACTTGAGTGAGAGATGAACTTGGGTGAGGTTCGTCGGGTTCTTTGTTACGTTGGCACAGCCTTCCTTACAAGGACTGATTCATTAAGGAAAAAGATAGTCGTTGGGTTAATATCAGGAGCTCCCAGAGTGGATGCTTGGAAATAGGCAGGCTTGGCAAATGGTAGTTATCGTAAGAGCTCGGAGACAGAGAAATCAAAATGATAAGGATGATTTTGTAGCAGGAAAAAGGGCCCTTCAGCTGGAGTTGGAGGAACTCTAACCTTTTTCAGTTTCTTTGTCCCCCAGCTAAAATTTTAAATTTCAAAGAGAGCATGTACTAAAGGCCTAATTTTTATCACGTATCCACCCTCTGGCTAAGGGAGGGGAGGCTTCTAATTGCGGTCCCTCTAGAGGATACCCAATGGGAGTGGAGGAGTGCTGTTAAGGGCAGGATATAGATGCTGGGAAGCCAACATGCAAATATTCACTACCTAAAAACCAACAGATTTCACCAGTAAAATAACTCAGTATACCAAACTCACCTTTTAATACAATTAAAGAGAAAAATGAACAAAAAATATTTGTAACATGTGAGAGCAAAAGGCTGTATCCCAAATATATTAAAACAAAAATGAAAAGTAAAAGAAGGTGACATCAATAGAAGAGGACCATCCCAATGCAAAAGACATAAACAGAAGTTTCCAAAATATGAACTCTAAAAAGCCAGAAAATATGCAAAAAAGTTCATCACCAGCATCCAATGAAATGCAAATTAAAACAGAGATATTTTTCATCTGTCAAAATTTTCAAAATGAATACTACTCTTTTTTTTTTAAAGGAGGCGGAACTTTCCCCAGACTAATATCAGATTACAGAGAAAACAGTACTTTTCTCATACTCTGTGGTGAGTGTAAATCACTCAGTCTCTCTATAGAACCATTTGGCAGTATACATTCAAAGTGTTAATAATGAAATATTCTGTAATAACCTAAAAGGGAAAAGAATCTGAAAAAGAATATCTATCTATCTATCTATCTATCTATCTATCTATCTATCTATCATCTATCTCTTATCTATCTACCTATCTATCTACAACTGAATCACTTTGCTGTATACCTGAAACTAACACAACATTGTAAATCAACTATGCTCCAATATAAAATGATGATAATCAAAAATAAAGATAATTATAACCGTTTTAGATAATAAAACAATAATACTTACAACCTTTGACTAACTAATTCCACTTTGATGAATTTAACCTAAGGAAACAGCCTCAGATTTGGGAAATTTATTCATAGCAATGTTTATTTCAGCATCATTTATAATAAAGAAAAATAAGAAATATCATTAATGACCAATGATAGAGAATTTGTAAAATAAATTATGGTGTACCTGTATACTGTTGCAGCCAACAGAAATGATGTTTTAAAAAACTATTAATGACATGGAAGATCATTTATGTTATATTATTAATTATGTCAAAAAAACATGTTACAGAACAGGTACTATAAAATGCCAACTGGCTAGAAAAATATTTATTGGGAGGATATAATAAAATGTTAGTGAATTTATTTGGGACATGGTCTTGGGATGATAATATAAAATTTCTTCTTTGTGTTTTTCTTTTTCCTTGTGTTTTTCCATATTTCTTAATTGTTCTATAATGAATTGTAATGTTTGCCAACAAAGCCTAATTAATAAATGTTAACAAAATGTATCACTTTTAGCACATCTAGGAAGCTATTGATTAACATAGTAATTTGCACTTTATAGTTTATTAATACAAGTAACACTTGCCAGCATTTTGCTTTAACATGCACTATCCAGTAATTAGAAACTGAAGTCTACAGAAATATTTGTTATCACTGGAAGATTTTAATGTGAAAATTAAATTTAACAAGTATATGTCAAGTGCTTTTATGTGCCTGATACCATGGTATAGGATGGTATAGGATGTTCCCTTGAGAAACCTACAACAGGTAGATAAGACCTGCCATGCAGAAGAGAGGGTCAACCTCACATAGGAAAGAAGAGGCATACAACTTTCACTTGACGTGGTATACTGATGTCCTGTAGGATGCTAACTCCCAATGTGGGACTGCATTTAACTTTCATCGTTTGTATATATGGGTAGCCAAGTTCTCTATGTGAGGTTTATATGAAAGAGCTATAGTTCTAGCAATTTTATTTTCAGGTACTCTCTTCCTTGGGAAATTTTTTTTTACCCAATTTTCTAAAAAAAAGATATTGTTTTTAAAAATAATATGATATTTGTCTTGGGAAGTTGCCTTCTTCTTTGAAGAATGCATATACACTTGCCATTTATTTCTGGTAGTCCAAGAGACTTATTCCTCCGTGGACTCATGTATATTTTTCTACCTCTGTTTTTATGGCTATATGACAATGGATATTTCTCCAGAAATTTCCTGGTTTTGCCTGTTTTTAGGTCACTGCTTTAGTCATCATCAGTAACGCAGAAATACAAGCAAATGTGGCCCATACTCTCCAATTAGTTATAATATTATGTTTATTGACAGGTGTGCACACACAGGTATCACACTTATGTGAAATGAACAGTACAACATTCCAGTTGGTAAAGTATTAAATGCATGACATATATGATAGGGACTATTAGCATTCTGAGAAGATGGAGAGTAATCAAAAGGGATTTTAAAGACTATTGCTTCATAATGTAGAACAATAATTCAGATATGAAATATTATTAAAGATTTGCTGTCATCCTGAGATAAGAAGCTATGTAGTAAATCTAAATTTAAATGTCTATTTTGAAAAATCACTGTTCCATGGATGGTTCCAGAAGTGAGCTATATTGTCTAGGAGTAATTTGCTTCAGGCAATAGATGCATTCCTGAAAAGTCAGGTGAAACAGTGATTTGCTGAATTAAAATTATTTCCATAAAATCTGCAATTTGGAATAATAACTCCAGTGCTGTTCTAGTAATCACATGTGAATTTAAGAAAGAAGCCAATCTATTTTCTTTCTTTTTTTCTGCTTTATAACAAAGTGAATCAGTTATACATACACATATGTTCCCACATCTCTTCCCTCTTGCGTCTCCCTCCCTCCCACCCTCCCTATCCCACCCCTCCAGGCGGTCACAAAGCACTGAGCTGATCTCCCTGTACTATGTAACTGCTTCCCACTAGCTATCCACCTTACGTTTGGTAGTGTATATATGTCCATGCCTCTCTCTCGCTTTGTCACAGCTTACCCTTCCCTCTCCCCATATCCTCAAGTCCATTCTCTAGTAGGTCTGTGCCTTTATTCCTGTCTTACCCCTAGGTTCTTCATGACATTTTTCCCCCTTAAATTCCATATATATGTGTTAGCATACGGTATTTGTCTTTCTCTTTCTGACTTACTTCACTCTGTATGACAGACTCTATGTCTATCCACCTCATTACAAATAGCTCAATTTCGTTTCTTTTTATGGCTGAGTAATATTCCATTGTATATATGTGCCACATCTTCTTTATCCATTCATCTGATGATGGACACTTAGGTTGTTTCCATCTCCGGGCTATTGTAAATAGAGTTGCAATGAACATTTTGGTACATGACTATTTTTGAATTTTGGTTTTCTCAGGGTATATGCCCAGTAGTGGGATTGCTGGGTCGTATGGTAGTTCTATTTTTAGTTTTTTAAGGAACCTCCATACTGTTCTCCATAGTGGTTGTATCAATTTACATTCCCACCAACAGTGCAAGAGGGTTCCCTTTTCTCCACACCCTCTCCAGCATTTATTTTTTCTAGATTTTTTGATGATGGCCATTCTGACCAGTGTGAGATGATATCTCATTGTAGTTTTGATTTGCATTTCTCGAATGATTAATGAGGTTGAGCATTCTTTCTGTGTTTTTTGGCAGTCTGTATATCTTCTTTGGAGAAATGTCTATTTAGGTCTTCTGCCCATTTTTGGATTGGGTTGTTTGTTTTTTTGGTATTGAGCTGCATGAGCTGTTTGTAAATTTTGGAGATTAATCCTTCGTCAGTTGCTTCATTTGCAAATATTTTCTCCCATTCTGAGGGTTGTCTTTTGGTCTTGTTTATGGTTTCCTTTGCTGTGCAAAAGCTTTGAAGTTTCATTAGGTCCCATTTGTTTATTTTTGTTTTTATTTCCATTTCTCTAGGAGGTGGGTCAAAAAGGATCTTGCTGTGATTTATGTCATAGAGTGTCCTGCCTATGTTTTCCTCTAAGAGTTCGATAGTTTCTGGCCTTACATTTAGGTCTTTAATCCATTTTGAGCTTCTTTTTGTGTATGGTGTTAGGGAGTGATCTAATCTCTTACATGTACCTGTCCAGTTTTCCCAGCACCACTTATTGAAGCGGCTGTCCTTTCTCTACTGTATATTCCTGTCTCCTTTATCAAAGATAAGGTGACCATATGTGCGTGGCTTTATCTCTGGGCTTTCTATCCTGTTCCATTGATCTATCTTTCTAGTTTTGTGCCAGTACAATACTGTCTTGATTACTGTAGCTTTGTAATATAGTCTGAAGTCAGGGAGCCTGATTCCTCCAGCTCCATTTTTCGTTCTCAAGATTGCTTTCGCTATTCGGGATATTTTGTGTTTCCATACAAATTGTGAATTTTTTTGTTCTAGTTCTGTGAAAAATACCAGTGGTAGTTTGATAGGGATTGCATTGAACCTGTAGATTGCTTTGGGTAGTAGAGTCATTTTCACAATGTTGATTCTTCCAATCCAAGAACATGGTATATCTCTCCATCTATTTGTATCATCTTTGATTTCTTTCATCAGTATCTTATAATTTTCTGCATACAGGTCTTTTATATCCTTAGGTAGGTTTATTCCTAGATATTTTATTCTTTTTGTTGCAGTGGTAAATGGGAGTGTTTTCTTAATTTCACTTTCAGATTTTTCATCATTAATGTATAGGAATGCCAGAGATTTCTGTGCATTAATTTTGTACCCTGCTACTTTACCAAATTCAGTGATTAACTCTAGTATTTTTCTGGTAGTACCTTTAGGATTCTCTATGTATAGTATCATGTCATCTGCAAACAGTGACAGCTTTACTTCTTCTTTTCCCATTTGGATCCCTTTAATTTCCTTTTCTTCTCTGAGTGTGGCTAAAACTTGCAAAATTATGTTGAATAAGAGTGGTGAGAGTGGGCAACCTTGTCTTGTTCCTGATATTAGTGGAACTGCTTACAGTTTTTCACCATTGAGGATGATGTTGGCTGTGGGTTTGTCATATATGGCCTTTATTATGTTGAGGAAATTTCCCTCTATGCCTACTTTCTGCAGGGTTTTTATCATAAATGGGTGTTGAATTTTGTCAAAAGCTTTCTCTGCATCTATTGAGATGATCCTATGGTTTTTCTCCTTCAATTTGGTAATATGATTTATCACATTGATTGTTTTGCGTATATTGAAGAACCCTTGCATTCCTGGAATAAACCTCACTTGATCATGGTGTATGATCCTTTTAATATGCTGTTGGATTCTGTTTGCTAGCATTTTGCTGAGGATTTTTGCATCTATGTTCATCAGTGATATTGGCCTGTAGTTTTCTTTCTTTGTGACATCCTTGTCTGGTTTTGGTATCAAGGTTTGGTGGACTCGTAGAATGAGTTTGGGAGTGTTCCTCCCTCTGCTATATTTTGGAAGAGTTTGAGAAGGATAGGTGTTAGCTCTTCTCTAAATGTTTGATAGAATTCGCCTGTGAAGCCATCTGGTCCTGGGCTTTTGTTTGTTGGAAGATTTTTAATCACAGTTTCAATTTCAGTGCTTGTGATTGGTCTGTTCATATTTTCTATTTCTTCCTGGTTCAGTCTTGGCAGGTTGTGCATTTCTAAGAATTTGTCCATTTCTTCCAGGTTGTCCATTTTATTGGCATAGAGTTGCTTGTAGTAATCCCTCATGATCTTTTGTATTTCTGCAGTGTCAGTTGTTACTTCTACTTTTTCATTTCTAATTCTATTGATTTGAGTCTTCTCTCTTTTTTCCTCGATGAGTCTGGCTAATGGTTTATTAATTTTGTTTATCTTCTCAAAGAACCAGCTTTTAGTTTTATTGTGCTTTGCTATCATTTCCTTCATTTATTTTTCATTTATTTCTGATCTGATTTTTTATGATTTCTTTCCTTCTGATAACTTTGGGGGTTTTTTGTTCTTCTTTCTCTAATTGCTTTAGGTGCAAGGTTAGGTTGTTTATTTGAGATGTTTCCTATTTCTTAAGGTAGGATTTTATTGCTATAAACTTCCCTCTTAGAACTGCTTTTGCTGCATCCCATCCCATAGATTTTGGGTCCTCGTTTCTCCATTGTCATTTGTTTCTAGGTATTTTTTAATTTCCTCTTTGATTTCTTCAGTGATCACTTTGTTATTTAGTAGTGTATTGTTTAGCCTCCATGTGTTTTTTATTTTTTACAGATCTTTTCCTGTAATTGATATCTAGTCTCATAGCGTTGTGGTCGGAAAAGATACTTGAAAGAATTTCAATTTTCTTAAATTTACCAAGGCTTGACTTGTGACCCAAGATATGATCTATCCTGGAGAATGTTCCATGAGCACTTGAGAAAAATGTGTATTCTGTTGTTTTTGGATGGAATGTCCTATAAATATCAATTAAGTCCATCTTGTTTAATGTATCATTTAAAGCTTGTGTTTCCTTATTTATTTTCATTTTGGATGATCTGTCCATTGGTGAACGTGGGGTGTTAAAGTCCCCTACTATGAATGTGTTACTGTCTATTTCCCGTTTTATGGCTGTTAGTATTTGCCTTATGTACTGAGGTGCTCCTATGTTGGGTGCATAAATATTTACAATTTTTATATCTTCTTCTTGGATCGATCCCTTGATCATTATGTAGTGTCCTTCTTTGTCTCTTCTAATAGTCTTTATTTTAAAGTCTGTTTTGTCTGATATGAGAATTGCTACTCCAGCTTTCTTTTGGTTTCCATTGGCATGAAATATCTTTTTCCATCCTCTTACTTTCAGTCTATATGTGTCTAGGTCTGAAGTGGGTGTCTTGTAGACAGCAAATATATGGGTCTTGTTTTTGTATCCATTCAGCCAGTCTGTGTCTTTTGGTGGGAGCATTTAGTCCATTTACATTTAAGGTAATTATTGATATGTATGTTCCTATTCCCATTTTCTTAATTGTTCTGGGTTCGTTATTGTAGGCCTTTTCCTTCTCTTGTGCTTCTTGCCTAGAGAAGTTCCTTTAGCAGTTGTTGTAAAGCTAGTTTGGTGGTGCTGAACTCTGTCAGCTTTTGCTTGTCTGTAAAGGTTTTACTTTCTCCATCAAATCTGAATGAGATCCTTGCTGGGTAGAGTAATCTTGGTTGCAGGTTTTTCTCCTTCCTCACTTTAAATATGTCCTGCCAGTCCTTTCTGGCTTGCAGAGTTTCTGCTGAAAGATCAGCTCTTAACCTTATGGGGATTCCCTTGTGTGTTATTTTTCCCTTGCTGCTTTTAATATGTTTTCTTTGTATTTAATATTTGACAGTTTGATTAATATGTGTCGTGGCATATTTCTCCTTGGATTTATCCTGTATGGGACTCTCTGTGCTTCCTGGACTTGATTGACTATTTCCTTTCCCATATTAGGGAAGTTGTCAACTATAATCTCTTCAAATATCTTCTCAGTCCCTTTCTTTTTCTCTTCTTCTTCTGGGACCCCTATAATTCGAATGTTGGTGCATTTAATGTTGTCCCAGAGGTCTCTGAGACTGTCCTCAGTTCTTTTAATTCTTTTTTCTTTATTCTGCTCTGCAGTAGTTATTTCCACGATTTTATCTTCCAGGTCACTTATCCGTTCTTCTGCCTCAGTTATTCTGCTATTGATCCCACCTAGAGTATTTTTAATTTCATTTATTGTGTTGTTCATCGTTGTTTGTTTCATCTTTAGTTCTTCTAGGTCCTTGTTAAATGTTTTTTGCATTTTGTCCATTCTATTTCCAAGATTTTGGATCTTTACTATCATTATTCTGAATTCTTTTTAAGGTAGACTGCCGATTTCCTCTTCATTTGTTAGGTCTGGTGGGTTTTTATCTTGCTCCTTCATCTGCTGTGTGTTTTTCTGTCTTCTCATTTTGCTTATCTTACTGTGTTTGGGGTCTCCTTTTTGCAGGCTGCAGGCTCGTAGTTCTTGTTGTTTTTGGTGTCTGTCCCCAGTGGCTAAGGTTGGTTCAGTGGGTTGTGTAGGCTTCCTGGTGGATGGGACTGGTGCCTGTGTTCTGGTGGATGAGGCTGGATATTGTCTTTCTGGTAGGCAGGTCCATGTCTGGTGGTGTGTTTTGGGGTGTCTGTGGACTTATTATGATTTTAGGCAGCCTCTGGGCTAATGGGTGGGGTTGTGTTCCTGTCTTGCTAGTTGTTTGGCATAGGATGTCCAGCACTGTAGCTTGCTGGTCGTTGAGTGAAGCTGGGTGCTGATGTTGAGATGGAGATCTCTGGGAGATTTTCGCCGTTTGATATTATGTGGAGCTGGGAGGTCTCTTGTGGACCAGTGTCCTGAAGTTGGCTCTCCCACCTCAGAGGCACAGCACTGACTCCTGGCTGCAGCACCAAGAGCCTTTCATCCACACGGCTCAGGATAAAAGGCAGAAAAAGTAGAAAGGAAGAATTAGTATAAGTAGAAAGAAAGAAAGAAAGGAGGGAGTGAGGGAGGAAGGAAGGAAGGAGGGAAGGAAGGAAAAAAAGAAAGAAAGAAAGAAGATAAGGTAAAATAAAATAAAGTAAGATAAAATATAATAACATTATTAAAATAAAAAAATAATTAAGAAAAAGAAAATCGGATGGATAGAACCCTAGGACAAATGGTGGAAGCAAAGCTATACAGCATAAATCTTGCTCTCAAAGTCCACCTCCTTAATTTGGGATGGTTCACAGATGCATGGTGCATCAAGTTGATTGTGGAGCTTTAATCCGCTGCTCCTGAGGCTGCTGAGAGAGATTTTCCTTTCTCTTCTTTGTTCTCACAGCTCCCAGGTGCTCAGTTTTGGATTTGGCCCCGCCTCTGCGTGAAGGTCGCAGGAGGGCGTTTGTTCTTCGCTCAAAGAGGACGGGGTTAAACGAGCCGCTGATTCAGGGCCTCTGCCTCCCTCAGGCCGGGGCGGGAGGGAGGGGCACGGAGGCGGGGCGGGCCTGCGGCGGGAGAGGCCGGCATGACGTTGCACCAACCGGAAGCGCGCCGTGCGTTCTCCCGGGAAAGTTGTCCCTGGATTTTGGGACCCTGGCAGTGGCGGGCTGCACAGGCTCCCCGGAAGGGAGTGTGGATGGTAACCTGTGCTCGCACATAGGCTTCTTGGTGGCGGCAGCAGCAGCCTTAGCGTCTCATGCCCTTCTCTGGGGTCTGCGTTTTTAGCCGCGGCTCGCGCCCGTCTCTGGAGCTCCTTGAAGCAGCGCTCTTAATCCCCTCTCCTCGTGCACCAGGAAACAAAGAGGGAAGAAAAAGTCTCTTGCCTCCTTGGCAGCTCCAGGCTTTTCCCCGGACTCCCTCGGGCTAGCCGTGGTGCACTAACCCTCTGCAGGCTGTGTTCACGCCGCCAGCCCCAGTCCTCTCCCGGAGCTCCGACTGAAGGCCGAGCCTCAATTCCCAGCCCCGCCCGCCCCGGCGGGGGAGCAGACAAGCCTCTCGGACTGGTGAGTGCCGGTCGGCCCTGATCCTCTGTGCGGGAATCCCTCCACTTTGCCTTCCTCGCCCCTGTTGCTGTGCTCTCCTCCGCGGCTCAGAAGCTTCCCCCCTCCGCCCCCCGCAGTCTCCGCCCGCGAAGGGGCTCCTGGTGTGTGGAAAGCTTTCCTCCTTCACAGCTCCCTCCCACTGGTGCAGGTACCGTCCCTATCCTTTTGTCTCTGTTTTTTCTTTTTTCTTTTGCCCTACCCAGGTACGTGGGGGAGTTTCTTGCCCTTTGGGAGGTCTGAGGTTTTCTGCCAGCGTTCAGTAGGTGTTCTTTAGGAGTTGTCCGATGTGTAGATGTATTTCTGGTGTATCTGTGGGGAGGAAGGTGATCTCCGCGTCTTACTCTTCCGCCATCTTCCCGTAAGTCTCCGCCAATCTATTTTCATCATTAGAAAAGAATGAATATAAAGTACCACATGATTAAACTTGCCCATTTCTCCTTCATCTTCATTGCTGAGGATTATGGAGGAACCATCCTTGATCTTTAGCTAAAGCTGACTGTTCCCTTTGTCCACTAGATCTTATCCTCTCTCAAACTAGGGCGTTGTTCTAACAATTTTCCTCTCTCCTACATCATCATTCTCCCTTTCTAGTCGATTATCCCCATGAGCACACAAATATGTGATTATTTCTCTCATCTTAGAAAAAACAAAGCAGACAAAAAATCCTTCTCTAGAGACTACTTACCCTATTGCTACTACTCTGTTTCTCTCTATTTTTTTAAATAAAAACAGTTTCCCATATACACTCTCTAATTTCTCTCCAGTCATTCTCTCTTGCATCCTCTCCATCAATTTTTGTGTCACCACTTCTCCAAACGTCTATCTTCAAGGTCATGGATGATCTCCATGTTGCTAATCCCAATGGTCAGTTCTTGGTCATCGTTTTACCAGACCTAGAAGCAGCATTTGATATATATATATATATACACCACATCTTCTTTATCCATTCATCCGTCGATGGACATTTAGGTTGTTTCCCTGTCTTAGCTACTAGAAACAGTGCCGCTATAAACATTGGGGTGCATGTATCTTTTTGGATTAGTTTTCATCTTTTCCAGATATATGCCCAGGAGTATGATTGTTGGTAATTCTATTTTCAGTTTTTTTAAGGAACCTCCAAACTGTTTTCCGTACTGGCGGCACCAATTTATACTACACCAACAGTGTAGGAGGGTTCCTTTTCCTCCATACCTTCTCCGGCATTTATTATTTGTAGACTTTTTGATGATGGCCGTTCTGACCAGTGTGAGGTGTAGCTCTTATTTGCATTTCTCTAGTAATTAGCAATGTTGAGCACACTTTTTTTTTTTTAACATTGTCTCACTTGACTATATTCTCCACAAAGGCAGAGATTTTCAGCTGCTTGTTTCCATCATTAAGTCATTCATTCACTTATATATTTGTTTTAAATCACTCTATATATTTGTTTTAAATCACTCAATGAGTTGAACACTGGGATTCCAAAGATAAATAAGATATAATCCCTGCCTCCAAAAATTTTACAGTCTACTGGGAAAGATAAACAGAGAAACATGATCTTAATTCCCACACACTATCCTTAGTATCAGATCTTTACCTCATATAAGATTTCTATAATAGAGGTTCATATTTCTGTGAATGAATTGACATGTTATTTTTGTCATTTGAATTTTTTTGTGAGGAGTTCTTTTGTAAAGTGTAATCATCATCTAGTTCAATCATAGACTATTATGGCTGGATGAACCCTCAGATATGGACGCACACAGTTATGTTATAGGGCTGAAGAATTTGCTGGCTAGAAATAACGTCTTAGGAGAAATAATGATACCCATTATTTATTGGGTGTTATTATCTACTAGATGCTATGCTAAACGCTTCCCATGCATTATTGCATGTAATATTTACAACGACCTCATGAGTTGGTTACTATTATGGTCTCATTTTTATAGATGAAGAAAACTGAGGCTCAGGGAGTAACTTGCTGAAGGTCATACAGATATATGTGGTAGAGCTTCCGTTCAAACAGGGTCTGTCTCATTTACTAATCCCAGGCTCTTGTCCAATGAACGTGCTTAAGTAAGTGACCGATTGGCATCTGAAACCCTATTTCTGATTTCCACTCCAATGGTTTTTCTACAAAAAATTACTATTTTTGTTTCCAAAGTGTTTTTTATGATGGTTTTATCTTTTTTTTTTGTAATTGACATGTGCAGATATACTAAACCTTAACAAACAACTAGGCTAGTAGTTCAACGGCCATTGTTTCTCAATCCATTTTCCAATGATTTAGGAATAAGAGAGAAAATTGAGATGAATCGCATCTTTATAACAATGTCAATAGGCTCTTTTGTTTATGTGCCATTAGACCAGCATTCTGCAGGAGAGCCAGACGTCTCCAGCAGTTCAGTAGTACAAGGGCAACGAAGTAGCTCCGTCACATCAATTTATACGGCACACGGCTGTTTACACACAGACACACAATTTGCTATAGTCAGAGAAAATGATCATCAAATTTTTCCTTGCCTTGCGTCACTCAAAAAATCATTTACTCCTCCTAATGACAGAACAATCTGTGTATTTTTGCAATTGCAGTGAGTAGCTGTACAAAGCATTGTGATAACATCAATAGAAGCACAGGATGGTAATGTAAAATTAGTGAGCGAGATGGCAGTCTCCTTTTTAGGCAAATTGTACTTTATAACACAGCACATGCTCTCACCTAGTCTGTTCTCAGGAACCAGAGACAATGGGTATTGTGGTGAAGTAAGTAAGGAAGAGGGTTGTGAGTGATGGACACTGTACGGTGGCCGGGTACAGACATAAAGAACCATGCATACTATGTATGCATTTACTCTTTTTGAATTTATTTTTTGATTCTCTCATAATGGCCAACATCATGTTGGAAAGTTAACTGACTTGTATTTAGTAGAAATAAATAATGAAATAAAGTAAGTAAACAAATAGGTATGTGCCACCCCAAGTTTTTCTGCTTTCCAAAATGGTATAAGTTCAGTGATTAGCAAGACTAGCAAAATGCATAGAGATCTAGCTTTGCTCACCCAGTAATTAACCAATTTCATCATTGAGGCTGAGATGCTGACTTCCCTGACTCTTGTCGAGGTCCAAATCGCTTAATAAATACTGAACTGGAGTTTGAACGAGAAGGGCTGTAGTGTGCTTTCAGACTCACTGTTCAGAGGGGTTGAATTGCAGAAAATCAAAAGAGATCAAGAGGAATGTTTAGAAAGTAAACGTTTGATAAACACTGTAAGAATTGTGTCGCCTCAAAATAATTGAGGAGGTATGATCTGACTGAGGTTTCAAACAAAGAAAACATGGCTCTGTAAGGTTTGTTTTAATTGCCACTTAATTTTCTTCTCTAAATTATGGTTTCTCTTAATACGCTTGTGGGCTGTGGAAAAGAAACATGAGAGGAACTTCTGTGTTCCTGGCAGTGTTTTGTTTCTTGATCTAGATGTGAAATACACTGTTCATTTTATGAATTTGCAGTGAGTTGTACACCTATGCTAACTTCCCTGTTTTATATTATTTGTCATTAAAAAGCTAAAGAAATGGAAAAATAAAAAAATAAAAACAAATAGAGAAAACTGTAAGTAAGGGGGAAGGAGTATGTTTCCTTTTCTTGTCTTATTAAGCTAGGATTTCTAGTATGAATAAGAGTGGTGAGAGGGGACATCCTTATCTTGTTCCCAATTTTGGGGGTGGGGGGAAGAAGGGTTTAGTTTCTCACTATTAAGTATGATATTAGCTGAAAGGTTTATTACGTGTTCATTGTGAAGTTGAGGAATTTCCATTCTATTCCTAGAAGGCTGATAGTTCTGTTTTTAAATCAGGAATGGGTGTTGGATTTTTCAAATGCTTGTTCTTCATCTATTGATATGATTCTATGACTTCTCTTTTAGCCTGTTGATGTGACGGATTACTTTAATTGATTTTTGAATGTTGATCTACCCTTGCACACCTGGAATAAACTCCAATTGGTCATGGAAAAAAAAATATGCTTGTGGGCTGACAGAGAAAGATGTTGAAAACTGTGAATGTAGTCAATTAGCTTTAAAATGATTATTGTTTAAAATGTTTTCCTTCAATTATTTTATGAAGTATGGTTGATTTATTATACAATGCTGTGCCAATCTCTGCTGTACAGCAAAGTGACTCAGTTTTACACAGATAGACATTCTTTTTTTATATTTTTTTCCATTATGGTTTATCACAGGATATTGAATATAGTTCCCTGTGTTACACATTAGGACTTTGTTATTTATCCATTCTAAATGTAAGAGTTTGCATCTACCAACCCCAAACTCCCAGTCTATCCCTCTCCCTCCCCCACCGCCAACCTTTGGCAACCACAAGTCTGTTCTTTATGTCTATGAGTCTGTTTCTGTTCTGTTGATAGGTTCATTTGAGGCAGATTTTAGATTCCACATGTAAGTGATATCATATGGTATTTGTCTTTCTCTTTCTGACTTATTTCACTTAGCATGATAATCTCTAGTTGCATCCATGTTGCTGCTAAAGGCATTATTTTGTTCTTTTTTATGGCTGAGTACTATTCCATTTTATAGATGTACCACATTTTCTTTATCCATTCATCTGTTGATGGACATTTAGGTTGTCTCCATGTTGCTTAAAAAAATTTTTATAGGCCAGTTGTAGGAAATGGGAAAAACAGTGCAAATACAATAGAAAATTCTTTTTAATGTTACTGCCCAGAGAAAAGCAGTCTTGTTATTTTGGTATACAGTGAGCCCTCTGGATCTGTGTGTTCTGCATCCGTGGATTCAACCAGTGATGAACTGAAAATATTCAGAAAAGGAAAATCCAAAAAGTTCCAGGAAGCAAAACTTGAATTTGCCACACGCCAGCAACTATTTACGTAGCATTTACATTATATTAGGTATTATAAGAATCTCTCTCTCTTGGCTTTCCTGGCAGAGTATGGGGCTACTTCTTTGTGTCTTTCCATCACATGGAACATGCCTCTGTTAAGCTCCCTTCTCACGCTAAATGCTAGTTTACATGTCAGTTTCTCAGCCTAGGCTGAGAGTTCCTGAAGGGCCATGTCTTGTCCATCATTTTATATCTAAAACCTTACACAGTGCCTGGCAATTGTCAACTGCTTGAACAAATAACTAATATCATGCTGTAGACACTACAAGTGTGCAGACTTTGCTGAGCAGCTACGGGAGTGGCATTACCCACATGGTTGTTCTAAAAACTCAGGTCATGTCATTGGTCTCCAAGTCCTTTGGGTTTTAAATGTATAGAAACATATTGGCAATTTGAACATACCAGCTGTGATGACAAACAGATGGTTCTTTACTCATAGAGCACAAGCAGCATCTCAAAAAATCTCCTTTCAAATGGTTGCTATCACAATGGATAAACTTCCATGCTTTTAAGACAGGAAACTAGTAATTTCTCAGCTAGTAACGACCTTCCTTTATCAGTATGCTAGAGCAAAAAGAGGAAATCTTTTAAGAGTGGTGTAAATCTTACATGAGCATTTCATAGAATTGATTGTGGAGGTCAAGTATCATTTATATTGTATGCATTTTTGTATGTATTGTTTTACCTGGACTTCAGTTGGCATTTTAAACGTAGTGATCATTTAATAATTTTGTTCCAGGGAAGTTTGCCAATTGCACCTAGCAATGATGGGATAGGAGTACGCACATGTAGCTACCCTAGTGATGCTTGATAATTGTGGATTAATTTATCTGAGGAAAACCTTGCTTTCACACGTACTACCTAAGTACTATACTTAAGAAAACAAAAACTTGCGCACACACCATTGATAGTAACTAATATTAATTATAGCTTGGTTCACATCTCAACTCTATTTTATTTTTGTATAGACATCTTTTGAAGCCAAGTTACTTGCCTCCCTCAAGGAATGTTGAGAGCAAAATTTATAGCTGTTTAAGAAAGATAGTCTATTATTAGCAAGGGTGATGCTAAGGAAGATTTATTCATTCATTCATTCATCTAGTTAGCTGATGAAAACTTTTCAAATGCCTACTGCATGTGAGACGTATTTAACATGGTGATGTTTACAGAGAAGTATGTCAGAACTCCAGGGAGGGAACTAGTGGAAAAGCTGAGCTATGTGCAAAAATTACAACACAAATATGGTAATTGTAATACTTTGAGTGTGAGACACCATCACCTACTTGATATATAATCTTAGAAAATACATATATAAAAAGGAAGAGACTACGTATTTCTGACTGATGGGGGAGAAGCTTAGACAATAAAGACACATTTGGTTGGATCTTTAAGAATACATAGAATCTTTTTTTTTTTTTTTTTTTTTAATTTTTGGCTACGTTGGGTCTTTGCTGCTGTGTGCAGGCTTTCTCTAGTTGCGGCGAGCGGGGTCTACTCTTTATTGTGGTGCACGGGCTTCTCATTGTGGTGGCTTCTCTTGTTGCAGAGCATGGGCTCTAGGCACATGGGCTTCAGTAGTTGTGGCACATGGCTCAGTAGTTGTGGCTATGGGCTCTAGAGTGCAGGTGCAGTAGTTGTGGCACACGGGCTCAGCTGCTCCATGGCATGTGGGGTCTTCTTGGACCAGAGCTCAAACCCGTGTCCCCTGCATTGGCAGGCGGGTTCTTAGCCACTGTGCCACCAGGGAAGCCCAAGAATGCATAGAATCTTTATAACTGGAAGTAGCAGGAGGTCTTCAACCCAGAGAGATGGATGGTGGAAAGTTAGAGTGAGTGATATATCCTGGTAGTCAGGGACCATGAGAGAAATGTGAATAGGTGGAAGATTTGATGGAGCAGAGCAGTTGAAGAAATTTGGGAGGGCTTTAACCATGAGCTTAAGGCTGGACTCTGTTCAATGGGAAGTCATTACCTGAGCATGTCTGAGTAGGAAATTAACACAAATCAATATTCTCTGACGATTCACCTGGTACCATTGTATACAATGGGTAAGGATATCAGGAGACTGGAAGGCAGTTACAGATCCTAAGAATGAGATAAACAGTCTGGTGAGATGGTGAATGAAAATGAACCTGATGGAGAATGTGAAGCTCCCAAGTACAATGGAAGATGTTCTCTTTTTTCTAATGAGAAGGGAAATTGGGTCTGGTTAAATATGCAAGAAGTTTGGGGTAGTGAGGGAAAGATGTAGATTGAGGACTTTTGTGGGGGAGTGGGAGTGAACTTGTGAAAATAGAACTGGGAGGAAGATGCTATAAACCCAGAGGGAGGGGGGAGCCTAGCGTCCTCTCTGAAGACAGAGCAGCTGAGTGGGGACCAAGGAGAGACTGCAGGCCCACCTTCCCTCTTGCTTTCGTTTCTCATTCTTTCTCCTCCTCCCCTTTGCTCATTTTGTCAAACTCTCTCCTCTGAGTTTTTACCGATGATGAAAAAATTGCTACAGGGATTCTGGCTCTAGAGTGATCCCAGATTCGGCTCAAAGGCATCAGCTTCAGCAGCTTAATTTTGCTGCTGTTTGGGACTGGGGGTAACGGGAATGGAGAGGAGGGGAGACCCAACAAAGCTGTGTAGAAGAATCACTAGAACTGGGTGACCAATTAGATGTGGAAGGAAAAGGAGAACCAGGGACAGTGGTGACCCCATGATTTTGAATCTGGGAGACAAGGAAAATTTCAAAAGGAGAAACTGGTGTGGGGGAAAAGTAATAAATTATAGAATCTCATTGTTGTTGGGACCTTGACTAAGTTCATTAAGTCCAACCTCACATCCAGTGTTCAGATCTTCTCTATATCAATGTGCAAAGGGAAAGTTCAACCTAGGATAGGCATCTCCAATAATAGGCAAGGTCTGTCTCCTCCAAAAGCATCTACTAACTTTGGAGATTCATTTTAGATTTCTTGAGTTTGTGGTCAAGAGAGGCAGTTCAGATTATTGGAAATGAAGGATTTTAAATCAGTAGAGAGACCGGAGTTGGAGATAAAGATCTGGAGCCAAGGAGATGAGGTCATTTTGTGACTAGTAGCGAGGAGGAACAGGTGATGGTAAGAGAAAGAGATGAAGAGAGAACCATGATTGGCCTTTGGAGGACAGGGCAACAGAAAAGGAATCGTAAGGCAGAAAGAGACCAAGGGAGGAAAAATTAATTATATATAATACAGTAGCATGGAAGTTAAGGAAAGAGAGTTTCAGAAGAGGGCAAATAATGGCAAATAGTGCAGAGAACAAGCAGAAAGGACGGGATCAGGAAACTTCCCAGATTCTTCTGGATCAGGTCTTCAGAATGTGACTTGGTGATCTTGTTAGAAGTCATTTCCTAGAATATCAGACATAATCATGTTTAGATTTCAGCAGAACATCATATTCCAAATCCAAATATAAATGGCTTATTCTTTTCAAATCGTTTGAAATTTGTGCCTGGACCAGGTTCAATCGTGTATTGTATAGCAATTATACTGGATTGTGTATTTGTCTAGTGTATTGTATTGGAACCAATAATATAGCTTCTTTCTTCTCAAAGATGAACATTTGAATATTGAGCTCAGGGAACCCTGAGATAGTACATTGTATCCAATGAGAACAATACCGAGGGTTTGAGTATCCTGTGTTATGTTTTTATTCGGATGCTTCCCCACATTATTTTATGCTATTTTAGTGGACTCCAAGGTGAAGTGGTCTGAGTTACGAATGTACTTTTGGAGAGATGGTTCAAGTCTGTCATAGGTTGTCAGTGTGGGACCGTAAATGATTTCATTTTAATCCATACTGGACGTTTCTCCATATCATAGACTCACTGACCATGAAATTTGGCAGAAATGGCAATTTTGTTCACTGCAGGTCTAGCACTACGAGGGTACAGGATATTACAGGTCACACGTAAAATGTTTTATTGCTGTTCCCTGGGAAAGTTCCCTGGTACCTAAAGCTATTTTCTACAACCTGTAACCTAACCTATAAACCTGATAATCGTGGCTAAATCATTTATTTTGTTTTATGTGGATAAAGATGCTGTTGAACCACAGGCCTAATCTGACTAGGAGGTATAATTGGAGGGGTTCAGAAAAGGAAAAAAGTTCACCTAAATGACCTTGCTATAAAGCCTTGAAATTCACACATTATTTACATTTTTGTGGGGTTGAGTTACTGCATTGGCTCATGAATAAGTTGATCTGATTAGTTATTTTTGCCAAGAAATGTTCCCCACCACGGTGGGATGTAGGATGGGGACATTTTGATGGAAAGAAAGTTTGGGAAAGACCTAGGGTTTAGGATGTCATGTGGAAGGCATGCTGTGAACACCAAGGTGACGGTGTGAGGACCAGAGGGCAGTGAGGACATGGGGCTCCTGGAGAGACAGTGAACCCTAAAGAGAGGAGGGTGCAGGTGAGGTTAGGGAAGCACAAAGTGTGCTATTTCAATCAAAATACTCATCCACTCTTTTCTTTTCTTTTAATATCTTTATTGGAGTATAATTGCTTTACAATGTTGTGTTAGTTTCTGCTTAACAAGGTGAATCAGCTATATGTATACATATATCCCCATATCCCCTCCCTCTTGCATCTCCCTCCCACCCTCCCTATCCCACCCCTCTAGGTGGTCACAAAGCACTGAGCTGATCTCCCTGTGCTATGTGGCTGCTTCCCACTAGCTATCTATTTTACATTTGCTAGTATATATATGTCCATGCCACTCTCTCACTTCGTCCCATCTTACTCTTCCCCCTTTCCGTGTCCTCAAGTCCATTCTGCACGTCTGTGTCTTTATTCCTGTCCTGCCCCTAGGTTCATCAGAACCATTTTTTTTTTTAGATTCCATATATATGTGTTAGCATACGGTATTTGTTTTTCTCTTTCTGACTTACTTCACTCTGTATGACAGACTCTAGGTCCATCCACCTCACTACAAATAACTCAGTTTCGTTTCTTTTTCTAGCTGAGTAATATTCCATTGTATAAATGTGTCACATTTTCTTTATCCATTCGTCTGTCACTGGACATTTAGGTTGCTTCCTTGTCCTGGCTGTTGTAAATAGTGCTGACAAACACTCATCCACCCTTTAATTTTCCTCTTTCACTCAACTGAATAGGTTTGTCTCTAGTGTTAAGAAAGGGTGCTAAGAATAGGCTTTTCTGAACCTATGGAGACAACGGTGAGGGCAAGATTTGGGAGAAGCCAGATGGGGATTCAAGTCCAATCTCCATCACTTTTAAGTTGTAAAATTTGGGAACGGTGCTCTGTTTGAGTTTCTTTTCATCTGTTAAATTGACGTACCTTCTTTGGAATGTTGTTACAGGAGTTCAGTGCAATAGCAGGTATTAAATACAACCATCCCGTGTCATGCGAGATGCTGATTGATGCTCCTGTCTTCCTCTGGACCAGAGGTGAGGTGGGCTTCATGTGCACGGGACCTGAGCTGAGACAGGGCCTGGGCTTGGTTTCATGGTCCACTGTTGCCACTTGGAAATTCTTAATCATTTTTGAAATAGGGGCTGGTGTTTCATTTGGGTTCGGATCCCACACATTACGTCTTGGTGGAGGATGCTCCCTCGGTGCAGTGTTCTGTCCCCCGTGCACGCATGTGCACTATTTTCTCCACTTTCTAAGAAGATGACCCATGACTAGACCAGTTGCCTGCTGTGGGGAAATGAAGGAGGAGGGTGAGAAAGACTCAGGAAATCCTTTTTCTGGAGTGAAAGCATTTTTTTAAAAAGGAACGAACGAAGCATCATTCCTACTAAGGTTTACTTGGTCAGTGAAAGCATTGTGGTATGTCAGGATGAATATTTAAGGATATTTCTTCTCTCTCTTTTTTTTACATTACGTATTTGGAGCCTTAAAATATACATATTCACATATTCTAAAACACAAACCAAATAATACAGCTGCCAAAGGATTTTGATATTTTAGGACACATTTGTTTCTCTTACATTTTGTTGATGTCTAAACACATGCCTTCAAAGTGAAAATTCCCTCATCTAATTTAATTTATTCACATCTTTACATTGACTCCCTGAGCGGTTTTGAGATGGTTTGTGCTGAAGCTTTGTTTTCAACCTCTGAAAGCAAAGACAAAAACCCTGTAGAGTATTTCCACTGAAGAGACGAGACATGGGTGGTTTTCATAAACTTGGCCATTTACTGTGCTGACCCGGGGCCCAGCCTACCAGAAAACCGCTCCCTGACTGAATGAACAAAGACTAGGAAACACTGTGCTGTTGCAGCCTGCAGCCCCTAACACTAGCCCAGGATTTGGGAGTCAAGTGGAAGGTGGTGTGGAGTGAACTGTCAAGAAGGACCCGAGTCAAAACTAAGACATTAACCACTGAACACAGCTGATGTGGCTCAGAGTGGTGTTGACAGCAAACGTCCTGTAAGATATAAGGAGATGCTTTGTCAGAGCCTCTCTTTATTTTCTGTCTGGAGAAAATTTCAAAGGCCTTGGATAGGCAGAAAAAGGCATCAAGATAAGGGTGAGCCCGGGAGCCTCTTCAGCTCGGCCGCTGTCCTGGCAGCTCTGTGACACTACTTCCTGTCAAAGACCCAGAGGGGCTGGAATGGAAGAAGCAAGAAAAATGGTTTTTTTTCCCTGGCCCACTACCCCTGACCAAGGCTCATCACCTGTAAAATGGAGCTCTGTGTAATTTTCCTCTAGATTTCTGACCAGGCTAAGGATGGAAATGCCAACATTACCATGTGAAAGCCTAGTCATAGACACTGTCTCCTAACTTAAAGCAAAATGACCAAAGACAGCACCACGAACCTCTTTCCCATGGTTCAGATTTTTCGTTTTTTCTTTTCTTTGGCATTATGCGGGCCTCTCACTGTTGTGGCCTCTCCCACTGTGGAGCACAGGCTCGGGACGTGCAGGCTCAGCGGCCATGGCTCACGGGCCTAGCCGCTCCGCGGCATGTGGGATCCTTCCGGCCCGGGGCACGAACCCGTGTCCCCTGCATCGGCAGGCGGACTCTCAACCACTGCGCCACCAGGGAAGCCCCAGATTTTTTTGAGCATGGCGTCATAAGCCAAGGAAGTTTGGATGAGCATCCCAAAGTTGAATTAAATGAGTGAGTGGACATGAAAGGACTTTGCAAAATATAAAGTGCCTGGTGTTATTATTAATTTAATTGCCTGGTGTTATTATTAAGTAAAATCAATTCAATTTCTATTTGAAGCTTGTGTCCTTTTCTGAGAAATAAGCAAATTGTTTTTAGATGTAGTACTTAATTGGAGGATAAGAGCAGTTTTTATCAGGCAAGGAAAACAAACTGGGACCTACTGAGAAAGAGGGAACCAAGATTACTGTGAAATACAGAAAAAACATGGTGATGGTTAAAGTCAGTTCTCTGAAACTAAAAAACCAAATGTTCATTCCTAATTTTAAAAAGGGGGGAAAGTTTTGCATTGGAATGCTGACAAAACCAACAGGAGGCTATCAACTGGTTTGGGAAATGGAGAGAAAAGTTAGTACCGTGTTGCTAGGCAACAGATCTCCAAGCTGAGTTCTCTTCCTTTCTCGAAGGACTGGTGCAATGTTTTAGTTCTGCAAATACTAACTATTTATTTACTTCTTGTGAATTAGAAGGGTTATTCTCAGAACAAGACTGGCAAAGCCAGAAAGAGACCAAATGCAGGAAGTTAGAATATGATTAGAAAGGCAACATTGGGTACAGAATAAGGCATTTTCTATGCGGGATGAAATAATGGCTACTCTGACCAAAAAAAAGTTTTATATGACCAAGATGATTCCTAATTAGAGCTTCAAGTCTAAGGGAATTATAGTTGCCCAATAAAAATTTATTGCAAAAGATAAAATGACTGACAGAAGACAAATGGCCAAGTGGCTGACAGCAAAGAAAGTGAAGAGTTGCTGTTCGGAGAAGGATCCAGATGTGTGTTCCAGGGTCAGGTCCCCCAGGGGGCTGTCCCTTGTAGGTCATCGCTTCACAAACACACAAGATTGGTCGCTGCCAGTTCTCAGGTGTGGACTCTGACCCCGCAGTGAAGGGGCTCCGAGGGGATGGCTAAGGCACAGCCTGATGGTTTGCTAACCAGGAGATGGAATCTGTGGTCCCAGAGATGAAAGCCCCTCCGAGTCTCCCTCACAACAGAGCCACTCCATCAACTTTCCTAATATGGACTCAGACTTCAAGCTAGAGGGAGGGAAGGAAAACACTCTTGGCGCTTGAGAAAAAGGGGAGGATTTGATTAATGTCCAGATAGGGAGTGAACCCTTTCTCAGGAAGAAGAATCTTTGATCAATGGTACGAAGAAGCATCTTTCAAAGGCCCCTCCGATTCCAGCCACTTTAGAAGGAACAAAAAGAAGCTGATTCAGAGCCCAGCTGTTGTGATTAAAACCGAAACCAAACCAAGAAAAGAAAGACTACAAAATATCATCTCAAATGGATTACCTGAAACACCCACAAATGATGTTTCTCATCAGAATTCGCCTCAAAATTGGAGGGGGAATGTTTGGGCCACTGTGTTGGAATAAATACAGGTCTTCTGGGAGGGCTAAGGGGGATTTTGTTATTGGTCTTTTTCCTACAGAACCGGGCCTGTGTCTGTGTAGGTGGACATCTTCTGAAAAGAGCAAGTTGACCTATCAAGTAATAGGAAGGAGTCTAACTTCGATCAGTTGCCTACTGTGTGTAGGACCCCCTCACATGGGTTATCTGGTTTAAACAATAATTTTCTTCAGAGCCTTCATACTGTATGAAATTCCTGACAGAAAATTCGGATCCTCTGTGCTTACATTAGCAACTGATAGGGAGATGCATTAGAGAGAGTAATCATTACATCTCTTGTGCTCCATGTGTGAGTTTGTCCAAATGGATCATGTTGAACTCAAATGTTAGTTTTTGATGTCAGCTTTTTCTAGAAACCTGCTTTGCTCCTTAATTATTTTCTATCTTTTTTTTTAACATCTTTATTGGAGTATAATTGCTTTACAATGTTGTGTTAGTTTCTGCTGTATAAAAAAGTGAATCAGCTATATGTATACATATATCCCCATATCCCCTCCCTCTTGCGTCTCCCTCCCACCCTCCCTATCCCACCCCTCTAGGTGGCGAAGAAGCACTGAGTTGACCTCCCCATGAGATGCAGTGCTTCCCACTAGCTATTTTACATTTGGTAGTGTATACATATCAATGCTACTCTCACTTCGTCCCAGCTTACCCTTCCCACTCCCAGTGTCTTCAAGTCCATTCTCTACGTCTGCGTCTTTATTCCTGTCCTGGCCCTAGGTTCATCAGAACCATTTTTTTTTTTTTTTTTTACATTCCATATATATGTGTTAGCATATGGTATTTGTTTTTCTCTTTCTAACTTACTTTACTCGGTATGACAGACTCTAGGTCCATCCAGCTCACTACAAATAACTCAATTTCGTTTCTTTTTATGGCTGAGTAATATTCCATTGTATATATGTGCTACATCTTTATCCATTAATTTGTTGATGGACCCTTAGGTTGCTTCCGTGTCCTGGCTATTGTAGATAGAGCTGCAGTGAGCATTGTGGTACATGACTCTTTTTGAATTATGGTTTTCTCAGGGTATAGGCTCAGTAGTGGGATTGCTGGGTCATATGGCAGTTCTATTTTTAGTTTTTTAAGGAACCTCCATACTGTTCTCCATAGTGACTTTATCAATTTACATTCCCATCAACAGTGCAAGAGGGTTCCCTTTTTTCCACATCCTCTCCGGCATTTATTTTTTGTAGATTTTTTGATGATGGCCATTCTGACTGGTGTGAGGTGATACCTCATTGTAGTTTTGATTTGCATTTCTCTAATGATTAGTGATGCTGAGCATCCTTTCATGTGTTTGTTGGCAATCTGTATATCTTCTTTGGAGAAATGTCTATTCAGATCTTCTATCTATTTTTGGATTGGGTTGCTTGTTTTTTTGATATTGAGCTTCATGAGCTGCTTGTATATTTGGGAGATTAATCCTTTGTCAGTTGCTTCATTTGTAAATATTTTCTCCCATTCTGAGGGTTGTCTTTTCGTTTTGTTTATAGTTTCCTTTGCTGTGCAAAAGCTTTTAAGTTTCATTAGGTCCCATTTGTTTATTTTTGTTTTTATTTCCATTTCTCTAGGAGGTGGGTCAAAAAGGATCTTGCTGTGATTTGTGTCATAGAGTGTTCTGCCTATGTTTTCCTCTAAGAGTTTTATAGTGTCTGGCCTTACATTTAGGTCTTTAATCCATTTTGAGTTTATTTTTGTGTATGGTGTTAGGGAGTGTTCTAATTACAGTTTTTTACACATAGGTGTCCAGTTTTCCCAGCACCACTTATTGAAGACACTGTCTTTTCAACATTGCCTCCTTTGTCATAGATTAGTTGACCATATGTATGTATGACCATATGTATCTCTGGGCTTTCTATCCTGTTCCATTGATCTATATTTCTGTTTTTGTGCCAGTACCATACTGTCTTGATTACTGTAGCTTTGCAGTATAGTCTGAAGTCAGGGAGCCTGATTCCTCGAGCTCCGTTTTTCTTTCTCAAGATTGTTTTGGCTATTCGGGGTCTTTTGTGTTTCCATACACATTGTGAAATTTTTTGTTCTAGTTCTGTGAAAAATGCCATTAGTAGTTTGATAGGGATTGCACTGGATCTGTAGGCTGCTTTGGGTAGTATAGTCATTTTCACAGTGTTGATTCTTCCAATCCAAGAACATGGCATATCTCTCCATCTGTTTGTATTGTCTTTAATTTCTTTCATCAGTGTGTTATAGTTTTCTGCATACAAGTCTTTTGTCTCCTTAGGTAGGTTTATTCCTAGGTATTTTATTCTTTTTGTTGCAGTGGTAAAGGGGAGTGTTTCCTTAATTTCTCTTTCAGATTTTTCATCATTAGTGTATAGGAATGCAAGAGATTTTTGTGCATTAATTTTGTACCCTGCTACTTTACCAAATTCAGTGATTAACTCTAGTATTTTTCTGGTAGTACCTTTAGGATTCTCTATGTATAGTGTCATGTCATCTGCAAACAGTGAAAATTTTACTTCTTTTCTGATTTGGATTCCTTTTATTTCATTTTCTTCTCTGTGCTATGGCTAAAACTTCCAAAACTAAGTTGAATAATAGTGGTGAGAGTGGACAACCTTGTCTTTTTCCTGATCTTAGAGGAAATGTTTTCAGGTTTTCACCATTGAGAATGATGTTGGCTGTGGGTTTGTCATATATGGCCTTTATTATGTTGAGGAAAGTTCCCTCTATGCCTACTTTCTGGAGAGTTTTGATCATAAATGGGTGTTGAAATTTGTCGAAAGCTTTTTCTGCATCTACTAAGATGATCATATGGTTTTTATCCTTCAGGTTGTTAATATGGTGTATCACATTGACTAATTTGCCTGTATTGAACAATCCTTGCATTCCTGGGATAAACCCCACTTGATCATGGTGTATGATCTTTTAATGTGCTGTTAGATTCTGTTTGCTAGTATTTTGTTGAGGATTTTTGCATCTATGTTCATCAGTGATATTGGCCTGTAGTTTTGTTTTTTTGTAACATCTTTGTCTGGTTTTGGTATCAGGGTGATGGTGGCCTCGTAGAATGAGTTTGGGAGTGTTCCTCCCTCTGCTATATTTTGGAAGAGTTTGAGAAGGATAGGTGTTAGCTCTTCTCTAAATGTTTGATAGAATTCGCCTGTGAAGCCATCCGGTCCTGGGCTTTTGTTTGTTGGAAGACTTTTAATCACAGTTTCAATTTCAGTGCTTGTGATTAGTCTATTTATATTTTCTATTTCTTCTTGGTTCAGTCTCGGAAGGTTGTGCTTTTCTAAGAATTAGTCCATTTCTTCCAGGTTGTCCATTTTATTCGCATATAGTTGCTTGTAGTAATCCCTCATGATTCTTTGCATTTCTGCAGTATCAGTTGGTACTTCTCCTTTTTCATTTCTAATTCTGTTGATTTGAGTCTCTTCCCTTTTTTTCTTGATGAGTCTGGCTAATGGTTTATTAATTTTGTTTATCTTCTCAAAGAACCAGCTTTCAGTTTTATTGATCTTTACGATTGTTTCCTTCATTTCCTTTTCATTTATTTCTGATCTGATCTTTATGATTTGTTCCCTTCTGCTAACTTTGGTGTTTTTTTTTTTGTTCTTCTTTCTCTAATTGCTTTAGGTGTGAGATTAGGTTGTTTATTTGAGATGGTCTTTGTTTCTTGAGGTAGGACTATATTGCTATAAACTTCCCTCTTAGAACTGCTTTTGCTGCATCCCATAGGTTTTGGGTCATTGTGTTTTCATTGTCATTTGTATCTAGGTATTTTTTTGATTTCCTCTTTGATTTCTTCAGTGATCTCTTGGTTATTTAGTAGTGTATTGTTTAGCCTTAATGTGTTTGTATTTTTTACAGTGTTTTTCGTGTATTTGATATCTATTGTCATAGCATTGTGGTCAGATAAGATACTTGATACAATTTCAATTTTCTTAAATTTACCAAGGCTTGGTTTGTGACCCAAGATATGATCTGTCCTGGAGAATATTCTATGAGCACTTGAAAAGAAAGTGTATTCTGTTGTTTTTGGATGGAATGTCCTATAAATATCAATTAAGTCCATCTTGTTTAATGTATCATTTAAAGCTTGTGTTTCATTATTTATTTTCATTTTGGATGATCTGTCCATTGGTGAAAGTGGGGTGTTATAGTCCCCTTCTAAGATTGTGTTACTGTTGGTTTCCCCTTTTATGGCTGTTAGCCTTTGCCTTATGTATTGAGGTGCTCCTATGTTGGGTGCATAAATATTTACAATTGTTATATCTTCTTCTTGGATTGATCCCTTGATCCTTATGTAGTGTCCTTCTTTTCTCTTGTGAAATCTGTTTTGTCTGATTTGACAATTGCTACTCCAGCTTTCTTCTGATTTCCATTTTCATGGAATATCCTTTTCCATCCCTTCACTTTCAGTCTGTATGTGTCCCTAGGTCTGAAGTGGGTCTCTTGTAGACAGCATATATGTGGATCTTGTTTCTGTATCCATTCAGCCAGTCTATGTCTTTTGGTTGGAGCATTTAATCCACTTATGTTTAAAGTAATTATCAATATGTATGTTCCTATTACTATTTTCTTAATTGTTTTGGCTTTGTTTTTGTAGGTCTTTTCCTTCTCTTGTGTTTCCTGCCTTGAGACGTTCCTTTAGCATTTGTTGTAAAGCTAGCTTGGTGGTGCTGAATTCGCTTAACTTTTGCTTGTCTGTAAATGTTTTAATTTCTCCATCAAATCTGAATGAGATCCTTGCTGGGTAGAGTAATCTTGGTTGTAGGTTTTTCCCTTTCATCACTTTAAATATGTCCTGCCACTCCCTTCTGGCTTGCAGAGTTTCTGCTGAAAGATCAGCTGTTAACCTTGTAGGGATTCCCTTGTATATTATTTGTTGCTTTTCCCTTGCTGCTTTTAATATTTTGTCTTTGAATTTAATTTTTGATAGTTTGATTAGTATGTGTCTTGGCATGTTTCTCCTTGGATTTATACTGTATGGGACTTTCTGCGCTTCCTAGACTTGATTGACTATTTCCTTTCCCATGTTAGGGAAGTTTTCAACTATAATCTCTTGAAATATTTTCTCAGACCCTTTCTTTTTCTCTTCTTCTCCTCGGACCCCTATAATTCAAATGTTGGTATGTTTAATATTCTCCCAGAAGTCTCTGAGACTGTCCTCAATTCTTTTCATTCTGTTTTCTTTATTCTGCTCTGTGATAGTTATTTCCACTATTTTATCTTCCAGGTCACTTATCCATTCTTCTGCCTCAGTTATTCTCCTATTGATTCCTCCTAGAGAGTTTTTAATTTCATTTATTGTGTTGTTCATCATTGTTTGTTTGCTCTTTAGTTCTTCTAGGTCCTTGTTAAACTTTTCTTGTATTTTCTCCATTCTATTTCCAAGATTTTGGATCATCTTTACTATCATTACTCTGCATTCTTTTTCAGGTAGACTGCCTATTTCCCCTTCATTTGTTTTATCTGGTGGGCTTTTTCCTTGCTCCTTCATCTGCTGCATATTTCTGTCTTCTCATTTTGCTTAAGTTACTGTGTTTGGAGTCTCCTTTTCACAGGCTGCAGGTTCGTAGTTCCCGTTGTTTTTGGTGTCTGTCCCCAGTGGGTGAGGTTGGTTCAGGGGCTTGTGTAGGCTTCCTGGTGGAGAGACTGGTGCCTGTGTCCTGGTGGGGAGGCTGGATCTTGTCTTTCTGGTGGGCAGAGCTGTGTCCGATGGTGTGTTTTGGGATGTCTGTGAACTTAGTATGATTTTAGGCAGCCTCACTGCTAATGGGTAGTGTTGTGTTTCTGTCTTGCTAGTTGTTTGGCATGGGGCATCCAGCACTAGAGCTTGCTGGCTGTTGGGTGATGTTAAGTGGTGCTGGGAGGTCTCTGGTGGTCCAATATGCTGAACTCGGCTCTCCCACCTCAGAGGCTCAGGCCTGACACCAGGCCAGAACACCAAGACCCTGTCAGCCACACAGCTCAGAAGAAAAGGGAGAAAACAAGAAAGAAAAATTAATTAATTAATAGTAAAATAAAAATAATTATTAAATTTAAAAGTAATAAAAAAAAAGAAGAGAGCAACCAAACCAATAAACAAATCCATCAATGATAACAAGCCTTAAAAACTATACTAAGATAAACATAAAAATCAGAAACAGTCAGTTGCAGACAGCATATCCCAAGTCTACAGTTGATCCCAAAGTCTGCTGCCTCAATTTTGCATTGATTCGTTGTCTATTCAGGTATTCCACAGATGCAGGTACATCAAGTTGCTTGTGGGGCTTTATTCCACTGCTCCTGAGGCTGCTGGGAGAGGTTTCCCTTTCTCTTCTTTGTTTGCACAGCTCCGGGGTTCAGCTTTGGATTTGGCCCCGCCTCTGCGTGTAGGTCGCCTGAGGGCGTCTGTTCCCCACCCAGACAGGATGGGGTTAAAGCAGCAGCTGATTAGGGGGCTCTGGCTCACTCAGAACACGGGGAGGGAGGGGTATGGATGTGGGGCGAGCCTGAGGCGGCAGAGGCCGGTGTGACGTTGCACCAGCCTGAGGAGCGCCGTGTGTTCTCCCGGGGAAGTTGTCCCTGAATCACGGGACCCTGGCAGTGGCGGGCTGCACAGGCGCCCCGGAAGGGAGGTGTGGACAGTGACCTGTGCTCGCACACAGGCTTCTTGGTGGCGGCAGCAGCAACCTTATCGTCTCATGCCCGTCTCTGGGGTCCGCGCTGATAGCCGTGGCTCGCGCCCATCTGTGGAGCTCATTTAGGCGGTGCTCTGAATCCCTTCTCCTTGTGCACCCTGAAACAATGGTCTCTTGCCTCTTAGGCCGTTCCAGACCTTTTCCCAGACTTCCCCCCAGCTAGCTGTGGCGCACTAGGCCCCTTTAGGCTGTGTTCACGCAGCCAACACCAGTCCTCTCCATGGGATCCGACCTCTGAAGCCTGAGCCTCAGTTCCCAGCCTTCACCTGCCCCGGCGGGCGAGCAGACAAGCCTCTCGGGCTGGTGAGTGCTGGTCGGCACCAATGCGGGCATCTCTTCGCTTTGCCCTCTGCACCCCTGTTGCTGCGCTCTCCTACGTGGCTCCGAAGCTTCCCCCCTTCCTCCCGCCAACCATCCCCTGTTTCCACAAGTGAAGGGGCTTCCTAGTGTGTGGAAACTTTTCCTCCTTCACAGCTCCCTCCCACTGATGCAGGTCACGTCCCTATTCTTTTGTCTTTTTCTTTTTTGTTTTGCCCTACCCAGGTACGTGGGGAGTTTCTTGCCTTTTGGGAGGTCTGAGGTCTTCTGCCAGCGTTCAGTAGGTGTTCTGTAGGAGCTGTTCCACATGTACATGTATTTCTGATGTATTTGTGGGGAGCAAGGTGATCTCCGCGTCTTCCTCCTCTGCCATCTTGAAGGTTCACATCCCTATTTTATTCAGTTTAACAGCCAAGCATGAATGTAAAGGTTTTGGATGTTTGACCCTGTTGTTCCAATCATTTCTATGAAGTATTACACATACATGCAGATTTAAAAAAAAAAAAGCTATTTGTGGTTTGTCTTCAGAAGATATAAAAGCATAAATCCAGTAACGTAGGTACCTTCTTTCTGTGGGCCGAGGTGGCTCGTCCATGCCTACCTGCTAGAATGTTCCTGATTTGCTACTTTTCTCTCACTCTTTTGTCTTTATTAAAGCTGGTTGATCTATTACTGCTACTTGCAAAACGTTTAACGAGTTTCAGAGTTCTCCCTCAAAACTGCACAATATTTGCAAAATCTGTTCTGTGTGCCATTCAGAAGAAGGAGCTGTTTCTGCCTTTTTACATACCTGTCCCGTGAAATAAATCTGAGTCTTAACCAGCAGAACTGTAACATTGGGGGGCTGGCTGTGATCTGGACTCTGCCATCCATAACTGTCTGTTGCCACTTGTCCTGCAAGGTGTTTGATCTGCAGGGTGTCTTAGGCTGAGCCCCAATACTTGGGGGGCTGTGGCTGCAGTGATGCTTCTATCCCAGCTGCCAGTCAAAGCAAGCTGTAAGGAGTGAGCACAGAAGGGCAAGGGCTGCGTGTAGCTGATGAGCGTTCTGTGAGCCCACCTCAAGGGCAGGCTCCTCAGCTGGCCCAAAAGAGCCCTGTGCTTCACAGACCTGCTTCGGCCAGATGTCAAGTCCAGGTTTTCTGCAAGGTAGGATGGGCTGCTCCAGGGCTGTGTTCTGTTGGCTTTGAGGTGTGATCCTGGGTCCGTGATGGTCGGCACTTCCCCAAGGATCTCTGGTTGTCTTCATCTGGTTTTCCACTCTGCCTCCTGGGGCCTGGCCTGTCAGTGCACTGCTGAGAGGGCATAAATCAGGGATGCTCTCTGGTCTTCATCTCCAGTGAGGATCTCCACTGCGGGAAGGGCCCCTGGTTGATAACCGAAGGTATCGATCGGGGCCTGCTGGAGTCTGGGCCTGATGCTTATGCTGAAATGGAGTTTGCCATTATGTGTGGAGCTAAATAGTTCATTTCCTGCTGCGGGACAGAAGGAAATCACTCAAAGAAGGCTTTGGGATTGATGATCCCAATAGCTGAGAAGCTATGAAAGAAAAAAAAAATTAAGTTTTTCAGAATTGATTGCAATATTTAGAAAGATATTCTTTATCTCTTCCCAAAGCAAACTTTCCATTTGGACTTGTCAGAGTCAGCTTTTAGTGAGACCTATTTTTATGGTTCTTTTTGATTAATGGAAAGGAGCCGTTTTCTCTTCCTTCACTGTAATAAAAATCAAGCCATCGGAGGGTGCCCTTCAAAATAGAAATCAAGAGATGATTTGAACAGAATATTAATACTGCTCTTTTAAACTCCTGTTTTCGTATTCTGGTTTAATAAACGAAAGTTTCAGCCAATGTCTCCTCTAAAAGGCAATCTACATTTTGTGAAAATATGAGTGTTTCCGACAGAACTTGATCACAATCTTTCATACATTCTTTCCTATTTACAGATAGCAGCGAGAAGAAAGGCTGGGACTCATTCTTTTGTGTTTGAATAGGCTAGACAGAACATGTGATTAGATGAATTTGGGCATCTCAATCATTTTATTGTAGCTATTGTTATCGTTCAGAATTCATGGGGCATAATTTTTAATTCAAGAAGACGGAGTGGATTTCTCTCTTGGAAAAAAATGATTTCTCAGTTTCCAGCAATAAGGCTCTTCAGAATCAGGCCATGAGCTAACTGATAACACAATGGAGTGTACTTTACTATGCATTGCTTTAATTTCGCCCCATCCTACAGTCCATCTTAAAACTTTTGCCAATGATGATGTGTTCCAGAAGCTCTGAGACCCCCTCGGAATCTTCAGGAGGCATCAGGATGATTTTAATGGACCTGCCTTAAAATCTCTTTTATCGGAGCATCCTGAGTTTTTTCTGCCACCAAACCTGCATCAGCCTAGTTCACTGAAACAGTATCTCTCACCCATTTCTCATTAGTAGCCTCCTACACTACCCTGCCACGTTGTTTTAGACATTTTTTTCCCCAATCATTCCTTTTCCCTATGAAATTTTAATGCCTCAAATATGCTGTATATCTGTTTATGTACTGTGGACCGCCATATGACCATAAACCATTGTAAAAGCTGAGATTCTTTTGCCTCCAAAGAATCAATTTCATCACCTTGGGCAATATCCCTGCCCCCCCCATACATGTACTGAAATATACACACAATACTGCCAAGTCAGTCTTACACTTTGTTTCCTTAAGGCACTATAAGTGAAAAAACCTGTTGAAATGGTTGGCTACTGATTGAAATGTAGCGATTATACTTAATGTATATTTGCACTAAAAGATGATAGGCGTTGAGTATACACCTCTTCCTGGTAATGTCGGCACTGTGGCTGCTGGGCCATTCATTAGGGGCAGTGGGGACATGGCTGGACTCAAACTGGACATCTAAAACTTGGTCTTGGTCTACAGGGGTGTCATCAGAATTCAGCCCAGTCCACTAAGGAAGCACGAGTGCCTTCAGCCAAGCCTAGTGAGGACGCTACACATTCTTCTGTGGGGTTTTCACAGTAGCGTGGCTTCAAAGTAGCAAAGATTATCTCCCTCCCAACCTCCTCCTAATCTTCTCAACCAGGATCTGCTTCCCTTTCTCCACTTCGGTCCTACTATGTTGAGTTTTGATTTCAAAGAGGGTAAAACAGAAGAATAAGAATGACAGAGGAAAGGAGAGAAGAGAACTAGGAGGAGACATTGGGAAAGGCATTAGAAAGTGTCTGATAGGAGGGGGATGGATTATGGAAAAGTGTCTGGGAGTTGTTCTAAAAACTTACAGACACTCACAGAATCTTCCCAGCAAGGCTTTGCTTACCAACATCCTCCTTTTACAATGGGGGATATAGATTAGGAAGATGGTATTATACTTACAGGGAGGTTAAGTGACTTGCCCAAGGTTACCCAGCTAGTAACCTGCAGAGCCAGGATTTGAACCCAGACAAACGAGTCCTGGGGGCCATGTCATCATCATGTACACCAAGAACCTGCCCAGTTTCCCAAATGGCTCCTTTTCCCTAGCCCCATCCTCTCGGAATTCTCCAATAGTTGGTGTTATTATCTGGAACAGTGTTTTTCTGATTGTCCTTAGCAGAGTGATATTCAGTTTCTCCTGTTTCAAAGAGTTGTCCAAGGATCTGATTTAAAATGCAGATTATCATTCTCCATGCCTGAAAGAAGAAGATCCAGAGGTTCTAAGTGGAGCCCAGAAAACTGTCATTCTAATAAGCACTCCCAGTGACTGTCCTTCAGGTGACCTCTGTACCTTCTTTCCTCGGGCCTGTGGTTGCACTTCACTCAGGTCAACTCCTTGTTGTGTCTGGTGCATTCTTGGGCTTCTGCCTAAGATTTCCTTCAAGGAGAGGACTCCAGCTGTGACAAGCCAGAAAACCACTGGTCTCACTGGTTATGTACCTGGAGGTCACAGTGCTCTTTTGAGGACATTATGACAAATTATTTTTGATTAATAAATTACCAACTTTAAGCACAGAAATTGAGTATAATGTATATATTTTATTGGTATTATCCTATTTGCATCCTGCCATATTGGGCTAATTATTAAAATCCATATAATACAATAATGTGTTAAAAGTGAGGAATTCATTCTAAAGAGAAAAATTGGTTAGAAAAACTAGATAAAAATGGGATGCATTTCCATAAAATATATGCTGTGCAATCCAATATGCTTGCTAGATCAGAACAAATTGGCCAGTGAACTTTGCAGCAGCTAAAGCAAAGAAGGAAAGTTATCAGTGTTATTCTTTGTAGTAAGCCACTTGCCCAGGAGAACAACCATTCCTACGATCAAGACCCCAGAGAGATCACTGCCCACCGTCAAATAGCAGCGTGTGAGGTTCTGGGTGGCATCTTCTCGGTAAACCCAATTGTGAAGTTCATCTCCCATTTCTACACTTCCCTTTGTGTAGTTTGATGGAATTGCAGCAAAGCCAATTCAGTAGACGTAATCTAGCCATGGGCCAAAATGAGAGAGTCAGGCGCTCTGTTCTTCAATGATCAAGGATACATTTGAAAGCATCTAGAACTTAGGGTACATCGCCAAATTATGGCCTGTGGGTCAAATGGGAATTTTTTTCTTTTTGTATTTATAAGTAGTTGAAAAAAAAAGATTTTATGACATGAAAATTATATAAAATTCCAATTTCAGTATCAGTAATTACAACTTTATTGGAACACATAATATTAATTTATTCATGTATTTTTTATGCCTGCTTTTGTGCTACAACAGCAGTTACACAGTTGGGGCAGAGCATGTTGCTCACAAAGTCTGAAATATTTACTAGCTGGGCCTTCACTGGGAAAGCTTGCTCCTGCTTTAGATTATGTAGAAGGGGTTGGACTGCCTCTCCTTCAGTCTTGTTTTTCTCGCTCAGTTTTGCTCACTGCAGAGAGGCAAGGAGTGAAAAGTTATAGTCCCTGATGAGTAAGTAGAGGGTGTGTGTGCTCTTTTCCTTCTATTAAGGTAAGACAGGTATTTTTAAACAGTCAGTTGAACTGGGGGGAGAGACATGCCCCCGTCTCTGAAACTTGAAAAGCTGAATGGAGGCATGTGACGTGTTTGTAAGACACAACCACAATTATGAGCACACATGTACATGGGAAAAGAAACAAGCTGTTGAATCAGCAGGATCCACTGTTACTGAATCTCCCTGACTATTTGCTATTTGTTCATCCACGTCGTCATCGGCCAACATACTCTAACAGCCATGTGGGGAGCTACCATCGAGGCTTTTAAAAAGATACATGTGAGGAAACCTACTTGACAATCATTAACTTCAACTTTTTCCTAGTAATTTTTTCTGTCTAACTTTATTGAATGCTACTTGTGGAATATTTTGGCCCAGCTTCTGGAGTGCTATTATTTTAAGGAAACAGTTTGAGAACGACTAGTTTAAAACAGAAATGGACTCTTAACTCCTTTATTGCAAGACTGGCGTCTGAAATTTTCCAGACAGAGAACCTCGAAGTGATGTCATTATCAACAAACGACTATATAATTGTATCACGATAATGATTCTTATACAGTCTGGGTGCCTGGATATGTATGTTCTTACAGGTTCAAAACATGAACATCACTGACAAGCCTGTTTGGGGTTCTTTAGAGTAAGCATATGCCAGTCCCCTGGGCATGAGTCAGTGTGGTAACAAAATTCTTAGGATGCATTTTTTTTATATTGTAGATTAGAAAAGTTGGGGAGGGCATTTTCTCCCTATCAGGTTCCAAGGGTGACGAGAGGGCTGTCCTGGCTCCAGCTGTCAATCTGTGTCTAGAAATGTCACCAATAATTTGTAACCTGGAAGTGCTTGACTTGTGGACCCCTGGTGCTAATTGGATCCACTGATTCCTATAAGATCCCCACCTGTCATCAGCTCAGCAGCAGGTATGATACTGAAGCTGTAAAGAACCCAGGGATTACTTTAATGAGTCTGTCTGATTTCTTTTGATTTAATTATTGGACCAAAATTCTGGATTTTTTGGGAGGAAACTTCTTTGATTGTCTCTTCTAACCTTTCATTAGGATCCAAGCTGTTTAAGAAGGAGGTCAGGTTTTATCCTGGAAGACACCCCATTCTTGTGAAAGGTTCTTAGAACTTAAGGACTTGTCAGTCAGGTGGAGCTTGGTTAGAACCTGCAAGGAAAATGAATCCGGAATTCTTCTTAACTAGGAACCGACTTGTTTCACAACAGCAGCAGCAAAGTCCATGCCAGGAAGTGGGGAGCAGGTGACCTGGGGCTCTGGGTTGCTGCTGCCTGAGTTGTTTTGCTTTGGTAGTTATTTTCTTTGGTCCTTCCGTATTAGAGGAGGATTCACTTGCAAACCTATTTTATCTCGCCCTGCCAGTTCCCTGTCTCTAAAAACAGAGACTGTCTTGTCGTGGGGTACCGTCCTCTGGGAGAAACACGAATACATTTGGATGGGCTCCAGCCTCCCTGGCTGTGCTTTGATACCACAAATGAGGCTACCAGTGTCCTTTTCTTAGCAGGGCACTCGCACGAGCTGTTTGTGATGAAGGGGACGTGGGCTGCTCTGACTACAGACTGTCACCACCTTCAGCTGGGCTGAAGCACTGTGGTCTTTGTCAGAATATTCTCCTTACGTTGTCTACATCAGAAAAATATGTGCTTACATTCTTATGTTTAGCTAGATGGATAGAATGTAAATGCCTCCCTTCCCCAAACATACCCCATCAGCCACCTGAAAACCCCACAAGGACCCAAATGTTCTTTAGAAATTTGTGTTTATGGTTGAGAAGCAGCTTGCTTTTATGGTGATGGAGAACTTGGATGCCAGCAGGGAAAACACGCTTGTATTGTGCTATACTGTTTGCCCAAACTAGCAATTTAACATGCTGTCTCCATCAACCAAGGTCCAATCACTATCAACCAAATGATTGTTCTTGTTCGTGGAGCCCTCGGGCCCTTGCTGTGGCTCTCATCCAGCCCTTGCTGTGGCTGTCATCCAGGCAAGGAAAGACTTGTTAAGTCATGCAGCCCGGTCATCTGATCCCAGTGGTGTGTCTTTCTGATGCCCAGACTTGCCTGGATTTGAATAATGACAGCAAAGGGTCGTCAGCATCTTCCCTTGGGAGTTGATAATACATTCTCTTCTTGATTTGGGCATATTTTTTCATTTTGTGATTTTTTCAATCATTCCTGAGAAGCTGGCTCTCTGCTTAGGGCTCCCTTTCTCCTCCTCTTCTGGTGCTTTTCTGAGATTTATCCGTCTAGGGGATGTGGGATTTCTTAGACCTCTGCTTCGTAGTCATCTTTTTGCTAAACCCTGTCTGCTTCGGATTCCTTTGCGACGCCAGCTCTCCTCCCCTTCACTGTGAGGTTGCTGCATGACTGTACATTCCCTTCATTTTTTTTCAGCCCCTTCACTCTGTGTGCTGTTGATGGGTTCGTGCGAGAGAACGGGAGCGTGGGAAGAGAGATGTGTGGGGACCAGGGGCACCCCTCGCTAAGGACCCGTTGAGCCAATTGTTGGCTCAGGGCTGATTTGGAGTCAGAGATGCCAAAGTGGAGAAAAGACTGAAGATGCTGGTTTTCCAAGATCTGAGATGGAAACTGTGAAACTGAAAAACAGGCTCTTACAATCCCACCACCTGACATTTTTTTTGGATCAGATCGCTGGCCTGGATGTTCAGCAATTGAACTAGTTTCCTTCCAGGTCACTGTCTCTCATCTTTGTTCTCTGTTCTCCCTATGACTGTGCTTCTTTCCTGTAACCACAGATGATGATATCAGGGGTGGAGGAGATCCCTGAGATCATCCCGTGCAGCCCCCTGCCTTCAGTTAGATATGAAGACGGAAGCCTCACAGAGGCAATGACTTCTTCAAGGTCACACAGCAAGCTGGTGGAGGAGCCGGGACCAGCAGCCCAGATCCTGAATCCCAGGCCAAAGCTGTCTTCTCTAATGGATCACTGGTTCAACCTGTGGATTCAGAAAAGTTAACTTCCGCTGAAGCAGCTGCCTCCGAGGCTGCTCAGAAAGTAATGGTGTGCGTCCATTTGTAAGAGAGAAAGGGCAAGGAAAAGACTCACAGCACCGAGAGAAGAAATATCAGCTAAACCTTCAGTTACTCTTCTGTAGGAAAACTGAAATGAACACAGCATGTGATACCAAATTAAGTGATTTGACTTGGAAGCTACTGTAATTCACATCTTCTGGGTTTTCTCCCCTTCAAAAAATAAGGTATTTTCTATCTTTTTAAGCAATAAAGAGTGGTCTAGGCATTATTTAATCATCCAAACTTTCTTTACCTACAATTCTTGAACCAGGTGGTACATAATTGGATAATTATAATTTGGAATCTGGAATAAAGTCTTTTAAGTAGATCCTATGGTAGGCAGCAACATGTATGACTAATAATAAGGTGACATCCCCTGGTTGTAAATTCCTTTGCCTCTGATACTGTTTATAATTTGCCCTTGAGCTGTCCTGTGGTCTGTTACCCAGTCATCATTTTTTTTCCACTGGCACGTGCACGTGAGAATGGGCTGTTGAAAATGTGCTGTTCCCTACGTGGAGATGCCTCTCAACCATAAATGAGCTTTTCTAGGGTGTTAATTATATAATTTCCTGATTCTTAACCCTAAAATGTTATCCATTAATGGCAGTGTCTCAAAATAAAGGTGAGAAAATTTCGGTTCTGAATACTTGAAACTAAGAACCTAATCTATTTCTCATGTTATAAAATGTAAAAAAGAAAGAAAAAATCAACTGAAAATTTCTCCAAAGATCTTTGTGGCTTCATACTCTAGCTTTGTTCCTTGTAATATAAAAATACTGTTTCTAAAGTGATTGAAAGTTGTCAATGTCTTCTGCCTAAGGCATCAGAGAACTGTAAAGCGGATTGAATCAAGCATCTAGACAAGAAATGTTCTAGTTGTGAGGTGGTGGTGGTGAAGAAATGTTGGGATAACGTGGGGATTTCACCTGAGATGAGGAAGTTCTTTCTAGAGGCTTCGCAGGATTAGATATCAGCAGATATATGTGACACTTTTGCCTTTCGTGTGTCTCAATGCCTGAACAGCTATATGTGTCCTTGTGTACACTAGATATTGACACCCTTCCTTTGGAAGCCATCTTTGGTTGGAGTCATATCCTTGTCACTGAGCGTAGCCTCTGTAAGTACTTGTAGGTGTGTGGACGGTGCCCGTCACCCCCCTCCAGGGCACACACCTTGTACATCCTCCTCGATGTAGTGGTACAGAGTTTTATTAAACAAAGATGTATAGCATGATAAATCTGTGAACTGGGTATAGAAACTAAGAACCTTGGCAAGTGGTCTCAGTCTTTTAAAAGTCCGTCTCACTCGGGCTCTCTGTTCTTTGGGTGTTTTCCTTCCTGTTTTGGGTCTTTCTATTTTTACCAAGCATGGTGTTTCTGGTTTGTAGGTACCCGCGCTGGGAAGAGAGCAGCTCAGCCCTTGCAAGGCTCCCCTTGAAAAGACACCCAGATTCCCAGGCCTCACAAGGTACGTCTTACACCGTCTCACTCTTGTTGTCCCCGAGCAACTCTGATAACACTCCCACTTCACCCCCCTTCACCTGAAGCACCAAGATGCTACTTCGGTGCCTTGACCAATCCCATTTACTGAGAGCTAATCTGATTCCCAGCCTAGGGGACTCTGTGGACAGTGGTTTGAGGAATGCTTCCTCCTTCACAGTGGTGGAAACACCCTCACCTGGGAACTGCCCTGATGAGAAGCCCAGAGACTCAGGCAAGGTTCCACCCATGGGGGCCTACCAGCCGTCTCATGCCGCTGGGCCAGGCACACCTATTGGAAAGATAGACTCAATGGAGTCCTTGAAATTAGCCTCCAGTGGTTTTCTTTTTTCTTTTTTTCCAGTTTTGCTTATTTATCTTTTTAGTTTTTTTTTTAATTTAATTTTTATTTTATATTAGAGTATAGTTGATTTGCAGTGTTGTGTTGGTTTCAGGTGTACAGCAAAGTGATTCAGTTATACGTATACATATATCCATTCTTTTCCAGATTCTTTTCCCGTATAGTTTATTACATAAATTTCCCTGTGCTATACAGTAGGTCCTTGTTTCTTATCTATTTTATGTATAGTAGTGTGTATATGTTAATTCCAAACTCCTAATTTATCCCTCTCCCCACCTTTCCCCTTTGATAACCACAAGTTTTTTTTGAAGTCTGTGAGTCTGTTTTGTAAATAAGTTCATTTGTATCATCTTTTTTTAGATTCCGCATGTAAGTGATATCATATGATATTTGTCTTTGTCTGACTTACTTCACTTAGTATGATAGAGCCTCCAACGATTTTCATTCTCAGACTGAGAGGACAGACCCCAAACCTCCTCTTCCCCAAGGTATTAGGATTATATCAAAAATATGTGTACTCGGGACCACCCCATGTGATCTGCTCCTTATCCTTCTGAGTTTCCTTCTGGAAAGGTTCCATCAAAGAAGGATGTTGTGCACAGTTGTACTCAAAGCATGCATCCAGGTGATGTCGCATGAGCTCTTGGGGACTGAGGCAGGAACAGGCACTGACACGTGGCATTTAACTCTTGGGAAAGATGACGATGAATATTTCCATGTCCGTTTTCTGGAGATAATTCTTCATTTTGCTTCTTGTTACCTGTAGAATAAACTACAAACTCCTTTCCGAGGGTCTCTTTATGACTTTCCTACTCCGAAAGCCTTGTTCTTCGACATTGCCCTCCCCCCATTCTATGTTACAGATGTGTAGAACAATCAACATTTATTCATTCAATGAGTATCCGCTGATGGCATACCATAAGGCAGGTCTGTGTTAGAACTGGGGCAAAGCAGTGGACAAATGGGACCCATTGGTCCGTTCTCTCTAGAGCAGGCACATCCCTTCTGGATACTATGTTACCTGCTCACCCTTCTCTGACAGACTCACATACGTCCTAGTGATTTCTCTTATGATCTACCTGCTCCCAGAGATTTCTCTGACCGTGAATCTTAGGTTTCCTTCCTTTGTGCTACTCCACCATGGAAGGCATACCTCTGCCATAGCAACGGTCACTCTTATTTTAGACAATTGTTTACCCTGTGACCTGCTTTCTCTGCCCCTTCCTTCCGTTCAACACTCCACTCGAGTTCAAGTTTCTTTGCAATTTTAAAGCAGGATCTATGTCTTATTCACATTTTTTCCTTAGGGCCTTGTACAACATCTGACATGTAAGTGATATCATATGATATATACTAAACATTCAATAAATATGTTGTAGCATCGCTGAATGATTAACTTACTGAGGCTACTCTGATTTGAGGTTACCCAGTGTACAGAGTCATAGATTGATGTAACTGTAGGCGTGAGAGAAATTTGTAAGACCATTTCTAACCCTCCACATCACAGATGGGGCATTTCTTAGTTGAATCACAGGAAGCAATACAAATACCAAATACCCAGTGTTTGGAGCTGCAGAAAATCTGTGACAGAAATAATAATAACTGAAGTTGGAGGACATACTTCTGTTCAGCAGTCAGTCTAAGTGCTAGTCAGTAAACAGGTAGGAGTTTGTGTAATGATAGGATATGTTGAAGTCTGTTCTACTTTGTTGAGCTCAAGCTTCAGAGTCAAGGACCATAAGACATCTACTCAACTGCGAGCTCAATGATGAATCATGAGTTAACTCATTTGCCATCTTGCAGCCTTGTTCAATGAATGACTCCAAGGTGGGGGGAGAAGAATCGTTCAAGGTTAGGGTAGAATGCCCGGGATGGATTTAAGTGGAGAGGGGAGGGATGGAAATGACTTTATTAGGTGAATGGAGGTGAGACTTGAGTCTGGTATCCGGAGGAGCTGTTCTGGTCAGAGCTGTGAGGCAGGAAGGAAAGGGAGGAGTTTGCTCCTCTAGAGGAAATTAATTTTTTTTTGTCCTCTGATGTATCCTCTCTTTTCATTATCTCTTGCTTTTCCTTTTCTTTTCTCCTTGTGTTTCTCCCATAGAAATTGCCGTTTCTCTTTGGCCACAGTTCAGTTCTTTAAAATGCAGCCACCTGTGTGTGTTGAGGAGCATATGCTTTTCATCTTCTTGTAAGTTGCACTTAGAGTTGGTTAAGTTCTACCATAGTGGAATCTGTCCGAGAAAATGTCCAACAACTTGTGGAATGTGATTTGATAAAGGCAATTCTTTTTTTTTTAATTGAAGTATAGTTGATGTATAATATGATATAAATTACAGGTGTACAATACAATGATTCACAGTTTTTAAAGGTTATACTCCATTTATAGTTATTATAAAATACTGGCTGTATTCCCTGCGTCGTCCAATATATCCTTGTAGCTTATTTTAAGCCTGATTGTTTGTACCTGTTAATCCCCTAACCCTATATTGCCCTCCCCTCTTCCCTCGCCCCAGAGGTAAACACCAGTTTGTTCTCTATGTCTGTGAGTCTGTTTCTTTTTTGTTATATTCACTAGTTTCTTGTATTCTTTAGATTCTACATATAAGTGATATCATACAGTGTTTGTCTTTCTTTGTCTGAATTATTTCACTTAGCATAATGCCCTCCAAGTCCATCCATGTTGCTGCAAATGGCAAAATTTTGTTCTTCTTTATGGCTGAGTAATATTCCATTGTATATGTGTACCACATCTTCTTTATCCATTAATCTGTTGATGGACACTTAGGTTGCTTCCGTATCTTGGCAGTTGTAAATAATGCTGCTGTGAACACTGGGGTGCATGTATCTTTTTGGATAAGTGTTTTTTTCTTTTTCAGACATATACCCAGGAGTGGAATTGCTGGGTCATTTGGTAGTTCTATTTTTAGTTTTTTGAGAAAGCTCCATATGGTTTTCTGCAGTGGCTGCACCAATTTACATTCCCAACAGCATATGAGGATTCCCTTTTCTCTGCATCCTTGCCAATGTCTTTTATTTGTGTTCTTTTTGATGATATCCATTCTGACAGGTGTGAGGTGGTAACTCATAGCTGTTTTGTTTTGCACTTCCCCAAGGATTAGCGATGTGGAGCATCTTTCGTGAGTGATGAGGGCAATTCTTAAGCTAAGAATTGAGTTTTCTCACTGACAATTCATGGCCAGGCCAACTGGGTGTTTGAAGTATGTCCTCCACCTGCTTCTCTAACTGGTGGCTACTGTCCTCATCAGGCCTTTTAGCCCATCGGCTTATAATTGTTAAAACTGGCCAAAAAAGGAAAATAAAACACCAGTGTTTTTTTATGTCTAGTTAAAACAAAAAACTCCTTTAACACGTTAAGGTCTTGAACCAGGACTGTTAAAAGAAAATACCTTTCAAGATGAAAGTGAGGTGTTAACAAAGCTTCTGACATTTATAAATGCAAAACAGTGACTTTAAGTTTAGATTTTATATCTTCAAGCAGAATTTACAAAGAAGTACTCACCATAGCCTAGATGTTCTTCCTCTGGGTTACAGAGCTCTGTAGGGCTGTAGGGAGTGACTATACCCTTAATCTATTTTATCGTGTGCACTTGTTTATGGCCTATATTCTTCCACAAACTTATAGGTAATGCAAATGAGGTCCTTTTGATAGATAGATATTTACTTTTCATTACCTAGAAATTTGACAAATAAAATATTTTTAGTCTAGTATTTTTATTCCGGTAAAGTGTTTTATCCCAGTAAACATGCTCTTTCATTCATGTACAATTTTAAATGGTTTCTTTTCTCATATTCCTGATTCTCCTTCCTTTATTGGTCAGACCAACCTATTTATTAATAAAAGATTAATAAAGGCCAGGCAACCCCTGGGTCTGAGCTTCGTAGAGGAAGAGGAGGGATGGCAAGGAACTAAGTATCTTCTGTTCAGGAAAGCTGTCATGATTTTTTTCTCAGCACGGGAAGCTAGTGTGCCCAGCAAGGAAAGCACTGTAACTCCTTTGTTTCTATATTTCCAACTTTGTGTTAATAATCATCCACTTTATCAGAAACTTCTCATTTCCTTGAAATATGCAATTTTAACAGGATTTGGTACATTCTTAAGTATCTCTACTCCATCTCCTAGCAAGTATTTTTTCCTGCAGCCATGTCAAAATTTATAATAGAGTTTGATAAAATTTTAAATATTTGATGGATTTTTAATTTTTAATATTTGAATAGCTTATATATTCCATAGTAAAATATTCAAAGCATGTAAAGGATATATATGAAAAGTAAACCTTTCCCCATTCCCTGCCTTCAGTTTCCTATTTCCAGTTCTCTTTTCCAGAAACAACCAAGATTACTCATTTCTTATGTATCCTTTCAAACATACATTTATATATGCAGAGTATTTATACTTGCCCTTCCCCCTTTGGAAGAATAGGAGTATATTACACACTGTTCTGCATTTTGTGTTCCTCACATATCTTCCTATCTCAGAAAATGTTCCAGATTGGTATTTACAGAAGTACCGTCTCATTATATTTATAGCTGCCCTTTATTCTGGTGTATGGAAATACCATAAGTTATCCAGCAAATTTCCTATTGATGAACATCTAAGTTGTTTCCAATATTTTGCTATTACCCTCCACTCTGCGGTGACTATCCTTGTACATGTGTCTTTGTGCACACATGGGAAACTATCTGTAGGATAGACTATTAGATTCAAATTGCTTGGTCAAAGGGAATAGAAGCGCATTTCAATTTCGATAGGTGTTGCCAAATTGCCCTTCAAAGATGTTTCCCCAATTTATACTCACAGTAACGTGGCTTGAGAATATGGGTTTCTCTTTAAAATGTGCACCATCTAAAAAGAGAGGTAACCTGTTCAGTATTTGCCATTCCATCTTGCAATCAGCAACTAAATGAATCTGCCAGACACTACATGTAATTAAAAGCCCATTACAGTTACTCCTGAAATTAGTCAGTGTGATGCTCTGTGTCACCTTCTGCAGCTGATTAAACGCATGGTTAACATCCATGCCTCAACTTGCAATCCTGCAAGTGTTTAGTGGCTGCACCCAGAGCATTTGACAGCAGTGCTCATTGACGGGAGAGAGAATGTTCTGTGTGTTTTAGAAAAATGAAGGTCAATGTCTTCAGCCAGATGCTCTTTTGTTAGACAGGTATTTAAACTGTGATCTTATATCTCAAAATTCAGCACAATATTAACCGTGATGGGAAGTTCAGCAGGTGTTTGCTCTCCCTGCTGAAAAATGTCTGCACGTTTGACGATGGCGCGTAATAAGATTGTTTAGAGTCAACCTGAAAGGATTCTGTCTGCTTTTTATGTCAATAAAAATAAAAATGTTTTCAACCTCTGATTTTAGAATTAGAAATGTTAGTTTTATTATTATTATTGGTTGAATAAATATTTTATTTTATTTTGAATTTTATTTATTTATTTTTTAATACAACAGTTTCTTACTAGTTATCTATTTTAGACATATTAGTGTATATACGTCAATCCCAATCTCCCAGTTCATCCCACCACCACCCCACCCCCACTTTCCCCCCTTTGTGTCCATATGTTTGTTTTCAACATCTGTGTCTCTATTTCTGCCTTGCAAACCAGTTCATCTGTACCATTTTTCTGTATTCCACATATATGCGTTAATATACAATATTTGTTTTTCTCTTTCTGACTTACTTCACTCTGTATGACAGTCTCTAGGTCCAGCCATGTCTCTACAAATGACCCAATTTGATTCCTTTTTATGGCTGAGTAATATTCCATTGTACCACATCTTCTTTATCCGTTTGTCTGTTGATGGGCATTTAGGTTGCTTCCATGACCTGGCTATTGTAAATAGTGCTGCAATGAACATTGGGGTGCATTTGTCTTTTTGAATTATGGTTTTCTTAGGGTATATGCCCAGTAGTGGGATTGCTGGGTCATATGGTAATTCTATTTTTAGTTTTTTAAGGAACCTCCATACTGTTCTCCATAGTGGCTGTGTCAATTTACGTTACCACCAACAGTGCAAGAGAGTTCTGTTTTCTCCACACCCTCTCCAGCATTTGATTTTTGTAGATTTTCTGATGATGTCCATTCTAACCAGTGTGAGGTGATACCTCATTGTAGTTTTGATTTGCATTTATCTAATAATTAGTGACATTGAGCAGCTTCTCATGTGCCTCTTGGCCATCTGTATGTCTTCTTTGGAGAAATGTCTATTTAGGTCTTCTGCCCATTTTTGGATTGGGTTGTTTGTTTTTTTAATATTGAGCTGCATGAGCTGTTTACATATTTGGGAGATTAATCCTTTGTCCATTGATTCATTTGCAAATATTTTCTCCCATTCTGAGGGTTGTCTTTTCGTCTTGCTTACAGTTTCCTTTGCTTTGCGAAAGCTTTTAAGTTTCATTGAGTCCTATTTGTTTATTTTTGTTTTTATTTCCATTACTCTAGGAGGTGGGTCAAAAAAGATCTTGCTGTGATTTACGTCAAAGAGTGTTCTTCCTACATGTTCCTCTAAGAGTTTTATAGTGTCTGGTCTTACATTCAGGTCTTTAATCCATTTTGAGTTTATTTTTGTGTATGGTGTTAGGGAGTGTTCTAATTTCATTCTTTTACATACAGCCATCCAGTTTTCCCAGCACAGCTTTTTGAACAGACTCTATTTTCTCCATTGTATATCCTTGCCACCTTTGTCATAGATTAGTTGACCACAGGTGCGTGGGTTTATCTCTGGGCTTTCTATCCTATTCCATTGATCTATATTTCTGTTTTTGTGTCAGTACCATATTGTCTTGATTACTGTAGCTTTGTAGTATAGTCTGAAGTCAGGGAGTCTGATTCCTCCAGCTCCGTTTTTTTCCCTCAAGATTGCCTTGGCTATTCAGGGTCTTTTGTGTCTCCATACAGATTTTAAGAGTTTTTGTTCTAGTTCTGTAAAAAATGCCATTGGTAGTTTGATAAGGATTGCATTGAATCTGTAGATTGCTTTCGGTAGTATAGTCATTTTCACAATATTGATTCTTCCAATCCAAGAACATGGTATATCTCTCCGTCTGTTTGTGTCATCTTTGATTTCTTTCATCAGTGTCATCGCTTTCTGAGTACAGGTCTTTTACCTCCTTAGGTAGGTTTATTCCGAGGTACTTTATCTTTTTGTTGCAATGGTGAATAGGATTGTTTCCTTAATTTCTCTTTCTGATCTTTCGTTGTTAGTGTATAGGAATGCAAGAGATTTCTGTGCATTAATTTTGTATCCTACAACTTTACCAAATTCAATATTTAGCTCTAGTAGTTTTCTGGTGGCATCTTTAGGATTCTCTATGTATAGTATCCTGTCATCTGCAAACAGTGACAACTTTACTTCTTCTTTTCCGATTTGGATTCTTTTATCTCTTTTTCTTCTCTGATTGCCATGGCTAGGACTTCCAAAACTATGTTGAATAATAGTGGTGAGAGTGGACATCCTTGTCTTGTTCCTGATCTTAGAGGAAATGCTTTCAGTTTTTCACCATTGAGAATGATGTTGGCTGTGAGTTTGTCATATATGGCCTTTATTATGTTGAGGTAGGTTCCCTCTATGCCCACTTTCTGGAGAGTTTTTATCATAAGTGGGTGTTGAATTATGTCAGAAGCTTTTTCTGCATCTGTTGAGATGATCATATGGTTTTTATTCTTCAGTTTGTTAATATGGTGTATCACATTGATTGATTTGCGTATATTGAAGAATCCTTGCATCCCTGGGATAAATCCCACTTGATCGTGGTGTATGATCCTTTTAATGTGTTGTTGGATTCTGTGTGCTTGTATTTTGTTGACGATTTTTGCATCTATATTCATCAGTGATATTGGTCTGTAATTTTCTTTTTTTCTGGTATCTTTGTCTGGTTTTGGTATCAGGGTGATGGTGACCTCGTAGATTGAGTTTGGAGTGTTCCTTCATCTGCAGGTTTTGGAAGAGTTTGAGAAGGATGGGTGTTAGCTCCTCTCTAAATGTTTGATAGAATTCACCTGTGAAGCCATCTGGTCCTGGGCTTTTGTTTGTCAGAATATTTTTAATCACAGTTTCAGTTTCATTACTTCTCATTGGTCTGTTCATATTTTCTGTTTCTTCCTGGTTCAGTCTTGGAAGTTTATACCTTTCTAAGAATTTGTCCATTTCTTCCAGGTTGTCCATTTTATTGGCATAGAATTGCTTGTAGTAGTCTCTTAGGATGCTTTGTTTTTCTGTTGTAACTTCTCCTTTTTCATTTCTAGTTTTATTGATTTGAGTCCTCTTCCTCTTTTTCTTGATAAGTCTGGCTAATGGTTTATCAATTTTGTTTATCTTCTCGAAGAACCAGCTCTTAGTTTTATTGATCTTTGCTATTATTTTCTTTGTTTCTACTTCATTTATTTCTGCTCTGATCTTTATGATTTCTTTCCTTCTACTAACTTTGGGTTTTGTTTGTTCTTCTTTCTCTAGTTGCTTTAGGTGTAAGGTTAGATTGTTTATTTGAGATTTTTCTTCTTTCTTGAGGTAGGATTATACTGCTATTGCTATAAACTTCCCTCTTAGAACTGCTTTTGCTGCATCCCATAGGTTTTGGATTGTTGTGTGTTCATTGTCTCTTGTCTCTAGATATTTTTCGATTTTCCCTTTGATTTCTTCAGTGATCTTTTGGTTATTTAGTAATGTATTGTTCAGCCTCCATGTGTTTGTGTTTTTTCTGTTTTTTTCCCTGTAATTGATTTCTAATCTCACAGCATTATGGTCGGAAAAGATGCTTGATATGATTTCAGTTTTCTTAAATTTACTGAAGTTTGACTTATGACCTAAGGTGTGATCTATCCTGGAGAATGTTCCCTGTGCACTTGAGAAGAAAGTGTAATCTACTGTTTTCAGATGGAATGTCCTATAAATATCAGTTACATCTCTCTGGTCTATAGTGTCACTTCAAGCTTGTGCTTCCTTATTAATTTTCTGTCTGGATGATCTGTCCATTGGTGTAAATGAGGTGTTAAAGTCCCCCACTATCACTGTGTTACTGTTGATTTCCTCTTTTGTAGCTTGTTAGCATTTGCCTTGTGTATTGAGGTGCTCCTATGTTGGGTGCATATAGATTTATAATTGTTATATCTTCTTCTTGGATTGATCCCTTGATCATTATGTAGTGTCCTTCCTTGTCTCTTGTAACATTCTTTATTTTAAAGTCTATTTTATCTGATACGAGTATTGCTACCCCAGCTTTCTTTTGATTTCCATTGGCATGGAATGTCTTTTTCCATCCCCTCATTTTCAGTCTGTATGTGTCCTTAGGTCTGAAGTGGGTCTCTTGTAGACAACATATATATGGGTCTTGCTTTTGTATCCATTCAGCCAATCTGTGTCTTTTGGTTGGAGCATTTAATCCATTCACATTTAAGGTAATTATTGATAAGTATGTTCCTATTACAATTTTCTTAATTGTTTGCGGTTTGTTTTTGTAGGTCTTTTTCTTCTCTTGTGTTTCCCACTTAGAGAAGTTCCTTTAGCATTTGTTGTAGAGACGGTTTGGTGGTGCTGAACTCTCTTAGCTTTTGCTTGTCTGGAAAGCTTTTGATTTCTCTGCTGAATCTGAATGAGATCCTTGCCAGGTAGAGTAATCTTGGTTGTAGATTCTTCCCTTTCATCACTTTAAATATATCATGCCACTCCCTTGTGGCTTGGAGAGTTTCTGCTGAGAAATCAGCTGTTTACCTTATGGGAGTTCCCTTGTATGTTATTTGTCATTTTTCCCTTGTTGCTTTTAATAGTTTGTCTTTAATTTTTGTCAATTTGATTACCATGTGTCTCGGCATGTTTCTCCTTGGGTTTATCCTGCTTGGGACTCTCTGTGATTCCTGGACTTGGCTGGCTATTTCCTTTCCCAGGTTAAGGAAGTTTTCGACTATAATCTCTTCAAATATTTTCTCGGGTCCTTTCTCTCTCTCTTCTCCTTCTGGGACCCCTATAATGCGAATGTTGTTGCCTTTAATGTTGTCCCAGAGATCTCTTAGGCTGTCTTCATTTCTTTTCATTCTTTTTTCTTTATTCTGTTCTGCGGCAGTGAATTCCACCATTCTGTCTTCCAGGTCACTTATCTATTCTTCTGCCTCAGTTATTCTGCTATTGATTCCTTCTAGTGTATTTTTCATTTCAGTAATTGTATTGTTCATCTCTGTTTGTTTGTTCTTTAATTCTTCTAGGTCTTTGTTAAACATTTCTTGTATCTTCTAGATCTTTGCCTCCATTCTTTTTCCGAGGTCCTGGATCCTTTTCACTATCATTATTCTGAATTCTTTTTCTGGAAGGTTGCCTATCTCTACTTCATTTAGTTGTTTTTCTGGGGTTTTATCTTGTTCCTTCATCTGGTACATAGTCCTCTGCCTTTTCATTTTGTCTTTCTGTGATTGGGTTTTTGTTCCACACGCTGCAGGATTGTAGTTCTTCTTGCTTCTCTGGAATAAATATTTTATAATGAATTTCTTATAAGTAATTATTTTGTCATATTCGTAAATTCTCAGTTGACATCATGAGGCTCCTTTTTTCTCTGTGATGTGTTACAGCCAAACCCACCACCTTGTCTGAAACCTGAGGTGAATCCTCATACCTTGCTCTGCCAATTTGGTTCAATGCTCTGACCTCTCTGGACATCAGTCTGCCATCTACATTTGGGATCAGTGTTTTCTTGGTAGGATGTAACAGCCTATAACAGCCTGATGGTGAAAATCATGAATTTTCACTCATGTAGAAATACAATGACTTACAAGGAATTCATTATGAAATATCTGTTCCATTAATACAGATCTTTAACATTGCTGATACTAAAACAGAAGTTGAAGCCATTTTTATTTTTTATTGATGTGTTAAAAGTAATCAGTATTGGTCAGTGAAACTTCTATATTTCTAAGTGTTAAGTAAATGTATCTCACAAAGGAGAGTAGTAACAATAGTAACAATCCATAAAATACTACAGAAAGGCATGCTCACAACCCTGGTCTTCTATTTCTGTGCTTTATAATCTACTTTCTTTCTTGCTATTTCTTCTCCTAGTCTTACCTTTTAATGAGTCACTCCTCACTCCATAAACACTGTGCTCATCCAAAGCATGTTGGACATGTTCCAAATTAAACGTCTCTCGCCCCAAACCAGCTCCTCCTCCAGAGTTCCCTGTGTCAGTGAGTTAGTGTCCCCATGCATCCAGGCCACATATTAACGCTTTCTCCTCCTCCCTCTGCCCTTCCTGCACAGCCCATCAGTCACCAAATACTGTTGATTCTACCTCCTAAATACCTCTCAAATCTATCTACTTTTCTCCATCTTTAGTCTTACCTGGACATAGCTTCCTAAATGACATCCCCACATTGACCCTTGTTAATTCCAGGTCACTTTTCTACATAAAGAATGCAAGGTTAACATTTCTATTGTAAACCAAGACAACTTAACATGGACCGGATTTACCCTTTTACCTGAAAAGCAAAGGGACTAGGAAGAATGTATGAAACAAAATTTCTCAAGACGTTGGACTTCAGGCCACCAGGCAATAAAAGACAGAGACACTGAGACAAGGAAACAAGCCACGTGAGTCCCATGACTGACCCAGCCTATGATGTGGGGAAAGGGAAGCCACATGGAGCCTAGTCATCTCTCTGAGTTAAGGAGAGTGGAGCTGGAAGGGCAGGGAGATTGGTGTTGTGGTTAGAGTTCATAGTACAGAGTGCCAGAGAGGAGAGAGCTGCAAAGAGAGAGAACTCTGGAAATCTGCTGGGTTGCCTCCTCAGGTATTCTACTGAAAAGTGACCAGTGCATGTCTGTGAGGAAACTACCCAGGGTTGAGGAAGAACTAGTCAGAAAGATTAGAATGAAAAGTTCCCAGGGCTCAATTAGGGCCAACAATAATGCCCATTCCCAGCAGACAGAGTGGAAAACCTCATAATTTATGGTTCTTTGAGTAAAGTAGTCAGTAGTCTAAGTAGTGAGAAAAACTTTCCATAGATGTAATGCTCCACTGGTCCTGCCTTACCATGCTTAAAAACAAGACCCAGGAGGATCAAAATGTTTCCAAGTAATTTGACCATGGCGGGGAAAAACGCAAGAAAGTTTACAGGAATACAGAAATATTCAACAGCCAATAAGATAAGAATAACAATGTCCCACATTCAATCAAAAATTACCAGGTATACCAAAAAAAAAAAAAAAAGCATGGAAGTACAACACATATTGAGGCTAAAAATCAAAGCTGACTCAGATTTGATACTGATGATAGAATTAGTAAACAAGAATATTAAAATAGTTATTATAAGTCTATTTAATATGGTCAAAATCAAACAAAAAGTTTGAATGTATTAAGTAGAGACAGAGAAAATATTAAAAAAAGAACCAAATCAAACTTCTAGAGATGTCTGAGATGAAAAATACCCAGGATGTGGTTAACAACAGATTAGACACTGCATAATAAAAGATTAGTGAACTTAAAAGCATAGCAGCCGAAACTATCCAAAATGAAACAAAGAGAAAACAGAGTGAAAAAAAGGAGAGCATTAGTGAGCTCTGGTACAACTTTAAGAGGTCTAATACTGTGTAATTGGGGTAGGACAGGAAAATTATTTGAAGAAATAATGGCCCAAATATTTCCAAATTTGATAAGTATAATCAGACAGATCCAAGAAGCTTTAAAAACAAGAAACATGAAGAAAACTACACTAAGTACATCATATCAAATCATTTAAAACCAGTGACAAAGAGAATATATTAAAAACAGCCAGAGAAAAAGGACACATTAAATGCAGAACGAAGAAAAGTCATTTTCTTCCCAGAAACCGATGTAAGTGAGAAGATAATGAGAACTTTCAAGTCCTCAAAGGCAAAATATGTCAACTTAGAGTGTTCACCAGTGAAAACATCATCTTTGAAAGATAAAGGCACATAAAGACTTACTCAGACAGACAAAGCTAAAAGGAATTTGTTAGTAGCATACGTACACTACAAGGAATACTAAATGAAATCCTTTAAGAAGAGAAAAATGCTTCCAGAGGGAGATTTGTGTCTACACAGAGGAATGAGGAGCCCAGGAAATGGTAACTTTGTAGTTAATATAAAGAGTGTTTTCTTATTATTTAAACCTCTTGAGAAGAGGATCAACTGCTTAAAGCAATAGCAATGTATTGTGGAGTATGTATGACATGTAGGAAAAAATGGATGGTAGCAATAGAATGAAGGCTGGGAGGGAAAAATGAATGTATACTGCTGCAAGGTCCTGGTCCTGTATGTGAAGTGATATAATATCATATGGGGGTAGATTCTGTTAAGGTAAAGATGTACACTATCCTGTAAATCCTAAAACAATTACTAAAATAATTCCATGGAAAGTTATAGCTAATAAGTAAACACAAGAGGTCAATGAAATTGTTAAAAAAAAAATACTCAATCCAGGGACTTATGATCTAAGCAAAATGGTATAGACTCATTTCTCCCTGTTAAGTACAGCTATAAACTCTGGCAGTAATGCAAGAAGCAACCAATGGAGAACTCTGAATGGTAGAAAGAGGAAGGTAACTGATTAGGGGCCTCAGGGCTAGAGGAAAAACCGCATCAGGGTGTCTTTTGATCCCCTTGCCTGACAGAGGAAGGTGACTCACTGACCCCCAACACCAACAGAAGGTAGCTTCAGATAGTCTCACTTGTGCCCTGGATTGAATGCGAGTCCTGCCAGCAACAACAGGAAGCTCAGTAGCACCAGCAGGGGGACTGACTAAGAGCCCTGTAATGATAAGTGACCAGGGGAAGTGCTGTCCTTCCTCACTGGGTGGCACTGGCAAGGGGGATCTCACTGCAAAAAGCAACTGGCCAGGGAAGTGCTCTAATTCCCCTCAAGGCCTGAGATTCCCATCCCACACCCAAAGCCACAGAGTGGCTGGGTGATGCTAAAAAAGTGGACCCAGCACAATCAGAAACTGGTCCAGGATGTCTCTTTGTCCTCCTGGATGGAGAATCCCTTTCCCCACCTAAAGGCACTAGATACCTTGGCTTGGGGAAACTATGTCTCATAACCCCAAGCAGTACCATCAGAGACTAGTGGGACCCCCGGTGGTACCAAAGAAAACAAGTAGACGAAATAATAACACATGGCTCTGAAAAATAAGTTGTCATTGGAACTGTAACCCACAAAATTAGGCCAGCACCTGTATGCTAAACCCAAATGTGGTGACTGCGTACTATCATTAAAGATCTAAATAGAACCCAGAGTCTGATAACATATAAGCCAAATTGTCCAGGATATAATAAAAAAAAAACTACCTGTGCACCAAGAACCAGAATTTTAAAGCAGTGATAATAAAAATGCTTCACTAAGGTATTACAAACGCTCTTGAAACAAGTGAAAAAAATAGAAAAATCTCAGCAAAGAAATTAAAGTGATTTTAAAAGAACCAAATGGAAATTATAGAACTAAATAATGCAATAAGAGAAACAAAAAACTAGGTGGATGAGCTCAATATTAGAGTGGGTATGATAGAGAAAACAATCAACGAAGTTGAGGACAGAGCAATAGAATTTATCTTCACTGAACAACAGAGAGGAAACAGCCAGGAAAAAAAAAAAAAAAGAACCACAGAGACCTGAGGGACAATAACAGGAGATCTAACATTTGTATCAGTGGAGTCCCAGAAGGAGAAGAAAAAGAGAGTGGGACTGAAAGAGTATTCAAGTAAATGCTGGCTGAAACACTGGGCAAAAGACCTAAACCTACAGATTCAAGACACTGAGAAAACTCCAAGGAGGATGAACTCACAGAAGTCCACATAGAGACATATCATAACTAAATTCCTGAAAATTAAGGCAAAGAAAAAATATTGAAAACAGCCAGAGAGAAACATGTTACCTACCTGCCAATTTGAATGACAGTGGATTTCTATTCTGAAACCAGGAATCCCAGAGAGAAGTGGCACAGCATTTTTCAAGTGTTGAAAGAAGAAAACTGTGAACCACAAATACTATGGTGAAACTATCCTTCAAGAATGAATGGGAAATAAAGGCACTCAGATGAAGAATAATGGAAAGAATTTGTCACTAGTAGACCTATCCTTAAAGAATGACTAAAGGAAATTCTTCAAACAGAAAGGAAATGACCTAAGAAGGTTTTGGAACATCAGGAAGTAAGAACAATGGGAGGAGCAGAAATAGATGTATATACAATAGACCACCCATGTCTTCATGACTTTTATAAATCAAATCTGATGACTAAAAAATTGTAACACCATCTGATACTAAATTATATTTAAAAGTGGGGAAGTTCAAGGGACTTAAATGGAAGTGAGATTTCTAAACTTGAAGTGGTAATATGTTAACATAAATAGATGAGCATAAGATAGGGATGTCTTATATGTACAATACATAGATTTTTTTTCTTTTTTTAACATTTTTATTGGAGTATAATTGCTTTACAATGGTGTGTTAGTTTCTGCTTTATAACAAAGTGAATCAGTTATACATATACATATATCCCCATATCTCTTCCCTCTTGTGTCTCCCTCCCTCCCACCCTCCCTATCCCACCCTTCTAGGTGGTCACAAAGCACCGAGCTGATCTCCCTGTGCTATGTGACTGCTTCCCACTAGCTATCTGTTTTACATTTGGTAGTGTATATATGTCCATATATACACTACCACTCTCTCACTTTGTCCCAGCTTACCCTTCCCCCTCCCTGTGTCCTCAAGTCGATTCTCTGGTAGGTCTGCATCTTTATTCCCATCTTGCCCCTGGGTTCTTCATGATCTTTTTTTTTTTTTTAGATTCCATATATATGTGTTAGCATACGGTATTTGTTTTTCTCTTTCTGACTTACTTCACTCTGTATGACAGACTCTAGGTCCATCCACCTCACTACAAATAACTCAATTTTGTTTCTTTTTATGGCTGAGTAATATTCCATTGTACATATATATAGTTATTATTGTACATATGTATATATGCTCAGCACTACTAATAGGAAAACTATATATAAAGCTCTCAAGAACACTATAAACAAATCAAGATGGAATCCTAAAGTTAATTTGGGTAAGAATCCAAAGGAACCTTCCATGATATAGCTGCTGTATACAATCATCTGCCCAATTCAGATGATCAGAGAATTTTATGGCTGGAAGATCATTTAGTTCACTGTTTCTCAATCATTAACATGTATTTTAATCACTTGGTGATCTTATTATATTGCAAATTCTGATTGATTAGGTTTGGGTTGGGACCAAAAACACTGCATTCCACACAAGCTGCTGATCCAAGGACCACACTTTAATAGCAAGGATTTCTTTCAGTCCCTTTCTCTAGCAGAAGAAGGATGGATAGCCCTTCTCCTGGCTTTTTAGAGCATTGCAGCGACTTTGGAGGACCTAGCACAATTGGACCTGAGTTTCATTAATAGCGGTTTCTCAGAGTCTTATGGAGATCTCTGAGCTGGTCCTGGATGCTGCCCTTCCTGTGTCATGGTTTCCAATATTCCATCAATTCGTGACTGTATTGAAAAAGTCCTTTAATTAATTTCTTCCTTATTTTATTTTATCTTATTTATTTTATTTTTGCTTTAGCTATCCAGAGTCAGTTTCTATTGTATGTGATCAAAAGAAGAACCTTCACCAATACAGTATAGGCTGTGTGTTGGACTGGGAGTGCAAAGAAACATAGCACATATGTTTCACAAGAAAATAAGTTCTTCTTCCCCTGGGATATAGCAATTGAAATATTTTCTTAAAAGTTTACACAGCCCCCTGGTGACTCTGAAATATTCCTCTACAGCATGACTGTTCCCCTCATCTTCTAGGCTTCTATCCATCATCTTAATTGACCTCTCCATTTGAATATCTAATAAACATTTCAAACTTAACATGTCCAAAACAAAACCCAATCTACTGCAGCAAATGGCACCAGCTTTTGTGTAGTTGATCAGTTAAAAACCTGGAAATCATCCCTGATTTCTTTTTTCCTTTCCCAAATCCAATCAATTAATAGGTTCTGTCAGTTCTACCTTAAAAATATAGCCAGAATCCAACCACTTAACATCCGAACTGCTTCATTCTGCTCTACACCACCACTCTCTCTCCCATGGAAAACTGCAACTGTCTCCTAACTGCACTTTCTGCTGCTACTCTAGGTTTGCCACACAGCAACCAGAGTTATTCTTTTAAAATGTAAACCAGATCATGTTTCTTTCATGCTCAAAACCTGTCAGTAGCTTCTCATCACACTGAGAATAAAATCCTAATGCCTTACCGTGATCTACAAGGCCTTATGTGATCTGACCCTTGACTGAACCTCTTACTTCAGTTTCCTCCCGTCTTCTCCTTGTATACCCTGCTCCAGTCATCCTGGCCCCTTGTTATCTCTCCAACTAGAGGTTATGTCTCAGAGGGCAAGGATTTTTTTCTGTTTTACTCACGGTTATATTTCCAGTGCCTAGAATATTGCCTGCCATAGAGTAGATGTCAATGAATAGCTCTTAAATAAATAAGCAAATTTTAAAAATACTGAATCCAAAAGAAAGCAGAGAAAAAGAAAAAAGAGAGAGAAATAGGACAAATACAAATAAATAGTGAAAATACAGATATAATTCAACCACTTAACAAGAAATAGATGGGACAAATAAAAATAAACAGGGAGATGTTGGATATAACCCAACCATTTCTATAATTACATTAAATCACAAGGGCCTAACTCTCCAATTAAAAGGCAGAAATTGTCAGATGGGAAAAAAAAAAGCAAAAATCACTATATGCTTCCTGCAAGAAATGCAGTTTAACTATAAAGGCATAATTAGGTTACAAGTAAAAGTATGGGAAAAGATATATCATGTTAATACTAATCATAAGAAAACTTCAGTGGCTATATTAATTTCTGAATAAAGGATACTAGCAGTGATAAAGAAGGTCATTTCATAATGATAACCAGGTCAATTCATTCTAGAACACAACCATTGTAAGTGTTAATGCATCTAATAACAGAACTTCAAAATATAGGAAGCAAAACGAATAGATGGACAAGGATAAGTAGACAAATCTCGAAGAATGTCCATAAACAAACCCACACATACATGGTCAATGAAGTTTCATTGCAAAGGCAATTCAGTGGGAAAAAAAAGATAACTTTTCCAACTAATTTTACTAGAACAGTTGGATAACCATACTTATAAAACAACATCAGTTCCTACCTTGCACCATATACAAAAATTCACTCTAATTGGATCATAGTTCTAAATATAAAACATAAAACTTTATTATAAAACTTTAGAAGAATACTTCTGTCTTCATAGGAGAATATTTTTGTGATGTTTGATTAGGCAAAGACTTCTTACATATAAAGTCAGAAGCACAATCCCTAAAAGAAAGAAGTTTGGTAAATTAGATTTCATCAATTTAAGGACTGTGTTCTCTGAAAACACTGTAAGGAAAATGAAAAGACAGCCACTGACAGTGAGAAAATATTTGCAAATCACATATCAGCTAAGGAACTTGAATTCAGAATATATTAAGAAGTTTCAAGACTCAGTCATAAGAAGATGAACAGCCAAAACCAAAATGAGCAAAGTATTTGAGTTGACATTTCATCAGAGAAGATATGTGGATGGCAGATAAACTCATGGAAGTATACGGAACATAGGAAAATGCAAATTAAAACCACAATTGCATGTCGATACACACCGATTAGAATGTGTAAAATTAGAAAGACTGATGATACCAGTGTTGGCAGGGATGTGGAGCAACTGGGACTCTCATATTCTGCTGATGGGAATATACATGCACACAGCCCCTGTGGAAACAATGTGTCAGTTTCTTAAGAAGTTAAAGATACACTTACTATATGATCCAGCCACTCTGTTCCTAGAAATGAAAATATATGTCCAAAGATTTATACACAGATGTTCAGCTTTATTTGTAATAATCCCAAACTGTAAACAATGGCGATGTCCATCAACAGGTTAATGGATAAACAGACTCTGCTATTTCTATGCAATCGAATACTGCTCAGCAATAAAAGAGGATAGCTTATCAATATTTGCAAGAATATGGATGAATCTCAATTATACTGAGTGAAAGAAGTCAGACCAAAAATCAATTCATACTATATATTTTTATATATAAAATTTTTATATAAAATTCTAAAAAATACAAACTAATCTGTAATGAATAAAGCAGATCAGTGTTTCCCCTGTGGATTGGAATGGGGTTTGAGGAGAGGAGTGACAGGGAGAGGGGACTACAGAGGAGCATGAGGAGTGTGGGTGACGGATATGGTCATTATCCTGATTGTGGTGACCATGGGTATATACATCAATCCAAACTTATGTTTAATTATGTGCAGTTTATTATTTGTTATTTATAGCTCAATATATGTTTTTCCAAAAAGGAAAGAGAAGCTGACCTATTTGAATGTCTCACATGCTGCCATTTGACCTAGGAAATACTAACATTTTTTAAAGGCAGTGTCTCTTTGACTACAATACAATTACGCATTCTTGAAGGTATCAGTGGATCAAATTCATAATCTTATAAAATATACACCAAAGAGAACTTAGGATTTCAGCACTAATATTTTTTAGGTGAAGAAACTAGCCTGGATGGGGTAAATTGATGTGCCCCGAATCGTACAACAATGCAGTGTGTCTAAACCAGCTGACAGAAATGCGTTTTGGTTTTCCTGCCCCCCATAAAGCAAAGGCACAGTGACATTTTAACAAATGGTCAAAATGTCATGTTCATGTGATCTCAAACCTGACCTCCTGATGGTGAAATCTACTGGTTGAAAAATTTAAGCAATCTTTTGAATCGTTGTTGAGTATAGCACAAAATAAGCAAGAGTTTCATCTGACCATAAATCTCAAAATATTTTGGTATATTCTGTAGACCATATCGATGGCTTTAAATGGAATGCATTGAATATATTTAGTATTTGGTCCTGTGCAAATTAGAAAAAGCCATGCTTTCCTCGGGATAACTTTGCTTTCTACTCGCAGAGCATTGCCACAATATGCTGTTTTTGATTTGCTTAAGATCAAGAGTTTAATTCCATTTGCTGGAGAACGGTCATAATAAATACACAAATCTATGGTTTTTTCAATGTGAGGGGCACCCTACAGAGTTTGGCAACAATGGAGGCCCTAGATGTACATTTATCAGGAAAGGGAATGTACCACTAGGTTATTAGAAGTCTAACTGCTATAATTTCAACCAAAGCATTTAAATATTATTAACTCTGAAATTTTAATCTTCCTCAACTGGTAAGCAGAAGTGTATTCTCATAACTGTGTATATAAGTAATTTTAAAATTAATTTTATTCACATTGAAGTTTGGGGGACTTTTGGGAATGAGAGACAAGAATTTTCTCCCTCCTTAGGAAGAAGTGCTTTAGACCCTGTCATTTATGACTTGAATATATGTAAATAAACAAGATCAATTCTATTTTAGAAAATACTTTCTTGCAGTAATAGTCTTTCTAGTGTAAGATGACTAAGGATGATGTCATCGTGGCTCAGCACCATGTTTTAGTTAAGACTGCACTCAAGAGAATTTGCTTTGCTTCCCAGCTCTACAGTTGATCCAAGAAAAGTAATTACAGTGATTAATAATAATATTTGATTTTCTAGTCCCCGAGCCCACTCCTCAGAGCTGGTATTATCTGGAGGCAGAGAAACAAATCGCAGGAGGGAAATGGGAAGAATGTCCTACCATTTGAATTTGTAAGCATTACATGGTCCCAAAGCTGCCATTGCAAGCTGCCTGTGTCACCCATGAATTTTTACATGAGATTTTCAGCACCTTGTTTTCCTGGTCACCCCAAAACTCAGGGCAGAGCAGAGGTGGTGTTTTTACTCTTTAGGGACAAATTTTAATGAATACCCCTTAAGGAGCACCTCCTCGTGTTGGTTAAGTGCTGTTAAGGAATTTGTAAGTGGTCATAGAGAGTACAGATTTAAGTGAGTCAGGGCCTCTGCTTGGAAACCCCCAAATGAAACAAAACAAAAATAACGCATCTTTTGTCCTCATCTTTTGTCCTCAAAAGGATCTCACGTTCTCATGTTCTCATCTCTGGCAGGATTTTGATGGCCAATGCAAGGAGAGTTTTAAAATACCCAAGATTTAATATAAACAAGTAAGTGGAGAGAGAGAGAGAGAGAGAGAAAGAGACAGAGAGAGAGAGAGAGAGAGAGAGAGAGAAGGCTGCCCAGGGCAGGGCTGAGTTTCAAGACTCCAGTAGCCTTCAGCTCTGCCACTACCAGGAGGAGTTGCTATGGGAACCATTGCAAAAGATTAAATATATCAAGATGATTGTGAGAAATGGGTGGGGAAGGGAATTATATTAACGTTGAAACGATGGTTCTTGTATTTGTGGGGTTTTCACATTATTTTTTTCTAAATCATACAAAAACTCCTTCCCAAACACGGAACTCATTAACAAAGAAGTTTGCTGTAGGCGAAACACAGAGAAAATAAAATGTTCCTATTTCACAGTACACATTAAAGTGTTATGATTTTTTTGTAGTGCTTGCTTGTTTTCTGACCCCAGTATCACTTTTGGAGTAGACTCTGCCATCTCCCCTTAACTGGTGAACTAACCTCATAGGATTGTTGGCAGAGGGTTCTGGAGCGGATCAGCATGAGGTTCCTCACTTTTCCTCTCATCCTTGCATGTAGCACATACACCATATTTATTTTGTCTCAAATTGTAGAAAAAAAAAATTTTAACCTCTGTCGCTCATTGCAATGCTCCTTAGAAAAAAATTTCCAGGAAAGTCAAAGCTAGAAGGATAAGTCTCTTAAGAAAGTTTTTTGAAATAGTGTAAATACTGTGATTTGAATTAGGATTCACCAAGTTCAGAATTTTTCAAAAGAAGCTTTCTCCTCCTCCATCTTATTGTTATTATTCTTACTGTGACTTTTTCTCAATCTATGAGAAGTCAGTTGTTGAATCTCACCTTGCAAGTAGGGAAGCTGGATCAGAGAGTTTCACTAATTGACCCCTGGGGTCCTTGTCACCCAGAGGCAGAACTGAAACCCTGCATCGCCAGGCCACTGTTTTGTCTGTCACCATGTTGCCCCTTTGCCCTCTTGGAAGAATTTATTTATTTTAGGAAGTAAGATTTAAATTAGGAAAGTCCGTTGTTCCTTCATTTTCAATCAACTCGTTCAGATGAGGTAGGTTTCTAAAAAATGACAGGAAAACAGTTCCCTCTTTTGCAATTATTATGGGTCACGGTTCCAAGTAAATCCCTGTAAGGCACATATTGCGCTTTTTGGGTTTACTTTGCCTTTTCCCACCCTTTATTATTGCTGTCACAGTTGGCTGAGGAAGAGCCGTGTGTCTGATAAGATGACGCTCTCCGAAGATTTATTCTCTACACACATTCTGTTCTACAGAAATAGTGTAACAACAAGATACTTATTTTGGAAAACTGTAGTATTCACCACATCTAGATGTATCTACGTTGAAGTGTTTAAAATTAAGAAGTAGACTAAGTAACGTGTCCATGCTTTTTACAATATGGCCTCAAGTTATTTCAGAAATAATATATTTTTCACTTGGAAAATAATGGACAATCAGAAGGAAGAAGAGGCACCTCAGCCAGGTGGGAGCCAGGAGGGAGCAGCGGAATCCGCCCCTTCCTTGAGCGGCCCCTCAAGGTTGGGTCTTCAGAATACATTTGACTGCTCCTTCTTTTGCCCGGTGCAGCTCTTTGGCTGTTTTAGAAATATGCTCAGGGTGGCGAGGGA